>NW_024412394.1:13460727-13491623 GCF_014898765.1 Herpailurus yagouaroundi | reverse complement strand
ATACATAGTATAATATATACTAACATATATAATATTATACATAGTATAATACATAGTATTATACATAGTATAATATATACTAACATATATAATAATATATATATAAACAAAGTTGGGAGTTACAGATGCTGTGACAGACTGGTGGAAGAAATGTTTTATAGCCCCGAAGAGGACACACCTTCCATTTGTATAATCCAGTCTTTTAAAAAAAAAAAATTAATCTTTATTTATTTATTTTGAGAGACAGTGAGCTCAAGTGGGGGAGGGGCAGAGAGAGAGAGAGAGAGAGGGAGTGAGAGAATCCCAAGCAGGCTCCGCACTGTCAGCCCAGAGCCTGACACGGGGCTCTGTCTCACACACCGTGTGATCAGGACTTGAGCCCATATCACGAGTCAGACTCTTAACTGACTGAACCACCCGGGTGCCCCTGGGTAATCCAGTTTTATACAACGGAATCACGTGGCTCAACTTCACACGGGGATACCCAGACACTCCCATCACGGAACCCTCTCGACTTTTTACAGTGAGTTGGAGGATCTTTACTTTTGTAATAGCAGGTACAGGTTTCCTTATCGACTGAGATGCGCCATGGCTGGGAAGATGCTTATTTAAAGCCACGCCTGGAAAGGAGATGAGCCTCCAGGATCCGAATAAAGAACTATTCTGCTGATAACAGGGGGAGAGTGTGCCCATCACTCCAAGGCAGAGAAGTAGGGAGAACGGTGGTGGGGGTATTAAGGAATGGCCTATGCACGAAGAAGCCAGCCCGTTCATGATGCGGCCTTGCCTGTAGTTCCTGAGGCACAAAATGCTCGGGTGTGAATGACATTTGTGTGGAACTTCCAAAGGACCAGACATTCTGTAACCTGGCAACACATATGGGTGGATGCTCGTGGAGAGAATTAACTCAGGGAATCTGCAGAATGATTAGGTAGTCCTTGCATAGGGATGCAGATTTAGGATTTGTTTTGTATTTTTTTTTCCCGAATATGTTTACTCCTTTTTTTTTCTTTTTATTATTTGTTGATGTAATTTATTTACTTACATCCAAGTCAGTTAACAGATAGCAAAGGATGCGAAACCCCAGACATCTGTTAAAAAAAAAAAAAAAAGACACTTTGTTAAACTTTACTTCAACAATCTTGTCCTGGTGTTTGCTCGAATTTGTTCCTAGGGTCAAGCTGCCTCAAAAAGTAACGGTAGCTGTTAATATGTGAAAACACGTTGCCAGGCTTAATCTTGTCAGCGGAGAAAAATGTGGTATTTACATGACTTTGTTTAAGCAAACTTTTTTCTTTTTTTAATTTTTTTTTTTCAACGTTTACTTATTTTTGAGACAGAGAGAGACAGAGCATGAACGGGGGAGGGGCAGAGAGAGAGGGAGACACAGAATCGGAACCAGGCTCCAGGCTCCGAGCCATCAGCCCAGAGAGCCTGACGCGGGGCTCGAACTCAACAGACCGCGGGATCGTGACCTGGCTGAAGTCAGACGCTTAACCGACTGCGCCACCCAGGCGCCCCTGTTTAAGCAAACTCTTAATGGCATCTAGAGAGTGAAGACAAGAGAAGTCACTTGATTCTTTCCAAAGTGACACGCTGTCTGGAAACCTGTGAAAAGGGAAGATAACCTACTATCTTCTGTGCCTCTGTGTTGGAGGGCACCAGAAGCTTTCTAGCGTCTGTCTTGTAAGGAAAACTAAGAAAGGGCCAAGAGACAGGCACAGGAGAAAGGGCAATGTCTTTATCCCGGCCAATCTACTTCCAGTAAGGGAGAGAGAGACCGAGGGCTGGCTCGTTGTGAAGGCTCTGGAGAATTTGGGTCTTTACTCCCCCAAATTCCACAGACTTCAGTGATTCCACTCAGTGATTCCACTGGGAAAATCCTGAGAATCGCGTCCAATGAGTGAGAACAACGGGTTAACTGTTTCTTGGGACATAAGGAGGAGAGTGGACCAATGCAAAATGATTTAGAGCCATAAGAATTTAGTAAGAGTGAGTGAAGAAAAGACAAAATATTTGTTTCTATTCTTAATCCTTTGTTGACAGACTTAGGATAGTTTAGTAATACTTGGTGGAATTAGCTATTTTTATATGTAGTCCTGTTTTTATTTTATTTACGCCAAAATTTCCAACGCAAGCAGACCACGTCCATGGCAAAGGATTCCTGTTTCTCCAGGAGCTTAACCAAACCCATGACTGTTTCCCTGGTGTCTGGAGACCTTCAGTAGGCAACACAGCTCAAGAGGAAATAGCCTTTCTGGCATTAAGTTAACAACCTAAAAATACGGCCTAATGGTATGTTATACTCCCACTCTCGGACATCTTTGCTCTTCCTGTTATTCCGGCAACTTCTTTTTCTTCCATTCAGGTGGATAGCAGTGCGGGAAGCTGGCGTCTGGAATCACCACGGTGACTTTGATTTCCAGCTGTGAGGAAGAACAGGCCCACGTGGCCATTTCTCCAGCACCATGATACCTATGGGCACAGAAGATACCTGCCGAGACATTGGGGGCAGGATCCGGGAGCATCCACACTGGATGCTGGACACTTCCTGCCAGTGCATTCTAGGGAGAGCTGGCCTCTAGCATCCTCTGTAGTGACCAACAGAAGTGAGTTACGTCTCCTCTGAAGAACAATTACTTTTCAATTTGGAGAGGGGACAGGTTCACTGTTAAGCGAATGTGGGAGTTTTAAAGACTAAGATATCATAAATAAAAGCAGCAGAGCAGAGAGGGCATGAATAGGCTTTGGAATCAGACAGCCCTGAGCTTAAATCTAGGCTTCCTCAATTACTAGCAGAGTCATATATAACTTGTCACAAAGTTATGAGACCCGAATTTTGAGACGCAAAGTTCTCAATGAGTTAGATCCCTAAAAATTCAGGGTTTTTTTTTTTTTTGCCAATTTCTAAAGTCTTGTAGCTCTTCCTGCACACCCCAATCCATTGTAATAATATTTTCAACCTCTAAATCATTTTTGTATTTACCATCTATGCAAACCATTTGGTTATTAATATAAATTAGTGAGGATTTGCTAAGGACAGAAGCAACCAGGTATATATAGGAAGAGATTTATCGTAAGGAAATTGGCTGCGAAGTCCCACAATCCACGATCTGCAAACGAGAGACCCAGGAAAGCCAGTGGTGACATTCGGTCTGAGTACCACGGGGTACCAATGGCAGAACGAGATTGATATGGCAGCTCAAGCAATGGGGCGGGAGAAGCCAGATTCTTCCAGATTCTTCCTTCCTTGGCCTTTTTGTTCTATCCAGGTTCTCAGCAGATTGGGCGATGCCCTCCCATGTTGAGGAAGGGGCCCACTTACTGAGTCCACTGATTCGGATACTGATTTGATCTGGAAATGCCCTCGCAGACATACCCAGAAATGATGTTTAGCCAAATACTCCCGGCCTCCCTGTGATCCAATCAAATTGACCATAAAATTAATCATCACATAATATATATCCTGTTGGTACACTTTTCCTTTTTCCAGGATTAAAAAATAAACTCCATAAGGGCAGATAGAGAAGACTGTATCTTATATCTCGTTATGTTCTCTTCAGCAAAGAAGATCCCTCCACTTTTGGGACTCTTTTGATTAGTCCTGGATGTGTAACATCTCTGAACCTCAACACCAAATACTAATTACTATTAGTCATGGTGACCACAAAAATGCTGTTACAGGGGTGCCTGGGTGGCTCAGTCAGGTAAGTGTCCAACTCTTGGTTTTGGCTCAGGTCAGAATCTCACAGTTCATGGACTGGGAACCCACACTGGGCTCTGCACTAACAGCATAGGGCCTGCTTGAGATTCTCTCCCTCCCTCTCTCTCTGCCCCTCCCCAGCCCACGCTCTCAGTCTCTCTTTCAAAATAATTAAAAAAAAATTATGTAAAAAAATGCTGTTACTAATTCCCAAAGCTCCTCATACGGATGGTACAACCTTTGACTGAAAAGCACTACAGTGTCAAATATATTGTAAATGTGTGTCCGGCAAACCTAAGTTTATTTGCTCAGCATTTTGATTGTTTCATTAGTGGCAGTAGGGGGATTTCAGTCAAAAATCCATTACTTTTACAGCAAAAAAAAAAAAAAAAAAAAAAAAAGAACCCAAGAAATCAGTTCATTCAATATTCTTTCAAATGTGGTTCTACCCACTAATCTTTGTGTATGAAAAGACCTGTGAGTCTGTGTTGCAGCTTACATTCTCTGAAACGCAGATCTGAGGAAGACACTGCATAGTGTGTGTGTGTGTGTGTGTGTGTGTGTGTGTGTGTGTGTGTGTTTAAATTAGGGAGTTCTTTTGGGATCGGTTGTAGAGGGAAAGGAAGAAAGTAGGATTAAGCAGAGGGAGAAGTTAGCAGATGTGATTCAGATTCAAGAAAGGCCTGAGCCAACTTCACAGGGGGCTCTGCAACTGAGATAGCTCTTCCCAGTGGTCGCAAGCTGGAGCAAGGGAGCCAGACTCTGTCTCCTATGCCAATCTGTGCTCCGGTGTAGAAGGGACACGAGCTGGGTTATGGCAGCTCTTTTCAAATTTTATTTTATTTTATTTTTTAGAAAGAGCGAGAGAGAGGGAAGGAAGGAGGGAGACAGAGACTCCTAAGCAGGCTCCGTGCTCAGCACAGTACTATTGCTCATAGTATTGAGCCAACGTGGGGCTCATGACCTGAGCCGAAATCGAGAGTCGGACACTTAACTGACTGAGCCACCCAGGCGCCCCAAGGTAGCTCTTTTCAGCAGAAGGCTAGTCTCAAAGACTGCTGAGAGCTCAGGGCTCTTTGAGGGCCTTCATGGTGCTGGAGACCAGAAGTCCAACAAGGTGTCAGCAAGGCTTTGTTTCCTCTCAAAGCTCTAAGGTTGAAGCTTCTGATGGCTCTTCTCATTCCTTGGCTTATTGGGAGCAGAACTCCAATCTCTGCCTGTTGTTACATGGCCTTCTCTTCTTATTTGTGTCTTCTCTTCTCCTATAAGGGCATTCGTCATTGGGTTTAGGGCCCCACTTTTATGATCCAGAATGGTCTCGGCTCAAATTCTTTAATTACATCTGTCAAGATCCTTTTTCCAAATAAGCTCACATTCACAGGTTCCAGGAGGTAGAACATTCACGTACCTTTTTGGGAGCCACCATTAACCCCTTACAAATGGTTAACCGTAAATGTTCCAGCTTTCTCATATAGGGCAAATAGACTAATTATCAAAGGGAAAGAACTTTGACGTGGAATGTAGTGTCACATAGGGGGGAGTTTAGGAAATTGGGAATTAGGACGACTGGGGACACTACTGGTACAGTGGGCGAGGGTTGGGACACTCATCACTTTGCCCTGTGTGGGAAACTCTTGAATGAAAAAGGGCTGACCCATGTTCTATATACAACTTTGCAAAATCCTACCCAACTTGCATATGTCCCCTAGGACATTGATGTAGGTGAAAAACCTGTTTATCATTATCTGGGACTAGAACTTCTCTCCATTTTACAAACCACCAGGAGGTTATATCATCTGTAAATTTTATTTCGGAGTAGCAAAAGGGACATTACGAAATATTTATTATAAAAGGGGTCTATGGGGTCCGATAAGGTACAAAATCACTTACAGAAAAAAAAATTCCCCTAAGGTGTTTTTCTCAAGTCTTTTAAGTGCATTTTCCAGCTGGTAGTATTTTATTGTCATTTCCTAAAGTAATTACAACTGTCAGCCTCTCCCTGAGTGATGTGTACTTGGATCCAACCACTCATGCTGCTCATACTTTGAAACATCTAGAGCTCCTGGTGTGGGAAGCAGAGCTCTCTGTATTGAGACCTCTTCCACAGTCCTGTTGGGTGACACTGGAATGGTAACCAGCCCTCCCTGAAACTTAATTTTATTATCTTTCAAATAGAAATGTCATACATCAAGTGATTGTTGTCTGAAGATTAATCTGACTAATGAATCTGACTAATCACATTATCCGCAAATAGTTTTTAGAACGTACCTAAAAACTAATGAGGACCTGAGAAGTAGGAACCCTCTGAACAGAAGTACAGCTCATCAAGGCTGATGTCTCTCTCTGTTCCATGAACTACCAGTGCAGGCATTTGGAGATAAGAAAGTGGGAGAGGATAATAATCCATACCTCAAAATCAAACTCTCCAGTGGCGCTCCTATAATTGACTCCATTAATGGTAGACTATGACCTATGTTTTTAACATCTGTTCTCCTGCTCTCAGATTGAAGATCAAAACAATACCTTTTGAAAGAATTGGCAAAGGAATACAAGAGGACCCGACACCTGGATGATGCAGCTCCTGGTGGACAGAGGTCTTCAGATGGAATCCCTACCATGACCTAAAAAACTCTACAAAATCTGGCTTTGGCTCTCCACGCATTCCCCTCTGTCCTCAGTGTCTTTGTTCTGGTTCTTGAAATGTCAGCCATGGTTTATGGTCTGTGTCTCCCCTTGAGACTGTCTTCTCCCAGATATTTTTTCATGCTTCGTGCTTTGTACACCGCGTATCCTTTTCAGATTTATTTTTATAAAATAGCATCCCCCAACCAACAGTGTTTCTTGACCTTACTTAATTTTTCATCTTAACCTCTGACATCGTATTACATAATTATTTGATCATTTACTTCTTGCTTTTGTCTCCCACTGAAATGGAAGACCCACCAGGGCAGGGACATTACCTACTTCGTTGCTTTATCCTTCATGCCTAGAACAGAATGGCATATAGTCCTAGAATTCTAAATTGATGCTCATTCATGTGTTCCCCCTGCATGTTTTCTTTGTGATTTAAATTATGTCTTTCTGCAGGGACAAGAGCTCTGCCTTCTATTTATATTTCCTGAATTTCCTTTGGCTAATTAATAAATAGCTTTGATCCGCCTTTATTATTTCCGTTCAACCAATTTATTTGTCATGGCTTAAAGAACTAGTTAGAAATTTGGCTGCGGAGAGGTAAGCTAGGTTTTGAAGGCCTCTAAACATGACTCAGCCGAGTCATTATGTAAACTTTGCCACCATAGACCGTTGAACATGGGCAAGACTAAGAGAATTTTGTAAGGGGATTTAGAGCAGATGATGGGAGGGTGGACTCCCTGATTTGTTTATTATTTATGCTGTACTAGGAAAAACAATGGTTACTGGTTATCATAGTCTAATTACTGGTTATTAGACTATAGACTATAAGTCCATGAGGGTAGAGATCTTGCTCTCTTGCTCACCTGTATTCAGGACCTAGAATAGTGTCTAGTATATAGTTGGGGTTCAACAGATGTTTTGAATGAATCACCAAATGAAAGAAGGAGTATTGCCATTGGGGGAGGGGGCAGGAGGATACTCTGGAAAGCAATACCGGTAGTATTTCTTATGCATATGCCTTTTTTTCACACTTCTGTTATCAGCAGAATAAATCAGAGTCCTAGCACCACATTCTTAGAGTCACTGATGTATTGTATCCTATATTTAGTAAACTTAGGTATGAGTACCAATCATCAACTAAAAACAAGGATGAACTCTTCAAATGTTGCTTTTGAAATTCTTTCCTCACAAGATTTTGTGCTAGAACAATAAACGTATTCTTTGCTGTGTCATCAAGTTTTGTAACATGATCACTGTAAGAGGTTGAATGGTGGACCCCAAGATATGTTTCTATATCTTAATCTCTAGAACCTATAGATTTTTTTGTTTATGTATTTATTTTGAGAGAGAGCAAGTGGGGGAGGGGCAGAGAATGAGACAGAGAGAGAGAGAGAGAGAGAGAGAGAGAGAGAGAGAATCCCAAGGAGGATCCTCGATGTCAGCATGGAGCCCAATGCGGGGCTCGAACCCACGAACTGTGAGATCATGACCTGAGCCAAAAACAAGAGTCAGGCACTCAATGGACTGAGCTACTCAGGCACCCCTGGTGCCCCCTTTCATGGCAGGGAATGGCTTACTTACTCATGAAGGGGACTTCAGATATGTATTTTTTGCAAAAAAACCCTGAAGTATGACAGTGGCTTTGGAAAACCTATAAAGGCAGATGAGAAAATCCCTTCCTGGGGAAAAAGAATATACATCCACAAAACACCCAGGGACCCATGAGGATGTACAGCACAGTTTCCAAGATGTAATGGCGATCGGCCTGATCTAAGTGGGAGAGGGAGAGTAACCACTTTAGACATGAAAAACCAAGACTCGAGAAAGTTACGAGTCACATATCTAGAAAATGAAATTGACCAGGATTTGACCTAGATTTTTGACTCTGGCATCCAATGCTGTGTCCAAATGTGGGGAAATCAGGTTCAATTTATATCAACTTAATTGACAGGCTATCCTAGGAAGGCACCTACAAAATAGATGAAAGGGCTATGCTATCAATTTGTTATGTTGGGTCGGGACCCCGGTGCCTGCTTCCGGGGCAGAGCACAGCTGAGTTCAGTAGGTGGAGGGAACAGAACATGCCATTTAGCCTGCCTGCAGATCAAAAATGGGTTTGCCCTTGTCACTTCCTCTCTGGGAAGGCAATTAAGTGGCGCCCATCTGCCACCCTCCAGGTGCTCAGAAAGAGATGGGTAAACAGAGTGAAAATGTAGGCTGGAAGCTCCTCCCAGACCTGCTTCTTCTGCTTTTGATTCTGTCTGCATCACCAAAGCCCAAGTGAGCCTCCTACCCTTAGCCATAGCTTGATTAAGGCATTTCATGGCAACCTACCAAGTAAAGTTGGCAAGGGAAGTGGCTCAGATCTTAAACCACTTACGGCCTAGAATGCCCTTTTTCAATTCCCTCTCTCCCTAATCCAACCCTTGGCCCATCATTTAGGACACAGGCCAAGTATTTCTTTGTGGACGTTTCTGATTATTCTATGGAGCCCACATTGATCTTTCCTTACAAGATAAGTCCTCTATTCTGAGTCTCCATTTATGAGTTGGGCCAGGAGAGCAAAAGTGGTCATAATTTGGCAGTATTTACTAAAGAGTGGATCATTATATAAATATATATCGTTATATAAAATTAATCTCCACCTAATCACCCACCTCACTGATAGGAAAGTGCTTACATCATAAGCGAAAGCCCTTGGTAAACAGGATCTGGCAGGGCACCACTGGTTTACAATGCAAAAAAAAAAGATCAACATTAATGACAGGATTAAACTGTCAAGAAATGGATCAGAATGCCAAAGGATTAGGAAATGCCCTTAGGAAAATTGATGGCAACTCAATTACTTCTTATTTTTATTTATTTTTAAATTAAGAAAAATTTGTAAATGTTTGTTTATATTTTGAGAGAGAGAGAGAGAGAGAGAGAGAGGGTGTGAGCAGGGGAGGGTCAGAGAGAGAGGGAGGCGCAGAATCCGAAGCAGGCTCCAGGCTCTGAGCTGTCAGCACAGAGCCCAACACAGGGCTCGAACTCATAAGCCGTGAGATCATGACCTGAGCCGAAGTCAGAGGCTCAACCAGCTGAGCCACCCAGGCCTTCCTACAGCTGCTGTAATAAATCACCACAAGTGAGGTGGCTTAACTACAGAAATTTATTTTCCTACAGTTCCTTTTTTTTTAATTTAAAAAAAAAAATTTTTTTTTTCAACGTTTATTTATTTTTGGGACAGAGAGAGACAGAGCATGAACGGGGGAGGGGCAGAGAGAGAGGGAGACACAGAATCGGAAACAGGCTCCAGGCTCTGAGCCATCAGCCCAGAGCCCAATGCGGGGCTCGAACTCATGGACCGCGAGATCGTGACCTGGCTGAAGTCGGTCGCTTAACCGACTGCGCCACCCGGGCGCCCCCTTTTCCTACAGTTCTATAGGCAAAAACCCCAAATCAAGATCTCAGCAAGGCCACACTGCCTCCAGTGTTTCCAGGAGAGAATTCCTTCTTTGTCTCTTCCAGTTTTGAGTAGGCTGTTGGCATTTCTTGTCACTTGTTGCCTCCTGCTCTCCTGGGTGTCTCCTGCTCTGTGTTTCTCTCTTATGAAGTATGCATGTGACTGCATTCAGGATGCACTTGGAAAATGCAAGATAAGCTCCCCTCTTAAGGCCTTTAACTTAATCACATATTTTGCCGTAAAAGATAATAATCTACACGTCCCAGGGGTGCCTGGATGGCTCAGTGGGTTGAGCGTCCAACTCTTGATTTCAGCTCAGGTCATGACCTCGCGGTTCATGAGTTTGAGCCCCGCATGGGGCTCTGTGCTGACAGCGTGGAGTCTGCTTGGGGTTCCTCCCCTCTTGCTCTCTATCTTTCTCTCAAAATAAATAAAAATAAACTTTGAAAAAGAAAAAAAAAAAAAAGAAAGAAAGGGAGCGCTGAATCACATTAGCTACGTCTTGGACAGTCCGGGTAGAAAACATTCATGTAGCCTAGATAATTTGTCCCTCTGGAAAGTTGTGAAATGTACCTCTAGATGTCACGTTTTGGAGTGCTGACATTATCTCAAAGATAATCTATGCGAACAGGTGCTAATGATGAGGCAATGGGAAAAACCACTAGGCTTTTTCCCACCTATTTGTTTTGAGTGCGTCTGGTTCTTTCTCTAGTCCTCTGTTTGCCCAATCTATGAAATGGGTGTGTGAACGCCACACCTTCCCAAAGGACTATAACTTTGACGTCAGCTTCATTAAGCTGCTGTTTGCCTAACCAAAGAGAACATAGGAGAGGTGGAAAGTGTTTTTTAATTAGCTGTCTGCTCACATGCCAGGTGCCAGTCGCCCAGTGTTCAAACTGAGATTGGCATCAAATGGCCCAGCTAAGCAACGAAGCATGGAACCGGGGAAACAAAAAAGCAGGAAAGGAGCCCAAGAGAGGCTGCTGAGTAGCAGAGCTTTGGTCTGGGTCCTGTGTTTCAGGATGGTGTGATCGAGCCATCACATGTTTGGAGGTTAGGCAGGCTCAGATTGAAATCCCAGATGAGGGTCTTTCTGTAAATTACTTAAATGATAGAGCCTTATTTCCAAGACTAAAATAGGGATCGCCATACAAACAGTCTAGAACTAGAATTAGAAACCTGTATGTAAACCAAAACTCTGTCGTACCGCTCAGTAATTACTAGCTGATACTGTTTCTGACACTCGGGAGAGAGCAGGTTAAGTGTGATAAGTCCTGCTGTACGTTCAGGTGGAAGAAAGTTGCCAATTTTTTCTCTTACGTGCTGGGAGAAACTATTATCCACCAGTTAAACTGGGAAATAGATTTTGAAGATGAACTTTTGCTTCAAAAGTAGTCCCTTGCCTATCGGTTTCATTTGGTTTTGCTTTTCTCCTGAAACATCTTTCGTGTCGACTCACCCTTGGCTACAGTTGAGCTTACTGGAAATGCATTAAAAATGAAATGTAAGCTTGTGTCCTCCTGAGGGGTTTCTCTTCTCATGCCATGCACATTGGTGATGTTGCCTTATTCCACACGTCTCCTGCTCACATGGGCATTGATTATGGACGCAAGCCTACGGAAGGATGTTCTAGAACCAGAATGACCACGCAGGTACTTTTACTTGCCGGCCTTGAGAGCTTCTCACCTCAGCCTCCCTGAGCCTTCTGTTCAGTGGAATCCCTACAATATTTTAGAAGAACATCTAAAGTTCCTTGGAGCAAGACTGCTGCTGCTATCAGAATCTTCTGCGAGACAAGCTGGTCTTGGGCAGCTGGCATAGAAGTGAAGTCCACGTAAAAATAAGACTCTTACAAAGGCCAGGAATGGAGAACCCAAAATATGTATGGAGAGAGTTGAGAAGTAAAGGAGAAGGAGGGGGTTTCGCCATTGGCTTAGCGAAGATACCATCCCATACATTAGCAAGCAACCTTGGGCATGTTACTTCACCAAAGTCTTATTTTCCACAGCTTTGACGTGGGGGGATAATGAGTATCGGCCTCAAATGTTTATTGCCACGATTAAGCAAGATAATGTTGGTGAAGCACCTTGGAGATGGCCCAGTATTTAGCAGGTACTAAAAAAACATCAGCTGCCACATCCTTCCCACAAATCCTCTGTCTCATATAGTGATGTGTTGGGAGTCGACTCACATTGGAGCTAGGGTGAGTTGCATGCGACGCTTCCCCTTTATGTTGAAGGGACACGCTGTTGGTGGCTTGGAATTTGCTGCGGTGGGATTATTTACACCGTGGAAACTGACAAATGCTCTCAGTCAGGGCTTTCCCATCTACTTCTCTCCCTAGAAAGTTTGTTGCTAAATAATGTGTCAGCACAACACTGGGTATTGATCGGGGAACTTGACATCTTTGAGCCTCAGTTTCTTCACCTTTAGGGGAGGGAGCATAAACACATTCTACCCATGTCACAGGGACTTTGTGTCACATAACATAACGAAAAACTGAAAGTGGCTGAGAGTAGTGATGATTAATATTAATGTTAGCCAGAGAAGGTGCTAATGGCATTTCTTCAAGGGAAGGACTCCCCAGTCCCAGTTTTCTGAGTACCCTGAGGCAGTGAAGACCACACAGGTGAAAATCTCAAGTAGAATGAGACTTGCTTTTCCTTATCACCGTCCACACCCTCCATCCTTGATTCCCCAGTTCCTTGCTCAGTTCTTTTTTTTTAAGTTTTTTTTCCTTTTTTTTAAAGTTTATTTTTGAAAGAGAGAGAGACACAGAAGCTCCCGCTAGAGAGGGAGACACGGAATCTGAAGCAGGCTCCAGGCTCTGAGTTGTCAGTTCATTACTTACTTATGCTTAGGAAGCACACTTACTTTCTAGCCAAATACACTCAACAAACACATAGGCTCCGTACCAAACGCCAAGGATATAACAGCCCTGAGATGGTCTCTGCCTTCAGAGGGCTATAGCCCAAGAGGGGATAGGCTAGGAGAGCAGAATAACAATCCTGCGTGATAGGTGTTATGAGGAGGGTGAGCGTGGGTTGCTCTAGAAATACGTGGTCTCATGTAGCAGCCACTAGCCGCATGTGGCTAGTGAGTATTTGAATTGTGGTTATCCAAACTGAGATGTGCTATGAATATAACCCACACCCAATTTAAAAAAAAAATTTTTTTTAACGTTTATTTATTTTTGAGACAGACAGAGAGAGAGAGAGAGAGAGAGAGAGAGAGAGAGAGAGAGAATGAACGGGGAGGGTCAGAGAGAGAGGGAGACACAGAATCTGAAACAGGCTCCAGGCTCTGAGCAGTCAGTACAGAGCCTGACGCGGGGCTCGAACTCACGGACCGCAAGATCATGACCTGAGCCAAAGTCGGCTGCTTAACCGACTGAGCCACCCAGGCACCCCTAACCCACACCCAATTTTGAAGACTTAGTAGAAAAACAAAAAACAGAAAAACAGTAAGCTAACTCATAAATAACTGTGTTATATTAATTACATGTCAAAATATTAATATTTTGGACATATGGACTTAAATGAAATATATTATTAAAGTTAACCTCAAATAGTTTCTTTTTATCTATTTTACTGTATTTATTATTGTTATTATTTCAATTTAAATCCAAGCTAGTTAACATAGTGTAATAATGGTTTCAGGAATAGAATTTAGTGATTCATCCCTTACACACCCAGAGCTCATCCCAACAAGTGCCCTCCTTAATGCCCATCACCCCTGCCCCCCCCCACCACCCCCCTCCCCCGCCAGCAACCCTCAGTTTGTTCTCTGTATTTAAGAAACTCTTATGGTTTGCCTCCCTCTCTGTTTTTATCTTATTTTTCCTTCCCTTCCCCTATGTTCATCTGCTTTCTTTCTTAGGTTCCACATATGAGTGAAATCATGATGTGTTTCTCTGACTGGCTTATTTCACTTTCTTTTTACCTTTTTTAATGTTACTGTTAAGAAATTTAAAATTACATCTGCGTTCATATATTAAAAAAATTGTTTAATGTTTATTTTTGAGAGACAGAGAGGCACAGTGTCTCTTGGCCATTTGTATATCTTTGGGGAAATGTCTATTCAAATTGTTTGCCCATGTTTAAATTGTGTTGTTTGTCTTTTTGTTGTTAAATTCTAAGTGTTCTTTATTATTCTGGATATAGACTTTTATCTGATCCAATGATTTGAAAATATTTTCTCTGTGCCTTTGCACTTTTTCAGTAGTTTGCTTTTCTTTAAAAAAATTTTTTTTAATGTTTATTTATTTTTGAGAGAGAGAGGGAGACAGAGTGTGAGTGGGGGAGGGGCAAAGGGAGAGGGAGACACAGAATCTGAAGCAGACTTCAGGCCGAGTTCTCAGCACAGAGCCCAATGTGGGGCTGGAACTCACAAACCATGAATGAGATCATGATCTGAGCCAAAGTCGGACACTTAACTGACTGAGCCACCCAGGCGCCCCGTAGTCTCCTTTTCAAGATTATTTTAGCTGTTCTGGGTCCTTTGCATTTCCATGTGAGGTTTTTGGTTTTATTTTTCAATTTTTCTGTCTTAACAATAGCAAGTCTTCCAATCCATGAAGATTTATTTAGGGCTTCTTTAATTTAATTCTGTAATGTTTTGTACCTTTCACTGTACACAAAAAGTTGGTTAAACATTTTCCTAAGAACTTTATTTTATTGATACTATTGTAAATGAAATTGTCACACCTGGGATGATAGTGATTTCATTGGGACTCGCTTTGAACCCTCCCCCTGATCTTCCTGTTAAGCTGTCTGCCTCTGGGGGGTTCACACCCAGATTTCCCACTCCTCTCATTGCTGGTTGATTGCTCTATTGCTTAGACACCCTGGTTGTTAACTTGCTGTCTTTCAGAGCTAGCTAAATTTGAATCCTTCACAGAGATAGTTTTTGAGGCAATTCTTCGAGGTTTGTTTTGACCCCTGGAGGGCTCTCCTTAGCTCTATGCTTTCCTGGTTCTCTTTGATGAACTGGCTGATCTGTGGTTTAAGATGTTACTCCAATGGAATTACCAACTTCTCTCTTAACTGCTACCCCCAAAATCTCTAATGTTTCGAAGAGTGACTGTAAGCCTAAGCTTCCCCATAATCTGTTTTAAATAAAATCGGTTCCTCTGGGAGTAGCCTTGGAACTTTCTGTTCTTAGGAACTGCCTCTCCCCCTGTTTAAAATCTCTGAGCTCCTGCTTTTGATATAGAAACAGTGGCTCATGTCTCTTGTAACGATATTGCTCCCTAACAAGCAAGGCACTGGATGGAGGTAATAGCTTCTGGTCTTCTCCATTTGCTTCTCCCAGCATGGAATCTCTGCCCTATGAGTGAGGTGGGACAAGGGTGGTCAGGGCCTCAATATTGTCCACCTGACACATCTTGGGCCAAGTCTGTGCCCTTGTAAGTGTGAGATGGATGGAAGAAGGGACTCCCCTATCTTTTGGTCACACTCACCAAGAACTTAAGTTTAGCAACTTGTAGCTGGAGGGAAATGAGAAATGATGATGTTTTGCTCCTTCTGGTAAGGTACTGTATTCCTTGATGGGAAGCTGGGAGGAAAGGGAGCTTTGTTTTCTTGGCCACACCCATCCGGACTGAAGCCTCTGTCTTTGCACAGAGCTACAGCTGAGGGTAGAAAGGAGCCGTGTTGGTTCAAGTGCCACAGATCCTTGGTGTTACTACTGAGATTACTTAGTAGATTTTCTGGAATAAATGCTTCTTCATGTGTTGTATGCCATTAGGACAATTTTCAAAAACTCAAAATGGCCATTTTTACATATTTTTCACCAAATTCTAGTTGTTTCCTGTTGAGTCTCTTCCACAGAGCTCCTCATGCTGCCATTCTGGAACTGGAAGTAGTAATGATTTTTTTTTTAAAACAAAACTAAAACCATAAAGGGGGGAATTCACTGGTGTTTACTCTATTAGAATGAAAGGTTTTTGTTCAAGAATGGATGGTGTTTAAGTAGTTAACTGGTGACTACCAGATAGCAGATTATGATAGAAAAAATTTCAGAAGACATGAATAATAAAATATGGTGTATTTTTAATGGAATATACAGGATACATAGGAATTCCTGTAAATCTGCTAGAAAATGATGTGGAACCTCATAGAAAAATGGGCAATGGATGAGAATAAGTGGTTCAGAGATGGAGGAAACTCTTACGGCTAGTAAGTTCAGAACGAGAGACTTAGCCTCATTCGCAGTCCTAAAAATGCAATTAAAATATTTACTTTAATCCAAATAATAGGGCAAATTAAGTTATTTTCTGTCAAATACTGATGAAAAATGGGGAACAGAAGCCTCACAGACTCTTGGTGAGATTAAGCTTTTGGAGAGCAATTTGGTGGTATTTAATACAAACAATTATGCATTTAGCTTATAACCCAGGAAATTTCATGCCTGGTGAATACGTTGGAAAATCTTCACAAAGAAGCTAGAGGAAGGTGATTCATGGCAGCGTTGTTATTAACATGTGTTAGAGTGATATAATATGCTCCAAACTAAGGAGTATGATTGGCCCTATTTTTTCTTAATTTTATTATTTCTTTTAATTTTGGTGGAGGAGGAGCAGAGAGCGAGAGGGAGAGAGGATCTTTAGCAGGCTCCACACTCAGGGTGGAGCCTGATGTGGGGCTTGACCTCATGACTCTGAGACAATGACCTGAGCTGAAATCAAGAGTCAGTTGCTTAACTGACTGAGCCACCCAGGAGCCCCTGATTGGTCCTATTAGTTGGTCCTATGCCATTCTGTGTGCCCACGAGTCCCATAATATTTTTGATGATGATAAAATGAGATAATGTATGTATAAGTGATTGGATAAACATTCGAGAAACATTTGTGAAGATTCCCACGAAAACCATAGTTTGAATTACCTTTGTAAAAATTAGACATGAATTACTATTATAAAAATTGCCAGTGATTCGTTTTAACTGGCCTGTGGCTTAGTCAGGTAGAGAGCAACTGGGAGGGCAGAGTTTACCTTTTTTATTTTTATTTTTTTAAATATGTATTTATTTTGGGGAGAGTGCAAGTGGGGGAGGGGCAGAGAGATGGGGACAGAGGATATGAAGTTGGCTCTGCGCTGACAGGCTGACAGCAGCGAGCCCGATGTGGGTCTTGAACTCATGAACCGTGAGGTCATGATCTGAGCCAAAGTCGGACGCTCAACAGACTGAGCCACCCAAGTGTCCCTGGGAGGGTAGAGTTTAAAAAAAGAAAATATTTCAGTAAGGCAAGCTGTCAAGGTTCCTATGAATTATACACAGAAAATGAAACAAATTCCTGGACAAAATCTGTTAAGTCTTGGTCCAAAGGGTGCCATCTGCTCATAAAATCATGGAGAAGCTGTTGGAACTTTCCAGCACTGGGTTGAACTGTCTCCACAAAATTCTGTGGCACCAGATCATCAGGAGGATTTCTAAGGGGAGAAGGCCACTAGGATACTTTCACTCTTCTTGTCTTGTTTCTGCACAGTAATCCCCAAAGTAGAGAAAATGAGCATTTTCCTTCATAAAACACTGGTCCAAACTAAACTTACTTCTACTGAACTAAATCCAGGAGTGCCCCTGCTTGATCAACACCACCCATCCAATTCATAATCACTCTTTGAATTTCATCTCAAGTCCAAGAGAGAGCGGAACGAGCAAGGGCACTGGATACAGACAAACTTGGGTTCAAATCTAGATTCAACTTCTTATTGGCTGCGTGAACTTGGCCATAGTTTTAAATTTCACGGTGCTGCAATTTCCCGAGTAAAATGGCGGGGGTGTGGGGAATACCTAACTTTCAAGTTGTGGCAATGAAAGAATCAGAGCAGATGCTCAAATCAATACTGACACATTATTTCCCCCTCACAGGCCTTGACTACTCTTGTCCCCGTCCACCTCTCCCTTCTCGGAGTTTCCCCAACACATGTAGGTGCAACTCAGTAACCTCCTGTCTTGATGGTAATCTCATTTCATGGTGTAAGTCTCATCTCACCAGGAAGAGCTTGGCATGACGGTCTTTTCCTTCTTCTCACTTTGTCCCCTGCTTCCTCTCCCTGTTTCCCGCCTCCTGTGCCTAGCAGACCTCGCACTTAGTAAACCCTTGCGGGCATGATGACGAGGATGCCTCCAGCTTTCCCAGAGGCCTCCAGGAAAACATCTCAGTCAGGGGCAACATGTCTGGACAGGCGTGAAGGAAAAGTTTATTATCAGAAAGTGAAGCAAAATGTCACTGTTGGGCACACGATCTCCATGCAGCAGGTGGTGCCAAGTACTTCTGTGTGTGCCCACAGTTAGTCCTTATAATGCCAGCCTCGGGCAACCAGAGGCCTTTTCCAACTGGTTCCTCTTTTCTCCTCCCTGACGATCCCTCCCAACCTTTCCTTGCTTTGCGCTCTGCTGGACTCCCAGAGAAGCACTTTCTGGGTCTCTGTGCCCTGGGAATCATTAGTGGCTCCATCCAGAGTATCTGTAGACGTTCCCTGGGTGTGGCTGAAAGAGGCTTTGCGTCCTTCGGATTCTTCAGAGGGGGGTACTTCAGAGCCATAAACAAACCTTTCTTTTGTCAGGGTAAAATGCTGCTCAGGGGACAATTTTGTCTCCTCACTCTGCTGGCAAAGCCTCCATTTCTATATTGTCTTGTAACAAAAACACCTCCCATTTACGGACCATTTATGCTTAAGCCCATGAGATATGAACTGTCATTACCTCTATTTTACAACTGAGGAAACTGAGGCACAGAGAGCTTGCATAACTTGCATAAGGTCTATCTCTACTGCCTAATCTAATCCATTGCTCCACCGCCGCTCATAGTTAAATAAGGAAGAGAAAATCTTATCTCATCTCGTGAGTCTTAATGCAGGGGAATGCTTCCCTTAGAAGCTTCCTTCCCTCAGACTTCTAAATGGGTAAAATGGAGTCTCATTCTCCATCCAGTCCTCGAAACCGGATTTGATGAGGCCAGGGATTGGCTGGCAAGGACACTTCTCCAGGGCCTGGCCCCACATGGCCTCACATGGTCAGAGGGGACCCCAGGGAATCTTAGGGGGGCGGGGTGGAGGGAGATGAGCATTTCCGTAAGAGCACGTCTCAGGAAGCTTCCTAATCAGGTGAACTGGATACACCAGCCCATGAAGGCAGGATCACAAAACTGCAACAGGCATTAAAGAGAGACGTATCTTGTCAGGGGCGCCTGGGTGGCTCAGTCGGTCAAGCGTCTGACTTCGGCTCAGATCATGGTCCTGCAGTTCGTGGGTTCAAGCCCCACGTCGGGCTCTGGACTGACAGCTCAGGAGTCTGGAGGCTGCTTTGGATGCTGGGTCTTCCTTTCTCTCTGCCCCCTCCCCCACTCACACTCTGTGTCTATCACAAAAATAAATACACATTAAAAAAGAAAAAGAAAAACCCACCTTGCCAGAAGGAAGAGGGATAGAGGAGGACTGTGTACAATCCAGCCTGTGCAAACTGCTAGGGAGTGAACCCGTTAGAATAGGAACCTGGCTGCATGTTATTATCATGAATAGATACAAACTGAGGGGGCTTTGCATTTGACTTAACATACCCCACTGGTGATCAGTGGTAGGGGAAAAAAGAAGAGAGAGAGGGGCGGGGGCACCAGGTGGCTCAGTTGGTTGAGCATCTGACTCTTGATTTCAGCTCAGGTCATGATTCCAGGGTCGTGGGATCGAGCCCCCTGTCAGTCTCCTCACTGAGCGTGGAGCCTGCTTGACATTCTCTTTCACTCTTCCCCTGTCCCACTTGTGTGCTTTCTTTCTCTCTCTAAAATAAAAAAATTGCGTCTTTCTTTCGCCTCCACACACATAGTGGTGACTCAACTTCTCCTTATCTGCAGCCGCAAAGGAAGGTGGACACTTTATTTTTTCTATGACAAATTTAAAGTAGATAATCATTCTTTTCTCCAGATAATAAGGCAGTACTCACAGTCAAAAGGCTTCTCTTTTCCTAGTTCGTTTAAACTCATAATTTCCCATGGGCCTATGATATGTCAAAGCACAAAAATAGGTCACTGTCATCCCTACTGCTCCCAATCAGAAAAAAATACAGTTTAACTGGTAAGGGAAGGGAGTGATAGCTAAATTTCTTATAAAATCTTTAAGCCTTATGGATGCTTTCATGGCTATATAATCGACGCATTTCCTCGAGATTCACCGGGAAAAGAGATGCTCCCCATTTTCCTGGGTGCAGAAAGCCAGGTGCCCTGGCTAGTGGGAATGTGCATGGGCTGCCTTTTCAGTTTCCATGTTACAGCGGTTCCCAGGAAGCCAATCACTCGGCCAGCTCCGGGCTGTCCAATTATCCAGGCTCTCCAATCAAAGGTCTTTCCTCCTCCTCACGTAGTACAGATTTCTATGAAGCGCTTCGAACCCTCAAAGGAACTTAAAGTAATTCTATTTTGGTTTTAACATATGGGCCATTTATCCCGTACATTTACATCAGTCCAGTTACATTTCAATTAACAACATTCATGTTTGCTGAGTGGGTACCATGAACAAAGCATTATGTAAACGCATATGGATAGCAGTTCTCACTCACGGAGGGAATAGAAGAAGACCTGGCGAGCTTTTCTTGTCCTTGTTTCAAAACAGTTTTGTGGAGGTTTAATTCACATACTCCTAAACGTTACCCATTTTGAGCGTATGATTCAATGGCTTGTAGTACATTTGCAGAGTTGTGTGAACATTGTGGCAATCCTATTTTGGAACGTTTCCATCATGTCAGGAGCTTTGAGAAAAAGTATGGATGCCCAGGCCACCCAGACCCAGGTAGTCAGACTTTTCAGGGTGATTTAGGCAGCTTCCCAAGTGGTTGTGAAAGGCAGCGTGTTGAGAAGGACTATTGTGGAGGATACAAACACAAGTGGTTCCTAGCACCTGCTCGTAGGGGACTCACAGTCTACAGCTGTCCCACTGGGGCACTACTGACGTTTTGAGCTGGATAATTCTTTCTTGGGAAGGGCTGTCCTGTGCATTGTAGGGTGTTGTTTTTTTTTTTTTTTAAAGCTTATTTATTTATTTTGAGAGAAAGAGAGAAGAGAGGGAGAGAGAGAATCCCAAACAGGCTCTGCACTGTCAGCTCAGAGCCCGACGTGGGGATTAAGGGAAAGCTGTATAAGTAGTCATCCATCCATCCACCCATCCATCCATCCATCCACCCATCCTTCCACCCACTCATCCATCCATCCACCCACTCATCCATCCATGCATCCATCCACCCATCCACCCATCCACCCACTCATCCATACACCCACCCACTCATCTATCTATCTACCCATCCACACACTCATCCATTCATCCATCCATCCATCCATCCATCCATCCATCCAACATGGACTGAGAATCATCTATGTGCCAGACACTATTCTAGCCATTGGACATACAGTCATGAATAAGACAGCAAGAGCAGTGCCCTACCAAGGTTTATATTCCAGTAGGGGAATATGACTTTTGATTCATATCTTGCAGGAAGGATAGGAGTCCACTGTGCAGGTAAGGGAGTCAAGACTTTTCCAGTAGAGAGAATAGGACATACAAAGGCACAAAGGCAAGAAATAGCAAGAAATATAATTAAAGCACTCAAAATGCTTAATATGGTTGGCTCATAGGATGCTCGGTTGGATGGCAAAGATGGAGGGAGATGAGGCGGAGCCAGTCAGGCACACAGCTGGGAGCTTGGGTATTATCCTGTGGAGAGGGGAAGGTTTGATTAATTGTGTAATGTCTCTGCCTTCCTTTTTCCCCACTGCTGTGCCCTCTCTTCCTCTCTATTCCAGTCAGCATGTGTGCTTGTCAGTCCCACCAAATGAGTCAGTGGAGATGGGAGCATTAATTTATTTGAGCAGACATGTGTCAACATCATTTGGAGAAAAGGCACCAGACCCATTACACACACTCATATAACATGATTAAGACTAGTTTGAGAGCAGCGCAACTCAGACCTTCCTAATTCAGTCCTGATCGGCTCAGCTCACTCTACTCCTCAGCCTGTCTCCCTAGGGAATTTCTCCTTCCCTATCTCCACACCCCTCAGCCCCTTCCCCTACTACACACACACACACACACACACACACACACACACACTTCATATAAGTGGGTCTCTTTCCTGTTGTCTGGTCTTGATTCTTGTTAGGGCAAGCCATAATATTCATTGGATTGCCATAACAAAGAAGGGGTAAATTCTTAGAACCTATCTCCCTTAATGTAGGGGAAGGTACTATAATAAAAACATGGTCTGATCCTAATCTCCTCACATCTTTATTAGATTCATGAAATTGTAAGGATCTGGACAGGATTTTAGAGACTGTGTAATGAAATCCACCTCCTTCATTTTAGAAAAAAAAAAGCCTCAGAGAAATTTATCTAAAGTTAACAAGGCTCTGCAGTTGAAAACAACATGAGCACTTTCTGGTTCCTTAATCAGTGGGGGATATGTGTGAGCGTGTGTGTGTGTGTGTGTGTGTGTGTGTGTGTGAGTGAGTGTGAGAGTGTGAGTGTGTGCGAGTGTGTTTGCGGGAGTGTGTGTGTGTGTGTGTGTGTGTGTGTTGTAGAGGAGTGTGGGGTAGGAAGCCCGGGGGCTATGTGGGAAAGTGGAAAAGGTAACATGCAATCCCAACAGCCATACAGGCAGGCTTCTGGCTGCTGGAACATTCTTTAGGCTCTGCAGAAGTTGAATCAGCACCGAATCCAGGCCAGCTGGCCATGCCCTCAGCATCAGGAACTCTAAGTTCCTACTTAAGGGTATGCCTTGCCATATCCCCATTCCTCCTGATCTCTGCTTTGACTATTCCAGCTGCTTCTATCACCTCATGTTAATAACTTGAAAAGAACCTCATCTGTCTTCTTTAGGGCTTATGCTGACCCTTGGCGTCTCCTGATTGTGGTTTCTGCTTGTTGGTTCCCTCTGTGGAACCTTCAGCTTGTCTGTTGCTAACTCTCTCTCCTTCTGTCTAGCCTTCAGTCTCCCTGAGAGGCACTGACTGGTTCATTTAGGCTCATAGTTATTCCTTGTGGACAAAATTCTTGTGGCAGCCCTTCTTGGAGACTGCCACCTGGCCCGTGGATCAGCTGTCCGTGGGCCTTTCCCTTGTGGCCAGGATGGCAGGAGTTTTCCTTCGTAAGACAGGATTGTGCAGGTGGCCGTGTTGAACCAACCTCCTCTCCAAGTGGACTCTCCATAAATATTAGTGACTAAGATAGGGCTTAAATCCAGGTTCAGACTCCTAGTTCAGCGCCCTTTCTATTATGCCACGCTCGCCTGGGTTCCTAATGGTTCGTGTATTTCTTCCTTACCACCTGCCTGCCCCTTACCTTCTCATGCTGTGCATGGCCTCCTGGTGCATTCGCTCTCCCACAGAGCAAGGCCCACGCTCAGAGCCTGGAATTATTGAAAAGGACCCGATCAAGTAATTATAACTAAGAGTGGCTTAGTCTACTTCCCTGGGTATTTACATTTTAACAATGCCTTAAGCTGAGCAAATTACCCTCTAATGTGGCATTTTAGACTGCTCAAGAAGGAAAGAAGAATCTGGGAGGAAGTAAATTTTCCAGGGCGCTCCAATTACCATATAAACCGCGACTTATTTTGTATGCTGGTAAGTAGAGCTTCCAGCCTCTTCTACATCCATCATCTCCTCTGTCACCACCACCTTTATTTCACAGATGAAGATTAAGAAGTTAATAAATTTTCTGGGCACAACCCAGATTAGGGATGTTGAGACTGGCACACGTAACCACTTCTTATGCTCTAGAAGAAGCTCATGCAATACAAGGTAAAGGGAAAATGTTTCTAATTTAAAGAATTCTTGAACATTCTATTACCCATCACACTCTCCTGCAAGGCAGAGGTACACTATCTTTCACAGACCTGGAATGAGTTCACTTGTATTCCTGGAGAGTTGTGAACCCACAATATTAACCTAATGCCTACTATGGAGTGGGTAGTATTTAAGAAATGCCAATTAGTGCACAGAACTGAGTAAGGAGCCCCCATGGAGATATCCACTGTGAATATTTTTATTTTTACATTTATTTCGTTCATGTTTCAAATAAAATTGAGAATATGTGTGTATATGCATACGTATGTATTAATATTCTATTTGTCTTAATTTCACTTTATAAGAATTTTTATGTAACTGAACATGTAGAAAGACATTATTCTCAAAAGATGTTATCCTAATAAACTACATAATATTCCACCACTTCAGCATAGCGTATAAATTAAATATTTCCCTCCTGGTGGATGTTTAAGTTGTTTTCCAGTTTTTGCTATGGCAATGATGATGTAAATATTCTTTTACGTAAATCCTTATTTGCATTAATTATTATTCCCTAAGGTAGATCCCCAGATCTAGGAATAGTGAGCCAAAAAGCATGATGATGTTTCCAGCAAAGAAAGAAGTTCTCTTTGAGACGGAGTGGTAAAGAAGATGTGGGACCCTCTTCCCAAGTACGGGGTAAACTTGATGAGTCCACATTCAGTTTCCTCTCTCATGGGAAGGGAGCCCACTTGAGGGCTGACTTCCATTTTGTCCATCTGTCCCCAGACTGCTTTTGCAGCCATCTTGTGACACTCTTCCCTTGCTTAACGTCCTTCTGTGGCTCAACCATGCGAGACTCTCTAAAAAGTCTTAATTAGGCCTTTTCCCTATGTCTAGAATATTCCTCACCACACTCTTTTTGAGACGGAGAGGGAGTGGTAAGAAAACATGCAGGGGAGAGGCAGAGAGAGGGAGAGAGAGAGAATCCCAAACATTCCAGGCTCTGAGAGGGCAGAGTCCAACTCAGGGCTCAACCCACGAACCTGTGAGATCATAACCTGAGCTGAAATCAAGAGTCAGATGCTTAACTGACTGAGCCATCCCGGTGCCCCTTCTCCACACTCTTTCCATGACCTAGCTCTTTCTTTTCCTTTAGGATTCAGTTTTAAACGTTCCTCAGAGATTTCTTACCTGACCATGTCACAAAATGTTGCTACTTTTTAGAAGTTGCTAAAATTTGCAAATTTTTTTTTTACTTATTGCTCTGTTACTGTTACTTGTTTTTTTCCTCTGCTTCCCATCCATGACAGGAGAGCAGGTTCTGGGTGTATCACATGTGATCTGGAATTCCTGGAGCTTAACACGGTGACCGGCTCGTGTTAGGGCATTGTGTAACTACTTATTGTTGAATTTCTCGTGAATTTGGCCAATTGCAGTGGTGGTACAGGGTGGATAGTGAGACAAGATGTGGAATCTAAAGCCAGGTTTGAAGGGAGGGACTCGGGCTATCGGTCTGAGGTTGGGTTGATCTGCATTTCCCGATGTGGTGGTTGAATAATGGCCCCCAAACACGTGCCTGTCTTCATCTCTGGAAACTGAATGTCTCAGAATGAAATACCTTAGTTTGCTTGGCTAAACAGCCGACAAAACCATCCC
The DNA here is from genome assembly GCF_014898765.1 of Herpailurus yagouaroundi. NCBI lineage: Eukaryota > Metazoa > Chordata > Mammalia > Carnivora > Felidae > Herpailurus > Herpailurus yagouaroundi. The sequence goes on along the minus strand of NW_024412394.1, from coordinate 13,466,414 downwards.
AAGGTTGAGGTAGCTGTGATCCAGGTTCAAGGTCAGGGTTCTATTTATTAAGTTCCCAGCTCAGCAGAAATCCAAACTGCAACAGTCACAGCCTCCAATGAAGCCCAAATAAAATTAAGGGTGATTAAGGTACTTTCCATATAGGGCTATCATAAATATGGCATTAGATAATGCACGTAAAATAGTTATCGAAGAACCTGGTATAAGGTCAGTTGCTCAGTAAACCTGAGCATGTTGCCATGGGGGGTAGCAATGTTGAGCCCAAAGACGCTAATGATATGGATGGTGATGGAGATTCAAGAAGACTGGCTTCCTGACTGAACTCAGGGAACACCCTGGGAGTTATCAGTGCTCAAGCAGCCCTAAGGCAGAATTCTCTTTCTTGTTCTTTTTTCCTCTTTCTTTCTTTCTTTCTTTCTTTCTTTCTTTTCTTCCTTTCTTTCTTTTTCTTTCTTCCTTTCTTCCTTTCCGGAGGTGGGGTTCAAACAACGCACATTTATTCTCTTACACTTCTGAAGTCAGAATGTTGAAGTCAAATGTCAACAGGACTGGTTCCTCGTGGAGGCTGTGGTGGGGCAGGGACAATCTGTTCCCCTGGCTTTTTCAGCTTCTAGAAGCAATCTTCGTTCCTGGGCTCATGGCCTTACTCCATCTTCCGAGTGCATCACTCCAATCTCTGCTTCTGTCATCACATTGCCTTTCTTGTTTCTTTGACCTCTTGCTTCCCTCTTATAAGAATGCTAGTGATTACATTTATGACCCACTGGATAACCCAGGATAATATCCCCGTCTAAAGATGCCTAACTTCTGTCTGCAGAGTCTCTTTTGCAATATAAGGCAATAGTCACAGGTCCTGGGACTTAGGATGTGGATATTTTGGTGGGGGGGGGGGAGGGGGAGATTATTCGGCCCACCACAACCATCCGTCATCTCTCCCCATCTCCCCACTTCCCCAGTGTAGATTCCTGGACGGTCTGTGAGGCTCCATTGTATACTCTCTCAACACCCTTGCTCTCATTTCTGTCGTAAGCCTCATCCCTGGTTAACTCAACTTCTCCAAGCAGCAAAATGAGTCTGGAGAAAAATGCAATTTTGCCAGCAGGTCCTGCCTAATATTTTTTAGCCCAAATCTGAAGTGGGCCCTCAGCATTATGGCAGAGCTCTTGACATACCCCGGGGCACAGACTGGGGTAGAGGGAGAGGTAGAATGATTCAGTTTGAGATAATTAGTAAAGGAGAGGGGAAAAAAGGTAGATGATGTTAAACAGAGATAAGACAACACAACTGGATTAAAAAGTGAATTGTGAGGAACATTTGCCGTGACAGTGAAGGGTTTTTATGTGACGCCCTCTCGGTGATGGAATTCTACAGCAGAGGGAAAGTTGTGTGGCTAACTCAAAAGAAGGGAATCTTTCCAGGTCTGCTTAAGAAGCTTGGGGAAAAGGTCATGTAAGTACAGGGCTTACATTCTTATGGGGGAGACAGGAAATGAGATAGAGATAAGGATACAAATAAAGATACACATAAAGATAAAAAATAAGGCCAGTTGGAGAAAAATGCCGATAAAAATAAAACAGGGAAGAGGATGGGGAATAACAGGGCTTGCTATTTTAAGTTCTTTTTTAGATTATTATTTGAGAGAGAGAGAGAGAGAGAGAGACAGCATGAACAGGAGAGGAGCAGAGGGAGAGAGAGAATCCCAAGCCAGCTCTGCACTCAGCACAGAGTACCACGTGGGGCTTGATCCCAAGACCCTGGGGTCATGACATGAGCCCAAGCCAAAAGTCAGATGCTCAACAGACTGAGCCACCCAGGCACTCCAAGGGATTGCTATTTCAGAAAGAGGAATTAGAACTTCTCTGAGGAGGCGGCCTGTGAGCCCAGGATGCAGCCAGGCAGTTCACAAAGAGATGGGCAGGCAAGGAGAACGCAAGTGTAAAACCCCTGAGGCAGGATTTGCTTGGTGAGTTTGAGGAACAGCACGAAAAGTGAGCGTGGCATGGACAGGAGTGGTGGATGAAGCTGGGACGGTCTCCAGGGAGGGTCTTCTCGGAGGATTTTATGTCTTCAGCCTCTCCTCTGGTCAGGGAGACAGGTGCCCCTCTCCTCCTCTCAACTGAAGAGCTGTGCTGCCTTCAGCAGAGCCCTGTTCTCGGTCACTTCTGCTGGGAAGTCCTCTTGGATGCCCTGGAGGCATACCTGATCACAGCCTCCGGTATTCGCCCTTGACTCTTGCGTACCTCCCCTCGGGCAAGTCACTGCTTCTCAAGATCTCCGCCTCTGCATTGGACCAGCTCTACCTTTCTGTGAGAGTCGAAGTGACACATCTCTTCCCAAACTCCAATATATGAGTCACCACCACATGTCAAGATTTTTTAGAGGATTTTCTTCTTTCTGCTATATTTGAAAAGAAATGTTGCTTTCTCCTCCATTGTCTAGTTTTGTTGACCTCTCCTATGATTTCCTTTGTTACGTGATTTGCATGTTTGGCTTACGGGGTGAAGAGGGTCCCGAAAGCGTAGAAGGTGCCAGGGGGAGGTCAGAGAGGAGGTGGGAGCTTAGAAGGACAAGTTGAGAGCATACTGAAGCAAGGGTATAGAAACAAAATAGAGCAAGGGAGAGAAGTCTGATCCCCCCTGAGAAATCGACTTCCACACCATTGCTGTTAATGCTTTCTTCCCAATCCAGGGGCTAGAGTGGATGTCCTTGACTGTCCCCACCAGCGGTGGCACAGTCCTGTCTGCCTCCTGCAGCTGAAACATCCGAGGGCTGAGGAGCTCACCTTTGAGGATGTGGAGGAGGAAAAATGGGCGTTAGGCTTTTGTTTTTCGCTTGTTTGCTTGAAGAATCATCAAGGTTTTATTGATTTTATGTCGTTCCATAGGTTACCGTAGGAACTAGGACCATAGCTATGTAAAGACAGACATTCTGAACAGTGTTGCTGTAAGAAATTTAAAAAAGGAGAACAGCCAAAGGAACATTCATTTTAAATCCTTGATCTAATCTCAAATCTCTTCCAATGTTAAAACAATCCGCAAATGATATGGGAGCAAAGAGTTCGACACCATGACCTTGTCCCTTATGTTTTCTTAGCACCTTTGGTACCTTGTGACATAAGTCTATTTTCAATATTTTGAGGAGCTCCGTATTGGCTTTTCCACAGCGGCTGCATCAACTTACATTCCCACCAACAGTGCATGACGGTTCCCTTTTTTCCACATCCTGACCAACACTTGTTCCCTCTTGTCTTTTTTTTAATATAATTTTTTTTAATGTTTATTTATTTTTGAGAGAGAAAGAGAGAGAGAGAGAAAGAGAGAGAGAGAGAAAGGCTGTGTGAGTGAGGGAGGGGCAGGGATAGAGGGAGACACAGAATCCAAAGCAGGCTCCAGGCTCCGGGCTGTCAGCACAGAGCCTGAAGTGGGGCTCGAACCCACAAACCGTGAGATCATGACCTGAGTGGAAGTTGGACAGTTAACCAACTGAGCTACCCAGGAGCCCTTCTCTGCCCATCTTCTAATTGGATTGTTTTTTGTTTTTGTTACTGAGTTGTAGGAGTTCTTTATGTATTTTTGGATGTTAGCCCCTTATCAGATATATCATTTGCAAATATTTTCCATTTGGTAGGTTGCCTTTGTGTTGGTGTCACACCCAAAAAGTCATCGCCAAAAGCAACATCAAGGAGCTTCGTGCCTGTTTGGTTCAAGATGTTTTCTGGTTTCATGTCTTGCATTCGAGTCTTCGATCCACTTTTATGGAGCTAATTTTTGCGTATGGGTAAGGTAGCGGTCCAGTTTCATTCTTTTGCCTGTGGCTATTCAGTTTTCCGAAACCCATTTACTGAAGAGACTGTCCTTTCTCCATTGTACGTTCTTGCCTTCTCTATCGTAAATTAGTTGACCATACATGCATGGGGCGTATTTCTGACCCTCTATTCTCTTCCATTGATCTATGTATCTGTTTTTGTTTCAATCACTAGAGTTTTGTAATAGCGTTTGCAATCAGGGAGTGTAATGCTTCCAGCTTTGTTCCTGTCTTCCAAGACTGCTTTGGCTATTCAGGGTCTTTCGTGATTCCATAAAAACTTTAGGATTGTTCTATTTTTGTGATAATGTTGTTGGAATTTTGAGAGCAATTGCATTGAATCTGTAGATTGCTTTCAGTAGTGTAGACATTTTAACAACATTAATTCTTCTAATACATGAGCATGAATATCTTCCTATTTATTTGTGTCTTCGGCTTCTTTCATCAATGTCTTACAGCTTCCAGTATTTCTAAGTATTTTATTCTTTTTTTTTTAATTTTTTTTTTTTTGACGTTTATTTATTTTTGAGACAGAGAGAAACAGAACATGAACGGGGGAGGGTCAGAGAGAGGGAGACACAGAGTCTGAAACAGGCTCCAGGCTCTGAGCTGTCAGCACAGAGCCTGACGTGGGGCTCGAACTCACAGACCGTGAGATCATGACCTGAGCCGAAGCCGGCCGCTCAACCGACTGAGGCACCCAGGCACTCCGTATTTTATTCTTTTTGATACCATTATAAATGGAAATTTTTTTTCCTTAATTCCTCTCTCTGATAGTTTGTTACAGAAATGCAATAGATGTCTGTATATATTTATGCCCCAGGTTTTAAAATTGTAATTTAAAATTACACTGGTCAAAATTGAGGACTGAAAAGGTGAAACCAAATATTCATAATAACAATTATAACAAAAACAAAATGTAACTTTTTTGTTTTTGACAGATCTCATGACTCTGGTACATATATATTTTTAAGTTTCTTTTTGAAAGAGAGAGAGAGAGAGACAGAGTGTGAGCAGGGGAGGGGCAGAGACAGAGGGAGACACAGAATCTGAAACAGGCTTCAGGCTCTGAGCTGTTAGCACAGAGCCTAATGCAGGGCTTGAACTCTGAACGGTGAGATGATGATCTGAGCTGAAGTCGGACACTTAACCGACTGAGCCATCCAGGCACCTGGACTCTGATATATTTCTAAAAAGAGTTCAAAGAGTAGGTTTGCAGGCCTGGGTTCAAGTCTTAATTCTGGAACTTAACAACTGTATAACTTTAGGTACATAGTTACATTTCTTCCTACAGGAGTTTTTCTTGTGTAAATGTGGATAAGAATATGTGGCTTACAAACGCATGGATTAACTAATAGCATATGTCTAGCAAGTTGCCTAACGTGTAGGTAAGGCCCACTCTCACTTCTTTTTAACTTTCCTTCCTCCCTTCCTCTCTCCACCTTTTCTTTCTGATTCTTTAAGGAGCTGTATGACATTCCAAAGATACTTAGAAAGTACAAACAGACCAAAAGAATTTAATAAAAATGCTGACATTTTTCTAAGGAAACGTGTCAGCGTTTATAATGAGTGTCATACCAAACTCAAAGCAATAACAAGGAGAGGCAGGAGGAGAAGAAGAAAAGGAAGGAAGGAAAAAAAAGAAAGGAAGGAAGAAAACAAGGCAGGAAAACCCTACATCATTTTTCCTCTTTCCTTCCCCACCACGTTCTTTCTCTCTCCTCCCCTCTCCCCCTTTCAGAATATAAATTCCTGAAGGGCAAGTTTTGCAAACATATTTTTATATCAAGTCAAGTAATGTAGTCCAGAAAAAAAGATTAGATATACTGCTAATCTTGAGTTGGTTAAATAAGCAAACGTTTTTCAAGCTTCTGTACAGAAAG
>NW_024412394.1:13408380-13460717 GCF_014898765.1 Herpailurus yagouaroundi | reverse complement strand
AGAAAGCATTGTTCCAGGTACCATGAGATGATACGAAGATGAGCAAGCAAAGTCTCTACTTTCAAGTGGCTTGCACTCTAGCTACATTCACATATAATCTTACGGAAATACAATGACCATAATGCAGTGCAGACATCCATGCATAAAAAGAGACTGAGTTAAAACCAAATCACCTAACTGTCCTTTCTCCCTGTGCTTGAGGTTTTTATAGCTACAGAAGATATGAGGATGTGGGACACAGTTGGCACTTTTGATGCCAGCCCGGGTCCAAGCTACTGCCCTTTCTAGTCTGGTTATTTCAGTAACCTCCTAACTGGTATCCCAGCTCCCCCACGGTCTGTCCTCAGCACAACAGCCAGGCCGATTTGGACAAACACACAACAGATCACGAAACTCTGCTCATGGCTTCTGGATTCACCGGGAAAAAGCCAACGTTTTATCACGGTCCTGTCCCTCTTTTCTTTCTGAGCTCTCTCTAGCAGCTCTGCAACACTTGGCTTTCTCGGGATTCCTCCAGAACAATGGGGACATTCCTGCCAGGGCTACCGCGGGTGTTGCTTCTCCCAGACACCTGCTTGGCTCCCTCCCCCCCTCCCTCCCTTTGTGTCAGATCTTTATGCAAGTATGGTCTTCCTTGATCACCTCGTTTAGAGATTGCAGTCTTTCTCCGCTCTGCCTTGTCACTATCATACCCTGTAACTATATCAGTATGTTGGAGCTGCTGTAACAAAGTACCACAGACTGGCTTAACAACAGAAATTTATTTTCTCACAGTTCTGGAGGCCAGAAGTAAGAGGTCATGGTGTCCACGGGGTCGGTCGATTCTGAGCTCTCTCTCTCTCTTTGGCTTTAAATGGTGGCAGTCTCCTGCGTTTACACACAGTCTTCCCTCTGTACGTGTCGTGTCCTCATCTCCTTTTCTTATGAAGACGTAAGTCATGTGGGAGTAGGGCTCACTCCAATGCTTTCATTTTACCTTACATGCCTCTTAAAATACCCCATCTCCAAATATAGTCATGTTCTGAGATACTGGGGATTAGGACTTTAACATATAAGTTGGGGGGAGGGTGGGAGGGACACAATTCAGCCCCTAAAAATAACTTAAGTATTTATTTTTATCTGCTTCTTGGTAAGTTCCAAGAAGGCAGGGGTAAGTGTCTGTTTTGTTTGCTGTCGGTTACCCAAAACTTAGAAAAATCGCCCATAGTGGACGATTAATCAATGTTTGAAATGAATAGATAGTAAAGTTATCGACGAGAAAGTAAAAATCTGAATACTTTGGATATATAATGGCTGGGGGCAATGTACATTGTGAATTTGGAGACCTGTCTTCAGCAAGGGGTCAACCAGTCAGGGAGAGACAGAGCTCAGATTCTTCTCTGATCTCAGCTGATCCTTAGCTGGATAGCACTGCATTTCTCAAACTGTGTCTTTGTCCCTGCCACCAACAGGTGTCCTCCCCAAGGGGCTGGGAAGGACTCTAACGTCATCACTTGGCTATGTGAGCTTGGACCAGTTGCTTGTCTCTCTGGTAATTTGTTTCTTCGTCTGTAAAATATGGTTAAGGATTTTTACCTCATAGGATTCATACGAGATGATATCTGCGAAAATATCTGGCATATAGTATTCCCTCAAGCTAAAGTTGCTGACCCATGACATTTCAAGTTATAACCTTCTCAGAGCTCTACAGAGATAACACTCCATCCCTGAACCCTGCCTCTCCATCCTTCAGTTCCGTCCTCTGCCTTCCATATCCTTCTGTCACAGCTCACTGACAGAAGAATTTGAAAAAGAAGCAAGAGAAATGAGGGTGTGGTTATTTTTTTCATGGCTCGTAAACAGATAAATTATTTTTTTTTTTTAGGGAAACAATAATTTAATGTCAACATGAAACTCATTTTTACAATCACTTCAAAGAGAAAAATTGTGTAAGACAGCAACTTAGCAACCAGTACAGTCATTTGCAACCCCTTTATTTTTTTTTATTTTTGAGAGAGACAGACAGACAGAGAGAGAGAGAGAGAGAGCATGAGTGGGGAAGGGGCAGACAGAGAGAGAGGAAGGGAGACACAGAATCCAAAGCAGGCTCCAGGCTCTGGAGCTGTCAGCACAGAGCCCGACTCGGGGCTGGAATCCACAAACCATGAGATCATGACCTGAGCCGAAGTCCGACGCTCAACCAACTGAGCCACCCAGGCGCCCCTACAACCCTTTACTTTTTAAAATAGTAAACAGCTCCGTGTTAAAGACAGAGTTTAACTGATTCGTGGACGTGTAAGGAGGATGGGTTTTCAAGTAACACTGTTCATAAATCATTTCTAGAAATAAACTACTTTACAATACAAATGTCCCTTGTGCTCATCATTATGAATTCTTTATGTAGCATTAGTTTTAGTGCTGTGCAGATGGATGGCTGAAAACTGTGCAGTGACAACATTTTTGGTTAAACTAAGCTCTTTAAGTACTTTAGATATTTCAGTGAAATGATTATTTTTCCAAGCACATTCTGGTTGTCCACGTTGCTTGGGAAATGATTTCGGATTCAAGCAAATGACTTCAACTGAGCCTAACGCATAATATATATAGGATGTCCCCATACCTTACTGTGGTTTTAAGATTTAATTGCTGGAAAAACGTATGTGTTACAAACAATAACGAATTGGTTGAAAGTGTTATTTCAATGATTTTACCTTTATGCAATTTGGTGAATTCTGAATAACCACTGCTTTATTTTAATTTTTTTGTGTGTGTTCTGGTCAATGTTTGCCATTTTCAGTTAGGTCCAAAATTCAAATTAAATGTGTATTATTCCAAAGACTAAAAAAGGTAGTCACAGTACAAAGTTTAAAAATGAAACTTCGAAATGTTTTTTTGGTTAAGTTTGCAACATAGACTTCTGCAAGCGTTGAAGTTTGAAACTGCACTAAGACCTGTGGGGGGCACTCTCTGTAAGAACCCTCTACCTAGTAAGTGCTGTGAGGAATAAAAGCAAAAAAGATTTAATCAGAAGGGGAAGTTTCCTCTCAAGAAAAAAAAAAAAAAATCCCTTTCCCTGAGATCAGTTGCTGCATGCAGGGCAGCAAAGACCAATCATCCAGAAAACCCCAAAGGCCTTTGAAGGGGCGAGGCAGGGTGTGTGGGGTGGTGAATTGGAATATGAGATCATATTACCTAAATTTCCATTGCATAAATGACTCTGGATCCAGTTTTCTCTTGCTGATGAAGTTGTCTGTCCATTTGTCTGAGGCTTTTAATGCTGCCTTTATCATTTATAAAAGCTGAGAGAATGGCTTAAGAGAGGTGTTGCAGTATCTCCTTTTCCAAGGGATCGTCTACAACCAACAACCTACCGTTGTGAGAGAATCTGTATATTGGCTGGGCAGGTGAGCTAGGAAGCCACAAGACTTGGGTTCAAATCCTGTCTCCGCCAATGACTGGGTGTGTGACCACAGGCAAATTACAAAACCTCGGGAAGACTCCGTTTGCCCATCTGTGCAAGGGAGATGATGATTCTAATAATACGTACCCCGTTGTATGGATCAAACAAAATAATATACGTGAACGGCTTATATGGTGCCTGGTATATGGTAAATGTTCAATACATGCTGCTGACGGTTAGTGTTACTCTGATTACAGTGCCCCAAACCCTCTCCTTGCTCTCATCATAAATGGAATCAGGTTTCTTCATTTGAAGCTGGCAAAAGGGGAAAGCTGCTGTTTGCTTTGCAAAATGCGTAATTGCAAGGCAAGGTTCTCCGTGTCAAGACACAGGAAGCCAAAGGGCTGGATGTGAAAAGCAAAATATTTCTTCCCTACGATGTGTAGGTTTTTCCATGCAAAATAACGTGGGGTTCTAGAGACCTTAGAAAGGTTTGGGGAAGGGCAGGGAAGCTGAGAAAAGATGCTGGAAAGGACTCTGTAGAGAGGGCCGGCCCAGAAGCAAGGTGGGAATCTTCAGGACAGAGAAGGCTGCTGGCCTCCTTCTGACTCCCTTGGCTCCCTTTGACAAGCAAGCAGACTTCAGAACAACAGCATTGAATCCAACTTTGTGTGGTGCCGATGATCTTAACCACTACACTGCAGGGCCTCCCTCTCCTGGAAATCTCACTCTTGAGGTCTTCTCAGATGTGCTCCCAGTTGAAATGAATCTTTGCTTCTTATACTCTACTACGGCACTATGTTTGCATCTCACAGAACGCTTAATCGTTTAGTCATTCAGCAAACATGCATCACATCATCTGGGTGCCAGGCCCTAGCTAAGCATTTAAGGAGAGTGTGAAAATCTGAATGCCATTTGAATGTTTCCAACATCATGTCTCTCAATAATATTGCCAGCCCCTAAAGGCAGAAGTCACCTTCATTCACCATTGTATGACTTACATTGCCTAGCCTAGTGCATTGAACATAGTCCTCAGTAAATGTTTGCTGAATTGAATGGAACTAAATAAGAGAGGTGAAATATTAAGGTGAGTCTTGACTGAGATTTCAACTGGTAGAGACTGCATGCAGAGAAAACGGATGACACAAAATCACTTAGGAAAATGCACGGTGTGTGCTAGGAATGATGAAAAGTTTTTATTCTCTATAGCTAAGGGAGTGGCAGAAGATGATGCAGAAAAGGGAGGATGAAGCCATACTGTAGAGACTTTGAAGTCCAAAACGAAATTTTCATGCTTAACTTTTCAATCAATGGGGAACCATTGAGTGTTCTTTGGCAGGAATGATCAAACCTGTGATTTAGGAAGCAAATTTGGCCTTGGTGTGTCAGAGTGTTAGGGGAGATGAGCTAAAGACCAGGAGCCCAGTCATCAAACTAATGAATTCAGCTAAGCAGAGATGTTAACAACTTCAATGAGATTGATTGTAGGAAGAAATGGAAAGACATACAAAGACACGCGAGACTTTGCTAAAGCACAGGTCTTAGCAGCAAAGTAGACGCAAGGGTTGGGAGGTGGGAGAGAGAAGGCAAAGAAAAGGACGACTCAGGGATGGTTTGGGAATCCAGAGCTGTGGATGAGAAAAATGTGGTGCCACTAAAACAAAACAAAACAAACCAACAAAAAACAGCCGCCCCCCCCCCCCCCCAGTCCTTGCAAAAAAGAGGTGTTGGTTGATTTAGGAAAGAAATGGAGGAGAAGTGTACGGGTTTTCTTTATTTGTTTATGTGTTTGTTTACTTATTGGTTTACATATTTAAGGATGAAGGTCTCTGGATATTATAGGGATGGGAAAACCAGAAAAGAGAGATTTTCTAGAGGCAGGGCGAGAAGGAGTTGTGATTTTAGAGGCAGAAGCCGTGAAGTCAAGATCCTAAAAGGAAGCGTCAGCCTAGCCAAGGACAGGTGCTTCAAGCACTGAAATGGAAGTAAAGAAAGAAAAGGAAGGGAGGGTAGAGAATGATTCAGGCTTGGGAAGAAGGGAGCAGAGGAAGCTCACATTACATCAAGGTGATCTGATGAGGGCCAAGGGGCCCAGGTGGGAAAGAGAAGATTGGAGGGAAACAGAAGTAAAAGAAAAAAGGCTGATTGCCACCGAGTGGTGAGGACCAAGCCAGGGAATGTCCACCGTAACTACTGAGTCACTGAGGGGATGAAAGGTCCATCAGAGGAAGCAAGTGAGGAAAGGGGAGAAGCCAATGACTTGAAAATTGCCAACTTGGACGAGCATGTTGAACGTGAACCCTGAACAGAAGCTAGTTGGGCTCCACGCTTCTCGTACCCCTCCCTGCATCTGCTTCGACTTCCTCCTCCCCCAATCCTCTCTTTGTCAATCTTCTCTGCCTTCTGATTTTAAAGAACTTGAACCCCTCTTGGCCAGGAGAAAGTATGCTACGGGAGCCAATTAGAATCCTAGTAGTAGAAAGAATCATAAATGATTACTTAGTTCATATTTACCAGTTTGCACACCAGGAAGCTTAAACAAACCCAAACAGATGCAGAGGAATGCAGTGAATTGTCCAAATTTGCACAGCTGGCTACTGCCAGAGCCAAGACCAGAAATCAGAAGTCCTGTTGCACCTTTCTTTTTTTTTTTTTTTTAATTTTTTTTTAACGTTTTATTTATTTTTGGGACAGAGAGAGACAGAGCATGAACAGGGGAGGGTGAGAGAGAGAGGGAGACACAGAATCCAAAACAGGCTCCAGGCTCTGAGCTGTCAGCACAGAGCCCGATGCGGGGCTTGAACTCACGGACCGCGAGATCATGACCTGAGCCGAAGTTGACCAATTAACCGACTGAGCCACCCAGGCGTCCCCCGTTGCACCTTTCTTGACACCACTTTGCATCCTAACAGAGTAAGCAATTTTTCTATTTGTCCCAACCCCAAATTCTAATGTGTCTAGGAAGAAATATTACACTTTCCAGCTTTTCTGTAGTTAGAATAGTTTATAAAATACTGTCCTCTCAAAAGGGAACTGGAGAAGAGGAGTGGATTTATTGAGTACAAACGAAAGGACAGGCACTGTGCTGGGAATTTTACATATTTTATTCCATTTATTCCTCATATCACCACTGTGAGATAGTTCTCACGTCTTACACATGGAGAAGCTCACACAGGTTAAGGGACTTGCTCATACCCACCCAGTTAGTAAGTGGTGTAACAGCAATTTGATCCCATTATCTGGTCACTCCTCAAACCCACTGTCTTTCAATTAAACTATTAAATGTTAAATATAAAAATATAAATATATCATACATGAAATTATTATATAAAATTACATAATGATATATTGATAAATACATAAATTAAAAAATTAAGTTTTATATATAAAATTATTAAACTTTCTCATCAAGTCTCACATGAAGTGAAAAATTATTTAGGGCCCTGAGTGAAAAAGCTTATGGCAAAATGAAAACATTATGGATGGGGAACCCTAAAGTGCATGGATGATGGGCATTTCAAGGTGAGCCCCACTATTCCCAGCTCTACAGATTCTCTCCTTCGGGGAAGGGAACTAATTTAGTCACCTCCCTGCTCTTCAGAGTGAGACAAAGGTGTCGTCCCTTCAAAGGGCTGTCTATTTTATTTTCCAAATCATCCTTCTCTTATCCTCCAAGAGACAAGGAAGCTTCTGGAACTGTGCCTGCTTTGCAATTCTATTCCCATTTGATCTTATCCAAGAGTGCCTTCTTTGTAGAATGTCACCATGGAGACTTGATCAAACTCATGCTCATGCACTTAATCTTGCAATCTGTTGCTGAATGGCTGATATTCCTTCTTAGGCCAAAGCACAGCAAGTTCGTAAATGAATTTTTGAAGGAAACAGAGCCTGCGGACAATAAGTTTAACCCAAGTGTGGGATGCGGCCCTTTAGTAATACACAAGATTAAACCTGTTGTTGAATAACACAACTCAAGATGTTTAAATTAAGGCTTGGAAAAAGGACAATCTGGTATGTTAACTCCTCTGCTGCTTGTCAAATTTTTCCAAGTTTGTTTCGCTCAACACATATTTACTGAGGCAGGTAAATATCTTGAACCTTGACCATGGAGATATGAAGATGATTAAGATATCAACTTTGGCCCCAAAGAGCTCAATATCTGGCTGGGGACACAGAGAAGTAAGCTAACTATATAATGTCATACATGCTATAACAAAGCTGCCTGGGGAAGAAAAAATGAAAGGAAGGAATAACTAAATCTTTCAAATGAAGGTAGGGAAGGTGAAAAGAGGACATTACAGAAGGCTTCTTAGATGAAGTACCGTTTGAGGTTGGTCTTAAAGAGTGGATTCACAGGAATTCAAAAGCGGAGGGGGGGGAATGAAAACACCACCTAACAAAGGTCTGGAAGAATCACAGGGACAAGGTAGTCAGGAAACACAATGATCTAATGGGATTAGTATGTAGACCTTGGGATTTGCAGGGACTGGTAGCATCGGGGATGGAAATCTGAGCTGGATATAGGACGTAAAGGCTCTGTGTGCCATATTTGTGCCTGTTTACTCAATCTCGTAGCAGTGGTGACAGTTGAATCATAAGCGGAGTTCAGAATATGAATGGTTTTATTAGGACTCTGAACTTCAAATTGAGCCTAATGAGGGTTCTTTGTTGGGCTTTCGGCAAGGGAAGGGCATGATCGGATTTGGGTTCCACCAAGCTCCTTTTCCTTAGGATGTGAAGAAGAGATTTATTGCAGAACTGAGGGGGTCCAGGCAAAACTAGAGGCAGAGAGGCAATCAGGAGGTTTGCATAACCCCCTAGGCAAGAGGCAGAAGGTTTACAGAGGAGGAGCAAGGGGGAAATTTTCCATGTGGAACCAGATCAGACTTGACTGAGATACGATTAGCAGGTTTTAGTGAAGTTTGAAGGGGAGGGGTGATGAATAAGTTCTAGCCAATGGGAATGTTTTCCAGAAGACACACGGGACAATTCTGCTTCGCTGAAATGTGAGACACGTGGACGCTTAGGAGCGCTGTAGGCTGGGAAAGGTCAGCTCTTACTGTGGGCAGCCGCGTGACCCCTGCAGTAGGTGTGCATCTGTAATGGGGGTACAAAGCAATCTTTACCACCCACACCTGCTATACTATTATTTCTCCTGGAGACTGTGAACGCCTCAGACAGGATCACTTAGCATTGTTTTTGCAGTACCCAACAGGCCTGACACAGAACAGATACTTGATACATGTTGCAATGAAACAATCTTGCTGTTGCTTAGACAAGTTTCCTGCTCTTTCTCTGAGCCTGGCTTCCTTGGATTCTTGTACCTTCCACGTGCTCACACCTATTCCTGTCAATTCCTGCCTTTCCTTCACCGAGGATCAGCTCAGGATATTGGCCATACACTACTCAGGATGCGGCCCACTTCTATTTTCATTATAAAAACTGGGTGCTTGCATTTTTGGGCATGCTCACCTTTTTGAAAACTGGAATTTTATTAGAACCGCCCCAAGTGTGCAGGATAAATAACAGTTTAAGGCAAAACTCGAGGCAAGATGGTAGTTTTGGTGATTTCTCCAGCGTCCAAATATATAATCCGGATTTAGCTAGCAAGACAAAGAAAATGGAAAAAAATATATGGGAGGATAGAAGAAGCAGATTGACTGGAAATGTGCTAACAGAGGGAAAAGAATCAACAATGATTTTGAAACTGGAAGCCTAGAAGAAATGTGTAGCAATGGCAGAAATGTGAAAAAAAGCCCAAAGCTGGGAGGTGTATAAGGAGATGGGAGTTGGAGTGTGATGTGGCAGAAATATGACAAAGCTAATCCTTATGGGTTACTGGATTTCCATCCTTTCCCAGAAAATAAACATATCTGAGTGACCATACTGAAAATGTGGCAATGAGTTAATCAATAGTTGAAGAATTTTTACGAAGTGAAATAAGATCATTCATATATTTTAATTCAAAGTAACAGTTTCACACCGCACTTAGATTCAAATTATCCATAATCCACTTATGACTCCTATAGAGGGACATTTACTTAAATGTTACTTAAATGTAGTAGAAAACAGGATTGAGTGAAGTTTTCATCCCTCAAAATGGATATTTAATTTCAACTTGCTGTGATCAATACCACACCGGGGAAATGGTAAAATTTGTGAGTGGTGAAATCACAATTCAAACTTCTTTTAAGAAGAGAGACAGTTAAGACAGGACTCCTTACACCTGCATAGTAACCCAAAACCTAAACCCGAAATTTGCCCAAGCTCACGAAGCAAATCAATCAGCTCCGGCTTTGAGCAAGGTAGGTTTAGTTGTGAGGAGTTAAATGAACTAGCTAACAAACAAGGGCTGTCACTCTTACCCATCCACGCCCATTTTTTTACACCCATGTAACTTTTTAAAAAAACATGATGATATTGACCAGTCCTTTGAGTTTTTAAAGAAATAGTTGAAACCATTATATATGGAGACACAATAAATAACCCTCACTCTCTTGAACTTCTGGAAATAGCTAGAGACATTCAAATCCAAACATTACCCTCTCCCCAAACTACATATTGAGTGGTAATATTTTCTACACGTTCTTTTAATTTCACCAGAGGTTACACATTATGGTCCCCCCCTTTAATATTTATGGATAATCCTTTTCTTTACCGACAGATGTCTGAAATAAGAGATTGGAATGAATCTATCTATCTATCTATCTATCTATCTATCTATCTATTTATCATCTTCCAAGCAAGCACAGAACAATGGGCAAAGCACAAATATGTCAATCAAAAAATGAATAGTTCACACCTCTGTTTTCATAGGTTATCTTCAGGGGTACTGGGTGAGTCTTGAAGCAGGTGACTGAGAAAGTGTGTACCTTGAACTAGAAGGGGTCAAGGAAAGCTAGAACAAGCCGAGCACCACAGGGCTGACAAATGAGGACGACAGAGTGAAAGTGGCAGGTTCAATACAGTATTCTATGAGCAGTCAGTATCTAGACGATGGACACCATGGTACCAGACAAGGCGGTCACAGTCAGGGGACGGACTCCCTCCAAAGAAAGGGATGCTGGGTCGTATCTCACATTCAGAAATGTAGATGTTAACTATCCAAGATAACGCTCTGGCTGTTCCTACTTCTGAAGCACTGTGCTAACTAACTTCCTTTCTACCCGCCCACAACGGCATTTGAAACTCAACTACAAAATGTTAACACTTTTTTTTGGGGGGGGGGGGGGGCAAGAAATGTTTTTCATCTCGGTGATAATCTGATTCAAAACACTGGATCCTTTAATTAGAAAGATGCACCTGCCCACACATCTCAAGGATTTCCAAGGCCTCACAAAGACCATCCACGGACCCAACTCCACAGACTCTGAGTCTGGAACTCTTAGTCTGGGTTTCCTCAACTGTGCTCATCAGCCCAGAGGTTTTCGGAGTTTGCTCCAGAGTAAAATGACCTGGCGAACCTTTAAAAATCCCAATGCTCGGGCCACACCCCATTTTCGATTAAATCAGAATCTCTGGGGTGGGATCAGGCATGCATACGTGTGTTTTCAACTCTTCAGGTGATTCGAAAACGCAGCCACGTTTGAGAACCAACTCACTGGTATATTTTTGACACGCAGATCATCTACGTGTTCTAGGGTGCTTGGCTGTTTTTAATCACTGCGTCAAAAGCCACAGACGGGCGCCTGTCGCAGAAATAATTTACTTAGAATCGTCTTAGAAAAAACAAGTAAATTTGGGCCAGGGGTTGGCATACCTTCGCCGCGGTTTCCCCGGGTCAAAAAGCAGCTGCAGTTCCTTCAGCCAACGCCAAGGGGCACCCTCTCCCTCCCCGCTCGACCTGGAACGCCTTCCCGGTGCTGATCGCACAAAGAGCCCGGCCTCCTCCCGGGTGACATCACAAAGGGCCGATCCCCCGCCCCTTCGGCGCCACCACGTGTGTCCCCGCGCCCGGCGGCCACCCGACTCAGTCCCTCACCGGCCGGTCTGGGCAGCGGTGGAGGGTGGTTGGCAGTGGCTGGAGGCTTCGCTATGGGAAGTTGTTCCTTTGCTCTCTCGCGCCCAGCCCTCCTCCCTGGTTCTCCGCAGCCGCTGTCGGAGGAGAGCACGGGGAGGCGCGGGCTGCAGCCGCCGCTGCCTCTCCCCGCCCGGGCGGCCGCGCGGCTGGGCAGGTGCTGAGCGCCCCCGGAGCCTCCCTCGCCGCCTCCCTCCTCTGCCCGGCTGCCCGGCTGCCGCAGTGCACATGGGGTGTTGGAGGTAGATGGGCTCCCGGCCCGGGAGGCGGCGGTGGATGCGGCGCTGGGCAGAAGCAGCCGCCGACTCCAGCTGCCAGGGGGCCACGCGCCCCGGGCGCCTCTGCGAGCCCCGGGCTCAGCCATGGGGACCTCCGCGAACAGCAGCACCGCCCTCGCCTCCTGCAGCCGCGTCGCTAGAGCTACGATGATCGCGGGCTCCTTTCTCCTGGTGAGCGCGCGGAGAGACCGGGGGCGGCGGGCGCGCGGGAGCCCAAGGCGCCGCGCTCCGGGAGCGGGGCGGGTCCCCGGGCCGGGGCTGCGGGGGGCGCGGGGTCCGCCCGGCTGGGGGGGGGGGGGGGGGGGGGTGGCGGAGCGTGCAGGCCGAGGGGAAGGTACCCGGGTCGTCTGGGGGAGCCACCGGGCTCAGCCGGGACTCTGGAATGAAGGCGAACTGTTTTCCTCGCGGTCTAGCTGCGCTGGAGGAGGCGCTAGAGGTGGCCCCCCGGCTTCCTGCGCATTTCGGGGCTTTTCCCGCACCTCGGGCCCCATGTGCCCCCTACCCCCTCCACACACCGGCACAGGCACCGGCCGCTGCGCCCTCCGCGTGGCGTGGGGCGGGGGCTGCGGGGCGGGGAGCCGGGGGCGGCGGCCGCCGCTGTGCTGCAGCTGCAGTGTCGTGTCGGGATGCTACCGCAGTGGGAGAGCGGTTCCGGTGCGCCCCGGCCGCCGGAGACCTAGGTGCGTCCGCGCGGTGCCTTCCCGAGCGGCGCGCCGGCCGCCCCTCCCCCACCTCTCCTCCGCGCCTCGGGTGGGTCGCAGTTTCTGCGTGCCAAAAAAAGGACCCTTAGACCCGCTGTCGGGCGCCTCCGAAGCGCCGGCTCGCAGCCAGCCGGCGCGCTGCCACTTGAGTGGGGGGAGGGGGAGAGACCCACATAAAGGAAGATGAATTGCTCCAGCCTTTCCTATCGCTCGCTTACCTGCGGCCAGGCAGGTGACCCTGCAAAGGGGAGTAGGTTCGTTCTTCACCCGAGCCGCATTCAGCCTCCAGGGCGTGCCCTGGACCTAGTCCTCCTTCGCTTACCTGGTCAAAGCCTGAAACCACCCCTTGACCTAAAACTTACCCTCAACTTCCCCAGATCCCTTCCCCTTTCCAAATGTTAGAAGGGAGGGGGCGAGTCAGGTGGAAGAAAAATTGAGACCAAGCCCTTGAGCCACCATAAGCTTCCCATGCCTGTCTTTTTGTCTCTGGAGGGAGGACAGAGATTCTTAGCTGAAACCCAAACAAAAACAAAAGACAAGAGCCTATTTTCATGGCTGGGCTGTGTAAGGGAAAGGCAGGCTCGCTGTCTCCTTCCCGAAAAGGGCTTAATGGCTGGTTAGCCAAGATCTCTTAGATCCCAGGGCATTGCAGTTGCTATGGCCTGGGAATTCATCCTACAGACGCTCTGGTTCCCTGTGTGAGTGTAGGTCTTAAGGGGAAAAGAGAGGCTAAAGAAAAGTTTGGTGCTGTTAGCATTTATAATGAGGCAAGTCCCAGTCTCCTTTCATCGTCTTTTCTGCCCATTAATAGTAATGGCAAAGTCAAGATCTGTATCCTTGAAACAAGTGGGAGGGATGCTGAGCATAAGGGGGTGGGGATGGGCGTCTCTTCAAGCAGTGGACCTGGGTTGACAGTGTTGGTGTGGAGAGAAACCCATAGCGGCCCATGGGAACACTGACCCTAACATCAGTGGAGTTACATCAGTCCTTGAATTTCTCCATGCTCCTCTACCCACCACATGCCTGTTGGTCCCTCTGACATATCTGATTATTACATGCCGCACACAGTCCTTGCCTCGGTTAAATCCTGAGTCCGTGTGATATTTCATTCATTTTACATTTGAGCATGAGATAGGTGTTTAAAGGAAGGTCTCCACATAATGAAAGTGTCTCCACTGCTTTGACCATCAGAGAAAGAACCATGCTCCTTTTCTGAAATCGTTAAACTCAGTTTATCTAAAAATCGTGCCCTGGATTTGCAACGAAAGACCTGAGAATTCAAGTGTAGCTGTCTTTTTTAAAAATGAGATTTATAGGGGGGCTTAGAGGCTATCTCAGGCTGTTAACTCAAGTGAGAGTCCTTATTTTCCTGGCAACTAATTTCAGTCCATGAAATGGCTTGGGGTTGACCCAGTTGTCCTGAGGGTGACCGAGAGGGTGTACCAGGGGTCACCAGGGATTTTGCTCTAACACCCAACGAGGTGATGTCTTTTATTTTTTTTCCCATCCCCACTCTGCAAGCCCAGTCCTCAGGATAGGCATTGCTAATGTGTAAAATGATGATCTCATGATATTGGTATAGGATTATTTATCCCTTTGGAGTTCTTAGCCATGTGAAAATGGCAGACACAAGGCACTGGAGCCCAGCGAACCATGGCAGGTGCTCAGAACACTCGTGGGGGAAGTGGTGAAGTTAGTGTTCTACCCACATATTGCAGTTAGATTAAAAAAGAGTGCACTCAATAAAATACTCTTTTTATTATGGCTTTCAGTTACTCTAGTTTTTCAAATATCTTCTTTTTATGACTATAATTGTTATTGTCATCATTTAAAAAAATTTTTTCTGGGCGCCTGGGTGGCTCAGTCGGTTAAGCGGCCGACTTCAGCTCAGGTCACGATCTCGAGGTCCGTGAGTTCGAGCCCCACGTCTAGCTCTGGGCTGATGGCTCAGAGCCTGGACCCTGTTTCCGATTCTGTGTCTCCCTCTCTCTCTGCCCCTCCCCCGTTCATGCTCTGTCTCTCTCTGTCTCAAAAATAAATAAAACATTAAAAAAAAATTAAAAAAAATTTTTTTTTTGTAATGTTTGTTTTTGAGAGAGAGACAGAGCGTGAGTGTGGGAGGGGTAGAGAGAGAGGGAGACAGAATTCTGAAGCAGGCTCCAGGCTCTGAGCTGTCAGCACAGAGCCCGACGCGGGGCTCGAACTCACGAGCTGTGAGATCATGACCTGAGCTGAAGTCAGCAGCCCAAATGACTGAGCCACCCAGGCACCCCATTATCGTCATCATTTTTGACACTGTTTTTTCAGGATGACAGGGTAACTGTATGAAAATCTCATATCTCTTTAATAAGCTTTAAAAAAAAACTTATGATACCTACATAACATACAATATCACGTATATATATATATGTCACATATATATATAAAGTCAGGTGCTTTATATACCGTATCTCATTTACTCCCAACATCTCTGCAAAGCAGGTGGTGTTATGCTCATTTTACAGATGAGGAAACCTAGGGCTGCAAAAACTTCATTGGTTTGTGCTGGGCCACACAGCTCGTTAGTGATGGCACTCGGGCCGGGACCCAGCAGCGCCTGACTCCTCGGCTCGTACTCTTGCTCACTCCTGTGCCACTTTACCCATTTCACAACTCCAAATTGCTAGACGATGAAGTGTAGCAACCGAAGGCTCACCGGAGGAAAGTTGAGACTGGTGGTTTGGTTTGTTGCAGAGTATTAATGAGGAACGTAAACCAGAAACTGAGAGATGAAATGTTATGTGTTCCAGGCCGAAAGTCTGGAGAGACGTGAGGCTTTGAAGTTTGTGCCGTTGTTAAGGAATGCCCTACAAGGGCATGCCCAGTAGGTAGGACACACTCACAGGGGTCTCCTGCTCTCAGGGAGCTTGCTTTGACCGGAAAGATAGAATGTTGGCAGGGAGGCAGTCAGAAGAGAAGGGAACCGTAATGGATAAGGAAATGAGGCCTGAAGTTTTGGAAACTGCTATTCTGATCATATTACGAATTCCAGATAGAGGGGCGTTCGTTCTAGGAGCCTGTTCAGCCGTGTGCCGGCCTAGAAAGTACCAAGTAATGCCAGGGTCATTGAGACTGGATGTCTAGCTTTGTGTCACCTCCTGCCCTGCGCTTATTGAAGTTAATCATCTAGCTTCTTGGCACTTGACTTTGCCTATTGGGCTAGGCATGCCTGGAGTGGTCTGGTGGGGCCTGAAGTCCTGAAGCACTTGATGGCAAGTTCAAGTAGAACTCTGAATCAGAGCTGGTATTATATCCAAAAGATTTTCTCCTTTCTTTAATATAACTTCCAAATCGTAGAGTGGGAAAGTGGCAAGGGAAAGCTGGAGGGAAGACAAGAGCCTAGATTAGGGGAATTGATTTCCTTTCCATGTTAGCAAACCTACTCTGAGCACCTGCTCTGAGAGAGGCGCTGTACTAGGCAGTGGGAACCCAGGGATGAGTTAGGATTTGGATCTTGCTCCTCAGGCACGGTTTCTGTGGTATGTAAAATGCACATGGCTATCAGTAGGGCTGATACGGAGTCCGTGGATGAATGTACTCAAAGTAATACACAACGTGTGGTTGATGTTAAAATCTTTAGACTACTTTAAGTGACTTTGGCTTGTTTAGTTTGAAAGCCAGCAGAAGAAAAACCTTCCCAGGTCTCAGAATAACCTACATTAGCACTGGTAGGGGAAGTGACTTATAATCGGAAGAATAGGGAGGGCCGACTTGTACTGGAACGCAGGATTTCTGACTTACCCCGTGAATCTCCCATCCCCCTTGTCAAAATGTGTAGAATAGGATCAAGCTTTCTCAATCTGCACTGTTTCCAAAGGCATATGGCTGAATCTGCCTCAGGTTCAGTCCAAAACAAACAGACAAAAATCTACTGTAAAATAAAATACACGGGCAAACCAGATCAGCAAGAAAAAAATTCCTTGTGGAAAGTACACTACCTTAAGTTAAAGGAAAAAAACCTGAGACTAAATAGACACAGATCACCAACTGGCGAAATTATACGTGTTTTAGTGTGGCTAAATTTGCACAAAGGCTACCGAGCTGGATGTGGTCCAAACAGTTAATGCCCTCTTTTCCAGGACAGGTTGAAGAAGGTGACTTTCTCCAGGTATGTCTTATTGGATAGAGGCAAGTAGGCGTGGCTTAAGGGGCTCTCTAACAGGTGATCTGTGTACTTTCTGCACTGTAGATCCGAATGTGGAGACATCCCACTTCAACTCTGCCTTTGAGTCCATCTGTGAAAGTGAGGGGTGAAAGTGAGTCTTTGGTGACTCCATTGACAAGCTGCAAATTGGTTTTGTACTCCACCCGCTCTTTATAACGCATAATTGGCTTGGGTAAACCTGATCAATCGATCGATTGATTGATTGATGCCAGGAAATAGTCAGATCGCCAGACTATTTAGGAGCAAGTATGAATTGAGTGACTTATCACTGCATAAATGGCAACGTCTATTTTCCATTAAGCACTAAACGCTGTTGACCCTCTTCCCCCCCAAACAGGCCTGGCAAATTCTGCTGAGGCCAAGTCACTGGCAACTTCCTGGAAAACTCAGATGCTTCTGCTCTGTGACTGGAGGAGCCTAGGGTATGTCATCGCCTTTGGGCATGTGCCCGATGACCATTTGAAGCAGATTCAGTCCGGGTCATCAGGCACAGATATGTGTGTTTGATGGAATGAAAACAGAAGCCTTAATAGGAGTCAACTTGTTCCCCCAAATTGGATCCGTGTTTAGCATTAGCAGGACACTGGGCTTTGTTGCTGCCGGGGTAGCAGCTGCTGAGCTTTGATTCTTTAGGAACTGGGGAGGGGTGCTAGATCATGAATAAATACTGGCTTTGTCCGAGTGTTTGTATTTGTCAAGTACCAAAAAATAAACAAGAGTCTGAAATTGGCTTCTCTGCTGCCACCTGGCTTTCCTACCACCTCCCGTTTCCTGGCCTGAGTCCAGGGGAGAGGAACCCCGGGCAGAGGTATAACCAGGGAGGAGCTTGGCAGGTGTCAGTGAGTGTGTCCTAACCTTGGGGCTGCAGACAGGTGAGGCTCACTGATATTCAGGCTGTTGATTCAAACCCGTGGTTTCACGGATATTTACGCTTTTGACCTCACTCTTCCTGAGGGGTGGAGAGTCCTCCTGGAATGGTCCATTCTCCCTGGATTCTGGCTGTCGGGGCGCGCGCGGCCGCGCGCCCCGCCCTGATCAGCATCCCGGCCTTGTAGAGACCGATGCTTGCAGTGGAGGGAAAGTTTGCTCCAAGGGAGCTCAAGCAGGGTGAGAGTGGGCCGGGTGTAGGTGGGTAGTCAGGACACTGACCTCTATAGCCCCATCTCCTCTTTAGAAGATTTGGAAATTATGGGGGCGCCTCCGTGGCTCAGTCAGTTAAGCATCCAGCTTCGGCTTAGTTCATGATCTCACGTGGTTTGTGAGTTTGGGCCCCACGTCGGGCTCTGTGCTGACAGCTCAGAGCCTGAAGCCTTCTTTGGATTCTGTATCTCCTTCTCCCTCTGTCCCTCCCCCATTCATTCCCTTTCTCTCTCTCTCAAAAATAAATAAACATTAAACAAAATTTAGGAGATTTGGAAATTCTGTCTAAGGCTTTGTTGCAAAGTAAAGAACAAAAGGAAAACAACAGAGAAGTAAGGGGGCTTTGTAAGCTACGTCATAGCAGGGGCTCTTTCCCCGATCTTATATCATTTTCCATTTGCCTTTTCACCACCAGAACTGCTTGGTGGGTCATCCGCTTGGAGCTGTATGCAGATCTGTTTTGGGAGAAGGAACCTGAGTTTAATGGATTTAGGAGGCAGGAAAGGCTTGCGTCCGTGAGTCCCAGAATCAAATGAGAGCACCTGTGGCTTCAAGAAGGCTTCTGCACCGAGAGCCCAGAGAGGAGGAATATTAATGGCTGTTCATATTAATCACTGATGTGGATATTACTAAGCTCCTGTTTATTGACATTACCATTGACATCGTGTTGAATACCTTCTACAAATGATCTCAGTATATCTTACAAGTCTGTGATGTAGTAGCATTAGCCCCATATTATAAGTAAGGGATTGAGGTGTGAGAGAAGTTATGGTCAAGCAATTGGCAAGTGGCAGAGAGAGGATTCCCATCTAGGCCATTGTGGCTTCGTACACAATGCTTTCTCGGCCAAGTTGTGGGTAGGGAACAAGTAACCTTCAGTTATTGGAATTTTGTTTCTCGTTAAGGGAATGATTTTACCTGAGAGTCGAACATTTCCCTTTCTCCCTGGCAAGCTATTCTGCCCTGTGATGGCACTAGGAAGTTTAGCCAGAACAGCTGATTATAAAGTAAGAGCAACCTGTGTGTGTGTGTGTGTGTGTGTGTGTGTGTGTGTGGACTGAAAGCGGACGGACGATGGTGCCATGGTTAGGATGGAAAGATATTCTTGCAAACTGAAATGTTATAACTAGGGAATGGATGCTTTGCTTTCCTACGGCTTGGGTCATTTTGACAAATATTTGCTTAGTGAGTAACGGTGTGACAGGGGTTCTGCTTAGCAAGTAGTTTTAACTCACTTTTCCGGAGAACTTGAGGACCTGGTAGGGTTTTCTTCGCTGCCAGCCTGGTTATTTGTGTAGGATTAGTGCATGGGTTTGCCTCATCTGTTAGTAGTATTTACTTCAGTAACTTTGCAGGTCTCTTAGAAACTGGTTGAACTCCATGATCTGCACGATCCCGTAAGTCATGTGTTTGTGTGTGGTTTCTGACACTCACTTTTAGCATTCTCTTAAGCGGGCTTTTAAACATATCTCTTCCTAGATTGTAGATGCTGAGTAGACTAAAGAAAGGCCAAGGATGAGGAGAAGTTTAACCATTGGTTCTGGGAAAGAGGTTGGGATTCTGGTTTCTCAAAGAACTCTTGAGACAAGACCATTATTTGATTTCATCCTAGGTACGGCCAAGTTGGCTTCACCAGGATTAAGAGAAATGGGCCGGGGAGGGAGGAAAAGATTCAAAGGCAAATGGTAACAGGTTTCCAGAATAATTTAACTGGTTATCATTCACTTTTTGCTCTTCCTTTACTTCTAGGAGTCCAGGATCTCGCTCTAAACTAACCATTCATTCTAGACAGGCTGGAGGGTAGTTGGGTCTTGAGCTGCATCTCAACACTTTGAGCTACAACTGAAGGGTATTTGAGTTATTAACAAAGGACATTTTAAACTTAGGCGAATCGGCAGACTTGAGGAACCAAGTGGGTATGGATTTCTCTTCCCAATTCATTTTTATTCTTTGATATACACACATTTACGAGTAGTTAAAACTGATGTATACATACTTGCTTGTATTCTGCTTTCCTTTATGCATCTATCTTATCTGACAGAGACATTTTCCTTCATTTAATAAATATTTACGGCGCCTTGCTAAATTGCACTGCAAAATGTCAGGCATTGCTAGACTTTGGGTGTGATAGTAAAAGGCCTTTCGTGGCCTTTTACTCCTTCCCTTTTGGAGTTCATAGTTTATTAGGGAAGACAGGAAGGGCGATGTCCTGAAAGAGCACAAGGAAGAGGATGCCAGTGAGAGGGAACAGCATGTAGAAGGGTCCAGAGGTAGGAAGGAGTCTACATGTTCAGAGTGTAGGCAGAACGCCATTGCAGTTGGTGCTCAGTGAGTAGGGGCAAAGGGAGTGTGGGCTGAGGTTGAAGAGGCAGGCAGGGGTCAGGTTGGACAAGCCATTTAAAGATGTGAACGTGTCAGGGTGTCGCTGGGCATACAGTTGTAAGCAACCTTGTAATATGATTTTAATGAGATTTCTTAAAAAAAATTTTAATGTTTATTTTTGAGAGAGAGAGAGACAGAGAGAGACAGAGAGAATAAGTGGAGGAGGGGCAGAGAGAGAGGGAGACACAGAATCTGAAGCAGGCTCCAGGCTCTGTGCTGTCAGTGCAGAGCCCGATGAGAGGCTTGAACTCACGAGCCATGAGATCATGACCTGAGCTGAAGTCAATTGCTAAACTGACTGAGCCACCCAGGCGCCCCTTAATGAGATTTCTTTTAAAGATCACTCTGGCGGTTCTGTGGAGTAAGGCTTAGAAAGGGGACCTGTAGGGGCGCCTGGGTGGCTCAGTTGGTTCGGTGTCCGACTTCGGCTCAGGTCATTGATCTCACAGCTCGTGGGTTCAAGCCCCGTGTCGGGTTCTGTGCTGACAGCTCGGAGGCTGGAGCCTGGAGCCTGCTTTGGATTCTGTGTCTCCCTCTCTCTCTGTCCCTCCCCTGCTCATGCTCTGTCTCTCTCTCTCTCT
The DNA here is from genome assembly GCF_014898765.1 of Herpailurus yagouaroundi. Classification (NCBI taxonomy): domain Eukaryota; kingdom Metazoa; phylum Chordata; class Mammalia; order Carnivora; family Felidae; genus Herpailurus; species Herpailurus yagouaroundi. The sequence goes on along the minus strand of NW_024412394.1, from coordinate 13,440,035 downwards.
CTCTCTCTCTCAAAAATAAATAAACATAAAAAAAAAAAAGAAAGAAAGAGGACCTGGAGATACAGGAGGGCCAGTTGGATTCTTTTGCAGTGAGTTCAGGGGAAAGACTATGGTTCTGGGGTCGTGGCAGGGAAGATGGGGATTACTAGCTGGATTTGAAAGATTTTGGAGAGGGTTTACTGACCATGAGATGTGAGGGGGCAGGAGCTGAAGGAAAGCATAACAGCTTTCACTCGGTCATCAAGCCGGACTCCCTGGTTCCTGAGTGGAGTCTTTGGTGGTCTGACTACTTTGAAGGGGAAAGCTGGGGGAGGGGTGGCTGGGCTCGGGAACCCAAAGTTTGGATGTGTGTTGGCAGTTTGAGGTGCCTGTGGTTCATGCAGTTCAAGCCTTCCCGCCTGCCATTTTTAAATAGCCGTCTCTCCTCCGGTTGGCCATGTGTTGAGCCACCCTGCCGTTGGACGCTTGGGTTATTGGCTTTGCTCTGCAAGCGAGCAGCACTGATGAAGTTGTCTCTCTACAGACCAACTGCTCTTTTTCCTTTTGGGTTGTTCCCAAAAGTGAGGTATATTTGGGGTGTATTCCCCAAAGTGGATTGCTGGGTCACGGGAAATGAATGAACCGTTTTATGGCTCTAGCTGCATACTGCCAGATTGTCTTTAGAAAGACTGAATTAATTTAAAGTGCCACCAGGAACTGTAAATGTGCCTTCTAGCCCACAAGGCTGCCAACATTGGAGTTTATCATTTTAATTTATTTGTGCGGCTTTAATATAGATATGTAAGGGTCCTTGGTTGCCCACGTTTACATTTCGGTGATTGCTAGGGTGTCATAAGTTTATCCATGTGATAATTACCTTTGTAATTAATTACTCATGTTGTCCTCTGTCTCAGCTGTTGGGTGGAATTTATGTTAACATCATTTGCATTCATTCGTTACATTTTTGGTTATAAGCTTTTGTTAGCTGTGTGTGGCACACATTTTTATGTTCTACTTTTAACATTATATTTAATAACAAAAATTGAGGTGAGTAAATTCTTAAACCCCCTCTTTTTTGTGTCCGAGAGTGTCTTTGGTTGTCATTGGTTTTGTTTTAATAGTCAGAAATGGATCTCTTTACAGTCGGGCTCAACCGACTATTCTGACGGCTTTGAATTTTATGCTTGATCTTTTTAACGTCAGGTTAGCTGACTTTTCTGGTCTCGAGCAGCACGTTGGTGGTGGAAACTGCGTCAGTGTGTTCTGCGGGGTGTTCATCCATCTTGCGTGAGTAAAGGATTGTATGGCCAGTGCCCAAAAAAGTTTGGGAAATGCCGGATTCAGCGAAGTCACTATTTTCTGCAGCCCTCCTGCGGAGCCTCCTGGAGCCACAACAGGCTAATATGAATTGTGCCTCTGGGAGGGCTGCCATCAGGAGTATTTCCTAAACTTTTAGGCCAGGGGTTGGTACACTTTATCTGTAAAGAGCTAGATAGTGTTTTTTTGGCTTTGAGGGGCATGTGGTCTCTGTGGAAACCGCTCAACTCTGCTTTTGTGCTTTGAAAGCAGCTCTGGGCAATACCTAAAAGAATGGGCGTGGCTGTGTTCCAATAAACCTGGATTTGTGGACACTGAAATTTGAATTTCAAATTTTCATGTGTCACAAAATTTTATTCGTCTTTTGATTCTCACCCCAGCCACCCACCCCCACCGCCACCCCCCTACGCCCGCAACTATTTAAAATGTAAAAATCATTCTTAGCTCGTGGGCTATAAAAAAGCAGGGGACTGGGCTATAAAAAAGCAGGAGACTGGCGGGAGTTTCTTCCCCGTGTTTCAGACCCGAGAGCATGAGCATCCTGTCGGACCAGGTCAGGGAAACTCATTCTGGGACATGCTTGCTGAAATTCTGCTGCTGCATCTGTCTGAAGTACAGTTTATTGAAAGTAAATCCTTTCTCCTCTCTTGTGTTTTCTCGTTTGCTATGTATTGTTTACACGTTAAACCTTTTTTCAAGTGTCAGTTGGCCCTTGTTTGTCTCTTAACTCCTCACCGTGCACTCTGTATTTTGTTTTCTGCTTTTTGCTTTTTGTAGCATGCTCCAAGGCTAGTAGGGAATGTTTTAGGATTACAGCTTTCTAAAATCTGGTATCTTTTTAAAATTAAAAAAAATTTTTTTTGTTACGTTTTATTTATTTATTTTGAGAGAGAGAGAGAGAGAGAGAGCATCAGCAGGGCAGGGGCAGAGAGAGGGAGAGAGAGAATCCCAAGGAGGCTCCATGCTGTCAGTGTGGAGCCCAATGTGGGATTCAAACTCCCGAACCTTGAGATCTTGACTTGAGCCGAAATCAAGAGTCGGACGCTTAACCGACTGAGCCACCCAGGCGCCTCTAAAATCTGGTGTCTTTGATGCACTTCTCAGGAACTGGACATTTGCATTTTAATTGGGGTGTTTTAGGAGACTGTCTAATCCCAAGGCAATGAAGCTACCATATAGTAATGTGATAAGCAGAAGGAGTGATGATTAAAATAACTACAATATCCGGGGGGCTGACTTGTGTCTCGCGTGTTATACCCGCTTTATCTGTATTAACAATGAATCCTGAAAACAGTCTTGGGAGAGTAGTTCTCCCCATTATACCGATGGGGACACGGAGACACAGGTTGGGTCACTCGCCAAGATCCTACAGCCGGGACCTGGTGGAGCCAGCCTGCAGGGCACACGCCAGGCTAAAATAGGTCTTGTTTATGCTCTCCTGCCGGGACCGTTGCCCTGGCTGGTGTTGTTAGTGTTGCCTTGGTTTATATGAGGATTCTATAAATGCTCAGGGAGCGCAGAAAAGTGTTTCCCCTAAACCTTGACCACTGTCTTGTTTATAATGTGGCTTCCCCATGTAGGTGAGGGTCCTGGCCGACGGAATTAGCCACTGGCCTAGATGGAAGGAGCTGAAATCTGTGGTCCAAGGACTCAGTGCTGGGTGCGGGCACTCCTCTGCATTGCAGGTTCCAGGCCAGACAGCATCTGGGTTAAGTTGTGCCTGTGTTTTTCCTTTTCCCAGTATGCCCTGAGCTCGCCTCCTTCCAGCCCTGGAGTCAGCACATTCTAGCCTCGGTGTTTCTTTATATTCGCCGACGTTAACAGCCGTCCCTGCTTTTGCCCTAGCAACAGAAGACCTTTTTAAGGCAGCGTAGATAATAGGGAATGCAAGAAGCTGACCAAATTTATATAACATACCTGGGAACAGATCTGTGTTTTGTGGAAGCTTTGTCCTTCCAGCTTTCCTCTTCATACCGTTCTTTTTCCCCTTCAAATTTGGAGAATTCCCAGCAATGTCTGCTGCTTATAAATTTGATGTGACTCATAATAAAATGGTCAGAAATTCTGGGGGTGCCTAGCTCTGCCTGGCTTTTGCCTTTCGAGCATCACTTGGCAGGCTTTATGGTCACCATCTCAGGAATAACTTGCTTGCCTTGTCTTTGTTAGAATATCACAGTAACTGAGATCCCTCTTAAAATAATAGTTTGACGTGCCATTAAACATTTTCTCTAGCAAACTCAAAAGCAGTCTTCCTGCTTGCCCATTGTGAATAGGCAGAAGTTTGTCACTGCCTTGAGCTTACTCATTTTCCATGAAAAATTACTGGAATTTGATCCAGAGCAAGAATGGCATAAATACATTGTACAGGTAAACGGCAGGGGATTTTCTTTCCCGTTTGTTTGAAGGATGAGGTCATGGGATAAGACTTGTTCAAGATTTATAAACATCAGCAATCTGACCTATGTTTGCACATCTGGGTGCTTCTGGTCCTCAGTCTCATCCCAGTGCCCTAGAGGAGAAGTGACAACAGGACCGGTGTGATGTGGGCCACCAAGGTGAGTGTGGCAGCCTTGGGGGCCTTTACAGCTGGTCATTTTGGAGCTGCCTCTTTCCTCTTTTGCAATTTGGTTTATCCTGGGGTTGGTCTTTTGGCTACTCATTAAGCATTTATAGCACTCCCACATCCTGTACGGTGAGGGTTGGCACACTGACATTTGGTTATTTATCCATTATGGCCGGTGAAATCAGCATCCCGGATAAATGAAAATTTCCCAAGAACTGAAGTTTCGACTAGGGTGGAACATAAATAGTTTCTGAAGAATAATCTCATTATACCTCTCACAAATCCAAGTCTCACATTACTGTGATTTTTTTTTTTTTTTAATAAAAGGAAGAGGGATGTTTTAAATTCTTTATGACATCTGGTTGTCATCGCAAGCGCCCCGCCCAACGTAATTCTTGTACATCAGGCATGGTTCTGTTAAAACGGTGATGTGTCCTTAGTGTCTTTGGAGGTGAAACAGACTGTGTGCCCGCCCACCGAAGGCTGCCAGACTTGGATTCTGATGGCTACATTGTGGAGGCCTTTTGGTTTTCTCACGTTGGCTCTCATACCTGTGCTCCAGCAGCCGCTTCTGTACCATCACACTGTAATTTGTTGCTTCTAATTGTTTGTGGTCTGCACATCCACTCATTGAGTCAATAAACACTTGTCAGGTATGTCATGAATCGGGTACAGGCCTTGAGGTCTTGCGTTAGCATCGGTATGTGAAACAGACTCTATCCTTGTCCTCATGGAGCTTGTCCAGGTGGGAAGGCACACCTAAACTTGACAGATGTACCACTGCAGAATTATGGGTTTCATAGGAAAAAAGGGGAGGGGACAACGTGAAACCTGATTTAAGTTAGGAAGAGAAGGGCAGGGATGATATTGCAGACGAAGTCCGATCTCTGTGAAAGATTTTGCATTTCATCCTAAGTCGTATGTGAAGCCACTGAGGTTTTTTTTTTTTTTTTTTAAGTTTGTATATATCTGAGAGAGAGAGAGAGAGAGAGAGAGCATGAGCAGGGGAGGGGCAGAGAGAGAGAGGGAGACAGAGAATCCCAAGCAGGCTCTGCACTGTCATTGCAGAGCCTGATGCGGGGCTCGATCTCACGAACTGTGAGATCATGACCTGAGCCAAAACCAAGAGTTGGCTGCTTAACTGACTGAGCTACCAGGCACCCCTCGAAGCTATTGAGTTTTAAGCAGGGGATAAATGGATCAGATTTGGTGTGTGTGTCAACAAAGGAAGCCAAGAACTCAATACTGATTGTTAGACTGAGAGAAGGTCTGAGGGTTCCTATGAGTGGGCTCCAGGTCCCTGCATTTTTTGACATTTCCTTTGACTTCTCAGACCAGGTATTAGTTGGCTTTTTTCCTGTAAAAGGCCAGATAGTAAATATTTTTAAGCTTGTGGGCCATCTGGTCTCTTTTGGAATTATCCGGCTCTGCTGTTGTAGTTGAAAGCTGCTATAGGCAATACCTAAATGAATGGCTGCATTGCAGTAAAACTTATTTACAAGAATAAGTAGCATGTGCGATTTAGTTCGCTGACCCCTGGCTCTGAGGTTGCTTTGTTTATGATTTCCATGGTCGTCATTATTGAAGTGGTTCAGCAAGGAAGGAAATGCAATCCATGTGGTTGTCCCTGGCCTTGAGCTGCTTATAATCATTATGGGAAGATAAATATATACACTTATGAGGCCATCAACAAACATTACCAGCAAGATGTAATTAGTCACCTGAAATGAAGACTAGAAACAGGAAATGTGATGAAGAGCTTGCTCATCTGCTTGGAATCCTAGACATAGGAGTAATTGTAAAGCCTTCGTGGAGGAGGTGGAACTTGACCTATAGCCGCAGACAGAGTTGAATATGATCTTGAAGGTTAGAGTTGAATAGGATCTAGTACAACATACCTAATTTGACAGACACGTGAGGCAAGGTGCAACTGATCTTAAGGCATAACCTGGACAAAAACTCGTCTTCTGTTTTCTAAACCTTAGTGCACATATCCTTTCTTATTCAGGTCTGGTCTTCCCACAGGCTGACAATACTTATATAGTAGATTCATTTTAATAGGGAGTGTGAGTGGGGGGAGGGGCAGGGGAGAGACAGAGAGGGAAAGAGAATCTCAAGCAGGTTCCACACCTGCACGGAGCCTGGCTCCAGGCTCCATCTCACGACCCTGAGATCATGACCCCCGCCAAAATCAGGAGTCGAACACTCAACGGACTGTCCTCCAGCTTTGTAGCTCAGATGGGTTTTTGCCATTGACTTTGGAATTGGAAGAGATATTAGAGGTCCCCCAAGTGCAGTGATTTGCAAACTTGTTTTAGGAGTAATCCTTCCTTCAACTGAGTTCTTACTCGGAGCCCCAGCCCCCTTAGCAAATTGGTAAATCAGAGCTGCTGTGTTTGGGGCAGAAATGGGGAGCTTGGAGCCCTACCTCCTGACCTTGCCATGGCCCACAGGTGCACGTTCCTGGCTTCAGGGGCAGCCTCGAGAATGGTGCTCTCAAGTCTGATATGAAGATGATTGATTTTTTTTCTCTCTCCTTCCATAGGTAATTGTTCACCAAATCTAGCTGCTCTGACCTCTCGAATCCATTGCCTTCTTCTCTTTCCATGGCCACCCCCTTAATCCCAGCCACCCCTGACTTTCGCTTCGGCTTTCACCTTTTTTCATCCATTCTCCCCCCAGCCACTTTCCCCCTCTACTCTGCTGCCAGTTAACTTTTTTATTCACAAATGTGATTATATGTACCCCTCCCCCCATATAAATGCAGAGTGACTTCTCATTGCGTTTTGGATTACGATAAAAATTCAGAGCCTCTCCAAATTTAACTATGGCCACTGTGTTGCATTTGAGGTAGAGCCACCTAAACTTTTTTCGTTCTTGAGCTAAGCTTTATTCTGCTTCAGGTTTTTTTTTTTTAAAGTTTATTTATTTATTTTGAGAGAGAGAAAGCATGCAAGCAGGGGAAGGGCGGAGAGGGAGGGAGAGAGAATCCCAAGGAGGCTCTGCACTGTCAGCGCAGAGCCCGATGTAGGGCTCGATCCCACAAACCGTGAGATCATGACCTGAGCCGAAACCAAGAGTCAGATGCTTAACTGACGGGGCCACCCAGGTGCCCCTCTGCTTCAGAATTTTGCTGTGGGGCTCCCTCTGCCTAATCCGCCCTCCCTTCCCCCTGTGCAGAATTAAATTCTGCTTCTCTGTCCTTCGGAACGACTCCAAACACTTCCATAACATCCCTGAGCTAGGAAGCATGTGCTAACCTCCCCCTCACGGGACTCTGTGTTTCTCCTTAGCAGTAATCGCAATTGGAATTAAGTAATACCTGATGTAATTCGTTGTTTCTGTCCACCTTGCTTTAGAAGGTGCACTGCATGGGGCTGGAATGGAGTTCACAGGGCTCCGTTGTCAGCCGGTGGCACGGTGCCTCGTATACACATAGTAGGTCTTCACTACACGTTTGTCCAGTGCGTTCAAGATGCCTAGTTCTGCACAAATCTCATTTCTAGCATTCAGTCCGGGTGAGATGCTGAGGCATCATTGTTAACTCCGTGTGTAGGAGCCAGAATTGCCTCCTGTAACATGAGGTAATTGAAAGGTCCATTTTTAGAGCCCCATTGTCTATAAAGTGGGTTACTTAGTATGATGCAGTTAAAGAGCCCCGAGCTTTGCTTCAGTTAGAAATCTGACAAATTATCCTAAAGAAACAGAGAACTGAAACATCTACTTAATGAGTGGTGAAGAGCGGGGGTGCAGTGGGATCTGGAAGTGGGTTTTGTGTGCCGCCGCGGGGCAGTCGGGGGGGGAACCTCTGGTAATTCGGTAGTCAGGGGCTGATGCATCCCTGAGAAGTGTGCATCCTGGGGAGTGAAGTGAAGCTATAGAAGACAAGCTCCAACCCCATGCCTGGACACACACACACACACACACACACACACACACACACACACTGCTATTCACCACTATGCTTGTTCTGCAGAGCCACCCTGGAGTAGATGCCTGGCTGACTGTCTAGCCTTGCACAGGTAGGGGCCAGACTCAGAGCCCATACGTTGCACAGCAAGGTGGTGGTTGTCCTGACCACCACTCTCTGGCCAGATCTCCTGTATGTTCTCTGATTTATCTCCTTTACAAAAGTGTAATAACCTGCCATTTGGGTTGTTTATACATCTTTCAAACTTCCAGAACATTGTGTCCATCTAGAAGCGCTTGTGCACTTAGAAGCTACATATAAAGGAACTTGGAGCAACACAGAGCAGGGCCACTTTTGCGACTTCTTGGGTCGGTCCTTAGTGTCAAGGAGATGGGGACAAGATTTGTCCTCATGTGCTTGACAAATGGAACTTGGGCTCCACACGATGGTGATGGGCTTTCTTCCCTCAATCTAATACGTCTGCAATGCTCAGAAGAGTGTGGCTGGGCTGATTTTGCAAACAGAAAGACCAAGAAAGGGAAAGAAAGCCAGAAGCAAAAAGGGGATGATAGTAGAGAATTTATCATTATTAAGCAGGAGATTCTTTTTCTTCACAGTCCAACCTGCAGTTAAGTTTCTTACCAAGAAAAATCAACCACTAGCTTTTTTGTGTGTGTCTCACATTAAAGAAACGATGACTAGATTCTCACAAGCTAAAAATTTGTTTTCAGTATTGTTGTTTAACTGGAGGTGGCCCTGGGAGAGAGTAAAGGATGATACTTTTGATTCAATTAGTTAAATTTTGCAGTGGAGGGGAACTGAATCTTGGGTTAAGTTGCAGGGTGCTAAGGAGACAGGAACTCTGATCAATTTTTGAAAAAAATTCTGCTTTTATTCTCCTAGTTATTGGTTCTAATTTAGAAGGAAATTGCCCTGATGGGTATCTGGTAGTTTGAGGCAGCCATTATCTTCTTGACTCTTGACCTTTCTCCATTTTGAGGAGGGCAGTGGGAACTTTCTTGTTGGACCCTCTCAACCTTCATTCATGCAGAAAAGCTCTCTCTTAATATTCATTCTTAAATATTTTTCTCCCCTCTCGGAAGGACCTCAAGATTTAGTGCCACAAATATAATTTACTTTCTCTGAAGTTTTCAGTTTGGAAGCTAGTGTAAAATCTAGCTGGGTGAGGTTTCCATCCTGTGAATTAAATTTACATCTGATGGGGCGCCTGGGTGGCGCAGTCGGTTGAGCATCCGACTTCAGCCAGGTCATGATCTCGCGGTCCGTGAGTTCGAGCCCCGCGTCGGGCTCTGGGCTGATGGCTCGGAGCCTGGAGCCTGTTTCTGATTCTGTGTCTCCCTCTCTCTCTCTGCCCCTCCCGCGTTCATGCTCTGTCTCTCTCTGTCCCAAAAATAAATAAATGTTGAAAAAAAAAAAATTTTTTAAATTTACATCTGTTGAGTCCCTGCTGGACCCAGCTTTGTGTTTGGACCCCCTAGGTGTCTGTAGGTCCATGCTCCTGCAACCATGGTCTTCAGAGGCTGAGCAGAACAGGATGTACATCTAAAAGCATCGACTCTATTGTTGAAAGCAAATTAAGAATGCCAAGGGCCTGCCTCTGTTTTGCAAATAAAACAAAACCAAAAAATGTTTGGCGTTGCATAGAGAAAAGCTTTGAAAAAAATCATGCATTATCAGTTAACCCCTGATAAGAAGTAGCTTAAATAGACGTCGTCATACTTCTCAGTTGCTTTGTCCTGGTACCAAGCAATGGCAACTGAACATTTGGGCCACGAGAAGGAAGACAACTATTCAGGAAGTTAGTTTCTTCTTGCATTAGGACTTTTCACTTCTACACAGCATTTAAAAACAATTTTTTTTTTAATTTGAAAAAAAAAAAAAATTAGGTAAGCTCTATGCCCACCGTGGGGGTTGAACTCACGACCTTGAGGTGAAGGGTTGCAAGCTCCAGCAACTGAGCCAGCCCAGCACCCCTGTATAGCATTTTGAATATGAACTACAGAGTGTTTTCATGTTCATATTCTCAGTTGATTTTTTGTAATCGATTTGAGCGGTATCATCAACTTCATGTCACTACAGACAGAAAAAGAAGGAAGTTGAGGCACAGGTCACGCAACAAAACCAAATCAGGCCTCAGGATGGAATCAGAGTCTTGGTCTCTTCCTACTGTGTTAAGAGGCTATGGGACCGGTTGGATCTCTAATGGGAGCGATGGTGGTTGTGGTGTTCTTTTCTTTCTTCTCCTCTGTTCCCATCTAACACTTTCTTGGTTTTTATCCCTTCTCCCTCCCCTTTTATTTCTTTCAGCTTGGATTCCTTAGCACCACCACAGCTCAGCCAGAACAGAAGGCCCCAAATCTCATTGGCAAATACCACCATGTGGACCGTGCCACTGGCCAGGTGCTAACCTGTGACAAATGTCCGGCAGGAACGTATGTGTCCGAGCACTGTACCAACACAAGCCTGCGTGTCTGTAGTAGCTGCCCTGTGGGGACCTTTACCAGGCATGAGAATGGCATAGAGAAATGCCATGACTGTAGTCAGCCATGCCCATGGCCGATGGTTGAGAAATTACCCTGTGCTGCCTTGACTGACCGAGAATGCACTTGCCCACCTGGCATGTTCCAGTTTAATGGTACCTGCACCCCCCATACGGTGTGTCCTGTGGGTTGGGGCGTGCGGAAGAAAGGGACAGAGACCGAGGACGTGCGGTGTAAGCAGTGTGCTCGGGGTACCTTCTCTGATGTGCCTTCTAGTGTGATGAAATGCAAAGCATACACAGACTGTCTGAGTCAGAACCTGGTGGTGATCAAGCCGGGGACCAAGGAAGCAGACAACGTCTGTGGCACACTTTCGTCCTCCAGCACGACCTCACCTTCCCCTGGCACAGCCATCTTTTCATACCCGGAGCACATGGAATCCTATGAAGTCCCTTCCTCCACCTATATTCCCAAAGGTAACTTAACCTCATGAGTTACTTATTTGAAAAAGGCTTTCTTGGAGCCCAGTGGAACTACAGAAAATGGGCTTGTACAGAGGATGTTTTCTCCATTTTGTATATTCCAAAGTCACTCTTTGAGGAAGGGGCCTCCATTTTGTGGCTAATTTAACCTGGCTTCTTTGCATGTATTGGAAACATTTAGACTCAGGTTTTCTGTTGGGGGGGATCAAATATCTAAAAACTAGGTCACATCAAGTTTAAAAATAAGAACGAGAGAAATAAAGATAGTGTGTGGCCTTATGTAAGTCACTTCTTCAGGCCTTGGTTTCAAACTTGTTAAATACGTGATGTTCAAGGTTCCATCCAGACTCAGTTTTCCAACATGGAATCAATCCTGGATAGACACAGTCAGAAGGAAAGAAGGAGGGATAAGGGGAGAAAATACCGTGATGCCTGGAAGGGAAGGATGAATATTAGAAACAAGTTGGGGCATAAAAGGAGAAAGAAAGAAGTTTCAGGAAACAAGCACATTTGTAGCATGTTGAACATAACTGGCATTCACATTTGGAAAATAATAAGTTTAATTTTTTTTCTTTAAAAAAAGTTTTTTAATGTTTATTTTTGAGAGAGAGCCACTGGGGGAGGGGCAGAGAGAGAGGGAGACAGAGAAACTGAAGCAGGCTCCACACTGTCAGCACAAAGCCTGACATGGGGCTTGAACCCACAAACTGTGAGGTCATGACCTGAGCCAAAGTCAGACGCTCAACCGACTGAGCCACCCAGGTGCACCTATAAGTTTAATTTTTCCAATTATTTTAACTTTATGCCCTTCATCAAGTATCTTAGTTGTTAGGATTTGGACGTCAGGCAGAATATAAAATTTATTATTTATTTCCAAGTCCTTTTTGATTAATTTTCATGAGATGATAGCCAACTTGAGTTGTGCTTTCTAGCATACTCTTTGTGTGTGATTACACTGGACCTTCATGATAACTCTGTAAGGAGGGCCTTCTCACAACCGCCATTTTGAAATGAAGAAATGGGCTCAAAGAGTTCAAGTGAACTGTCCAGGTTTTCTCAGTGAAGGATGCAGTCTCTGCATCCTGTCTCTTGGGACTCGAAATCCCTGGCTCTCACACCAGGAGTATGTGCAAGCTTCTCTGAAAGAAGTCCACTAAGCTGCCCAAAATTTACTAATCTATTAATAGCCGATGCTAAGTCCTGCTTTGTTTTATTCACTGACTTTTCTCACCAAAGCTTTCCCTGGTTGGATTTGGAACTGAGTTTGAGCTCTTTCCCTACCTTAGTTATAGTCTCAATTTTACCATTGGATCCTGAAATGGTCAAGAGGAGGAGGAGTAAAGGAATTAGATTAGTTTTGTGAATAATCAGCACAATTAAGAGTTGACTAGAACCCTGAACGTTCATGGGTCTGCTCTGAACGTGAAGCATAGGAGAAGCTGCCTGAAGCTCAGATGTTGGGTCCCTGAGGATGCTGTTGGTTTTGCCATGAGGAAGTGAGTTTAGCTGTTAGGTTTAGTTTTTACCTTCCACGTAAAAGTGCCGTTAGAGTCCTTACGAAAACGTGCAGTATAAATTACTCTTAAGCTCCAACAGTTCATATCTTGCGTTATCTGGCCTGGTTTGAAGATGAACAGGAAGAGGAGGAATATACAGATCCCCAAATATAGAAAAGCTCTCCCCCCCCTCCTTTTTTCTAGGCATGAACTCAACAGAATCCAGCTCTTCTGCCTCTGTTAGACCAAAGGTACCGAGTGGCATCCAGGAAGGGACAGTCCCCAACAACACAAGCTCAGCGAGGGGTGAGGAAGGCGTGAACCAGACCTTCCCAAACCTCCAGGTAGTCAACCACCAGCAAGGCCCCCACCACAGACACATCCTGAAGCTGCTGCCATCCATGGAGGCCACTGGGGGGGAGAAGTCCAGCACGCCCATCAAAGGCCTCAAGAGGGGTCACCCCAGACAGAATTTACACAAGCATTTTGACATCAATGAACATTTGCCCTGGATGATTGTGCTTTTCCTGCTGCTGGTGCTTGTGGTGATAGTGGTATGCAGTATCCGGAAAAGCTCAAGGACTCTGAAAAAGGGGCCCCGGCAGGATCCGAGCGCCATTGTGGAAAAGGCAGGGCTGAAGAAATCCATGACCCCAACCCAGAACCGGGAGAAGTGGATCTACTACTGCAATGGCCATGGTGAGCCTTCTTTTCTCCTTGCTCACAGATCCCCATGCCTGTCCTTTCTTAGTCCTTGCTGCCTGAAGGAGTGGGAAATGCAAAGTTTCTGGAAGCTGCTGTATACCATGTGCTGTTGGATCTAGCTGTGCTATGAAAAATGAGGTGGTCCGCATTTGACGTAATACATTCACAGACAATAACCACTCTGCCCTTTTCTCCCCGGCACATTTAAAGGAGAATGTTGACAAATCAGAGACCTGAGAATGACCCTTAGGGACTTTGTTCAACCGTGTCATTTAACAAGCGGGGAGATAGAGTTCAGGGAAGTTTGGCTGTGTCCTTGACCCAGGCTGGTTGTTTGTTCAGCCCAGATGGGACTGACTCCGTATCTCCTGACTGTTAGGCCCCTTGCTTCTACAATACGAGGCTGCTGGAAAAATAGAGGGCAAAAAACCCATCTTGTCTTCATTAAGTTTGCCTTTTTGAATCTGAACCTTGCTTTTAGATTCCTGTCACTTTCTCACAAGTGCTTTTCCCCCTCCTTGTGTTTTGAGGATCCCATTTCTATCAGGAGGCTAGGAAAGTCTTTTAGATTATAGACACCCAAAGCTTACTCTACTGGTTATCATCCGAAGCTGGACCCTGTGTCTTCTACCGAGTGGTCAGTGTGTGCTGATACAGGCTAGAATATTTCAGTTTTTCCTTTTTCCGAAGGCTAAAAACAGCTAACAGGACGTGTCCCAGCAGCTAAGTTTGATGTGACGAGTGCAGTTTTTAACTTGTGGTAGTAACTTCCCTTTCTTTGAATCCTCGGGGGCTCAATCCAGTGGGATCACAACCTGAGCCGAAATCAAGAGTCAGACGCTCAACTGACTGAGCCACCCGGGAACCCCTGTGTTGAGTCTTAAAAATGTTTGTGCCCTTTGCCCCAGTAATTCAGTTTTTGTGAATCTCTCATAAGGGCATAAATCGGAAATAGTAAAAAAAAAGATTTGAGCCCAAAGACCTTAAACTTTTAACTCAGCATGTTGTGTAATAAATAAAAACTAAAAATAATCGAAGGCCTAGTTTTAGGGAAATGAATAAGTAGATTATGGCATATCCATGTAGTGGAATACAGTGTTGACATTGACGATTTAATGAGGTGTTGTTCTTTTTACCCGCAACATAGGGAAATGTTTATACTAGCTTAAAAGAAAAACAACAAAGCCAACCCAGGCTACGCAGTTTACACAATATAATCCTGGTTCTCTTAAAATGTTGGGAAAAGACTGAAAAGAAATACGCCAGAATGAAAATAATGTTTCTTCCAGTTTGGTGGGGTATAGTGGAATTTTTGAGTGCTGTTTACCCCTTCTTTATTAGTTGTCTGTTCTTTTCCCCAAATTTTCTATAATAAGCTCGTGCAATTTTTATAATCAGAAATTTAGGGAAAGTTAAAAAAAAAAAAGCCCAAACTCATTTTGCTTCCTTTTGCTAGTCTGAGTGAAAATCAGACTGGGGGGAACATCCTGTTTGGGATAGAGCCTGCATAGATTTGAATAAGATGTCTCTTTGCAGGCAACCCAGCTGGGGAAGGAAGGCTTCAATTAATTCTCCCCTCCTTCTTCATAAAACGTAGTTTTATTTGGACATAATTTCAGACTTATGGAAATATTGGCCATAGTACAAAGAATACCGATATACCTGTGCCCAGATCGACTGGTGGTTAACTTTTGTCCTTTTGCTTTATTATTTGCTCTTTTTATATAAAATTACATACAGACTTTGTGTTGTGACATGCGTAATAACACAGATGAGTTTGTTACATATAGCATAATGTTATATAATATATATAAAATAGTGTTACATAATACGTAGTGTATATATGCAGACTGTCCCTGACTTAATGATGGTTCAACTTCAGGTGTTTTGACATTACGACGTTGCCAAAGTGATATATATATACATTCGCTCCAAATTGTACTTCAGATTGTGAATTCTGGTCTTTCTGGGCCAGTGATGTGCAGAATGATACTCTGTCATGATGCTGGGTGACAGGCATCTCTCAGCCACGCGGTCACGGGGGTGCACAACCAATACACTTATAACCCTGATGTACCCAAATAACCATTCTGGTTTTCACTTTCAGTACAGTATGCAGTAAATTACACGAGGTGCTCAACACTTTATTATAAACTAGGCTTTGTGTGAGATGATTTTGCCCAACTGTATGCTAATGTAAGTGTTCCGAGTATGTCTAAGGTAGGCTAAGCTTAGCCGTGATGTTTGATAGGTGAGGTGTATTTTTCTCTTAATTGAGAATGATGAGTTAGGTGTATTACATGCATTTTCAACTTAGTGTATTAAATGATACTTTCAACCTGCGATGGGTTTATCAGGATGTTACCCCATCACAAGTTAAGGAAGACCTATATACATATGTACATGCGTACAATAATTTTTGAGTCATTTCATGGCCCTTTAAGCCTAGGTACGTTAGTATACATTTCTTAACAGTAAGAATAGTCTCTATATTTTTTTAAATTTTTTAAATTAAGTTTTTAAATGTTTTTTTTTGAGAGACAGAGAGAGACAGAGTGTGAGCAGGGGAGGGGCAGAGAGAGGGAGACACAGAATCGGAAGCGGTCTCCAGGCTCCGAGCTGTCAGCACAGAGCCCGACGTGGGGCTCGAACCCACAAAGGGTGAGATCGTGACCTGAGCTGAAGTTGGACGCTTAACTGACTGAGCCACCCAGGCGCCCCAAGGATACTCTCTTTAAAAAACGTAGTCATTTTCAAACTTAATAAATTTAACATGGATACAGTATTTTTTATTTTATTTTATTTTATTTTATTTTATTTTATTTTATTTTATTTATTTATTTTTTTAACGTTATCAAGAGCTCCTGGGTTTATTTATTTATTTATTTTGGCTACAGTATTTAAAAAAAATTTTTTTTTCAACGTTTATTTATTTTTGGGACAGAGAGAGACAGAGCATGAACGGGGGAGGTGCAGAGAGAGAGGGAGACACAGAATCGGAAACAGGCCCCAGGCTCTGAGCCATCAGCCCAGAGCCTGACGCGGAGCTCGAACCCACGGACCGCGAGATCGTGACCTGGCTGAAGTCGGACGCTTAACCGACTGCGCCACGCAGGCGCCCCCGCTACAGTATTTTAATTCACTGCCCATATTCCAGTGTTGTCAGTTGACCCAGTAAAGCCCTCGATGGATAGCGTACCTTTTTCCTCTGGTCCAGGATCGGTCTAGGATCAGCTATTTCATTGAATTGCCCTTTAAATGGCCAGTCAGGACACTTGTTCTGATATATCTAATTAGGAGAACACGAGCAAAGAACATCTTGCTGGATTCCGTAAATGTCCGGAACCCTCCTCCTACTTTATTAAAAAAGTGACTCCATTCCTGTAGTAGTCGCACTTACAGATTAGATCTCGGTCATAGCTGTCAGAATTCTTGAGAACACTGTGAGTTGAAGAAGTAAAACTGGTTCGGCGGTAGAAAGCAGCTTAATTCAGTGACCTTTAGGCATTCTTAGGACCACCTTGTGTCCCGTGCCCTTGTGTCCCATGCCTGTGTCCTTGAAACAATCTCCTGTCTCGTAAAAAAGAATGGAAGTGCCAAGTCAAATAAAACCATAACTCCTGCGTTCAAATCAGTACCTCGGGATTATGCTTTTCCAGCTAAATCACAGTAGTCTCATTCGGGTACAATGATCTCTTCTCGTATTTAAACTTTTCCCCCAGGTTTTTGCATTGCAATGTTTATATTGCAAAAAGTGTGAAGACCTAAGGAAGGTCTCTTCTTTCCAAATTGCTATTCTCAAAGGTGCAACCAGGTAAAATCCCATTACAAAGCGAGGTTCTGTTTAATAGCCGTCCCAGGGGCTCAGAGAGGCCTCTAGAAACAATACCTTGTTGATCTGATTGCAGTGAGTTCTGGGCAGCAGATAATCCTGTATAATAAGATCTTTTTGTGATCCTCACCCATTTCACACTGAGTTGTTCATGAGGATGAGAGGGGATAAAATCACCTAGCCCTGGGGCGTGCTCTATAAGAGATCATGTACATGTAGGACGTCACTTATCTCTCCCTACCTTAGCAACCCTGGCTGTGATCCTGAGTGCCTCATAGACCTTCAGCACTCTGACGCGGGGCCATTGGTTCCCATCCGTTTTCCCAACAGGAGCCTCTCCTTTATTTGGCCCCACTCACCCCTCTTTACCTACTATGGACTTAGGTTAGGGGTTTTAAAGTTGAATTCCTGCAAACTGCAATCCTGCGTTCATGGGATCCTAGTGTTGGAAACACCAGATGAGACGTTATATGGCCAAGAGGATCGAAGACCGAAGGTGCTGTGGTACTTGTATACTTCCTTTTTGAAGTCATAGCAATTTTATGTCTGGTTGATTGGGTCTGGACTGTGGTTTCCTGTAATGCATCTATTGCAGCAACAGAATTAGAAGTCCCTTCAGAATTTAAAAAAAATTATTTATTTATTTATTTTGAGAGAGAGAGAGAGAGAGAACACGCACGTGGGAGCGGGAGGGGGAGAGAGGCAGAGAGAGAGGGAGAGAGAGAGAGAATCCCAAACAGCAGTTCACCATCAGTGCAGAGCCTGATGTGGGGCACAGTCTCACGAGCCACGAGATCATGACCCAAGTTGAAATCAAGAGTAGGCTGCTTAACGGACTCGACCACCCAGACGCCCCAGAAGTTTTATACATAAAAATCTATGTCACTCTTTATTACTGCGTCATGAGTGTCCTCAAGATGTATGTCTGTTGTTAATGGTCCATTTGTCATCGTTTTGTCACTTTTAACAACGTTCCTTCTTTCTGTAGTATAACCCCAACATAATGGGTCAATGGTGGGACCAAAATGTTCCATTTAATTTAAAATGAAGAGAGGTGTGGGTTCACATTCATTGGGAGGTCACATGGGAAACAGTAGTTTTTGTTTGATCTGCTTTGTCACAAAAAGCACAACAGCAAAGATAGTGAAATTTAGCCTGTGCACAACTGGCCATACATTGCAACGCGAGAGGCTCAAATGGTCTCAAACTAGTCTCTCCATTCCCTTCCTGGTAACCATGGAAGAGAGAGAACTGTAGCTGAGGGGATGGCTGACGACGGGAATCTGTCGCCGCTCTCTCATGGCTGTTCCTTTGTGGGCCATTTCTAGTTACCCTTCCTTCCTTTCTTCCCCTTCTCTCTCCATTCCCACTTCTCTCTCTTCTTCCTTCCTTTATTCCCCCTTCTCTTTAGCTATTTGCAAAAAGTGTGAAGTTGCGATCCCGGGCAACCTATTGTCCGAGGGATTTGGAAGGGGAAGTTTGAAAGGCAGGGCGAGGAGTGGAAGTCACCCCGAAAAATGCTTCTATGGATAACAGAGGAGAATACAGACAGGAGGCTCTGCAAGGTGATAAAGGGAACAAAAAACGGGCAGTATTTCTCCTCGATCGTATTTCCTTTCTCTCTCAGGCTTCAGGATATGGAGAAAAATGAGGAATAAAAGAGTGAGAGACCAAGGAAGTGGATTTATCTCGTTTAAACTGAACTTGGCTCCTGACTAGCACCTTCTGAGTTCTGTGTCTCGGGGAGACAGTAAGCACTGGCCAGGGACAGTGAGCCCTTCTGGTGTGGCTACTTCAAGCACATGACATATGAGGGCAGCGGCATCTCCTAGAAATTGACTGCAAAAACAATAGTACACACGGCTGGTGCACTCTTTCTCAAGCAACTCTTTTGCAGCAAAAGGGGAAAGGACTCAATCTGTAGAACTAGATTCTAAGATGCTATTTCTTAACTCCTTTTGCTCTTATTGTCTGGCACTGTTTAACTGTTTGTGTCTATGTGGTTTGTCTCCCCACATTGTTTCTAAGTTCTTAGAGAGCAGACACTGGGTTTTATTGTGTGTCCCCAGGCCTGGGCAATAGCACAGGGCCCTCAGAGGGGTGGTCCGGAGTCCAGCTGGCCCGTGTGGTAGCCACCCGAGCTATTGCACGTAAAGGTAAAAGTAACTAAAATAAAAAAAAAAATCAGTACCTCAGTTATGCCAGCCACCGTTCAGGGGCTCAATAGCCACATGTAGCTAGTAATTGCCAGATTGGACAGGACAGCTCTGAAACATTTCCATCACAGAAAGTTCTATTGGATAACACTGGTCTAGAGCAACCATGAACTAATTAATCAACCTAATCCTTTTCCAGGTTGCATTGTTTTCCATTCAAATATTGGATTTTTTTCCTTTGGCTTATAATCATATTTGGTGTGAGGGATTTCACATAAAGATCTTAAGGTGGGTTCTTTACACGAAATTGCCGTAGATACCAAGGGTTATTATTCGGAGCTAAAGGAAGCTTTCGTGACAGTAGTGCTTTAAAATATGCAAAAACCAGCTACAAAATTTGCTGATATTCCTCCATCTGATATGCTTCTTCAATGTGGAACACTTGGGCTCTTGGACACTGGAGAGCTGGGTGAGGTGAAGAGAGGGAATTAATTCGTGAATGCTTCGGTGCTTGCGTTTAAGCAGAATGCAAATGGCTTAGTCTTGTGGGTGCCCTCAAGCGAGGAAGCCAGTGGGAGGCGGCCCTTGGTTGGGTCGGAGGTGAGAGCAGCAGAGGCAGTGGAGGCCAGGGGTTTGGGGAGGAGAGCAACACTACACTACACCCTGGAAATGACAGCAATAAAGCTGGGTTCTAAAATTCTAGAATTGCCATTCCCTGTCCATTTCAGTGAAGACCTTTCATTTCTCTGGGCCTCTGTTTAGAAGGTTAGAAAGAAGTTGTTCTCATATGCACTTCAGAGCAAAGTCTCTGGAGTCTGGTTCCACTTAGTGGCTTTGTGATCAAGATCAAGGTCCAGTTATTTAGCCCCTCGGTGCCTCGTTTTCCGTGTGTATAGAATCGGAATCATACTAACGGATCGTTTGTTGTGGGAGTGAATGGAGTGTGTGCCCAGCGCTCAGTACGTGGCTGGCCATGTGGTCCGTGGTTTGTAAGTAGAGATGGTAGAGAAGTGACTCGTCATCGTCACTTCTGTCCTCTCTGGTAGTCTCTCGGTTTGTTTCCTGATTCAGTCACAGAAATGATGACCACGAGTCTCCTTTATAGTGCGTGCAGCTGTGCTTACATAGCGTCAAAAACTGCTACCTTAAAAGAGCTTACTGGAAACGTGGTTTTCCCTCCATGCAGGGTATGGTTCCTTCTTGGTTTACTTAACCTGCTGCTGGAGGCAGTGCTCTCTGAAATGGCAGAAAGCCTCATAGACAGGCAAACAAGACTCCTTATTGGCTTTATATTTAGATATGGATTTATCCTTTCCATGGTAATATTTTCTCTACGCTCTACCGGGGTCGGCAAGCTAGGACGTATTTCAGCATTCGAAGGTTATACGGTCTATGTTGCTATACTCGGCTCTGCTTTTATGGGATGAAAACAGCCTTATAGGCAACATGTAAATGATGGACATGGCTGTGTTCCAGGAAAACCTTATTTGTAGAAACAGGGGGCTTGTCCTGCACGTTCTAGTTGGCCAGCCCCTGATGTATATACCATAGCGTTGTCTCTTAGCAGCTTTTTAAAAATGAATTTTTTTAAATGTTTGTTTATTTATTTACTTTTATTTATTATTTATTTTTGAGAGACAGAGAGAGACAGAGCACAAGTGGGGGAGGGGCAGAGAGAGAAGGAGACACTGAATCCGAAGCAGGCTCCGGGCTCTGAGCTGACAGCACAGAGCCCGACGCGGGGCTCGAACTCACAAACCATGAGATCATGACCTGAGCCGAAGTCAGACGCTTAACCCCTGAGCCACTCAGGAGTCCCAAATGTTCATTTATTTTTGAGAGACAGTGTGAGAAGGGGAGGAGCAGAGAGAGAGGGAGACACAGAATCTGAAGCAGGCTCCAGGCTCTGAGCTGTCAGCACAGAGCCCCACGCGGGACTCAAACTCACAGACCGGGAGATCATGACCTGAGCCGAAGTCGGACGCTCAACCGACTGAGCCACCCAGGCGCCCCTCTTAGCACTTCTTTTTGTATCTTGCCTCCCAGTGCTTTGTACGGCTTGGAGAAGCAGTCTGGTTCTTCTTGGACAGCTGCTTGAATTCTAGCCTCCGTGTTCTACCTTATATTTAGCAGCAACTATTTCCCAGTCTGACTGCTGAAGGGCTGAGTTATAAAATAGGACCATCGGATATGGCGGGGGGGGGGGGGGGAGGAAAAGGTGGCAGTTACCCTGTATTTTGCTGAAAAATTACTCCAGGGTTTCTCCACCTCCTCCTGATAGATACCAGTTTTTGCCAAGAGATCTTAGTCTCACTTCGTGGGTCCACCTCACGGGAGGGTACCTGCCATGCACCTGCTATATCTTGCCTCTTAGGCAAACCAGAGCCATAGAGGGAGGAGGCAGTGGTTTGGGGTGCAGTCTGGTCGCCTACCTTTCGTCGTTCGCTCAGGGGACCGATGTGCTTTGTGTGGAGAGAGGGACCGAGCGAGGCAGTGGACACGCACAACCAACTATACGCTGCAGCGCGCCCCTTCTTTCTTCAGAAGCTGAGAGCATGCACGGCTGCATTGAATATTTTCTTCGTTCAGTGTCCGAATAGTGGTGTTGAGGAGAGTTGGAAGGGAGGCATGCCGGATTGCTGCACAGAGTAAGAATATCTGAAATGCAGTCCCTTCAACAAGCATGAGCTGGTTGAGTGGAGCCACGGGCTTGTTCTTCAGAGGCTGGATCGCGGTGCCCAGAAGGCGCCATGGCAGCAGAAATGACACTGGACTGTGACACCTGAGGTCCTGATCTGGGTCTTCTACTAAAAGGCTGCTTGATCCTGGGAGGAAGACTTGCTCTCTTTGAATCTCAACTTTGAAGAATGAGGAAACTTGAGCCCAACACAGCAGGGTCATCAGATTTTGGTCTGCATGATCATTTTACTGTAACCGAGGACACTGCCGTCACACTGTTGTCTGTCCCAGTGTGATCTGCCCTCATGGATCCTGCAGCGGGCTGTAGAGTGGAGTACAGGGGCTTCCGGGCCGAGATAAGAGGCCAGGCTTAACCCCAAACTGATGCCAAAGAAGGACCGCGTGCTCACTGCCACGCAGTAAAGCTTTCCCTTGCGCTTACCCTAGAGTAAGGTCAGGGCAGCGGAAATTTCCACCTAAGTCAGGACACGTGGCTGGGGAGGATCAGGGGAACGTGCGATAACTGTGCATGCTTTTGTTGGCGAGAATGTGAGACATTTTTGTAGCGTGGTTGGGACTGGCGGGGGGAGCTATTTTTGAGTCTTTCAGTCCCTTCAGATGTGTCACCTTGATTGCCTAAGGTGAAGCTGTGTCCAAGGCTCTCATGCATTTCTGAATTATTATGCTGAGGAAGGCCTTGGTCTCCTCATGTGGGCGAGAGACTCCATTCCCAACAGAACTCCTGAGAACAGCTTTATGCTGGTGACACAGAGAGCATACCTGGTAAGTGCTTTCCTGCCTTGGAAAAGTTAGTCGACTCTTGTCCTGGCTGGAGGGCGGCCAGCAGCTCATATCCACCTGTCATATCTACCTGTCAAGGTAGCTTCCAGGATACACATGTTGGGGCAGTACCCCCTGGCAGTCTAGCTGAGGATCAATGAATAAGTTCAGACTTCTGCTGAAACTCTCTTTAACTTTCATATATATTTTTACGAGTTCTTATTAGTTCTCAGGGAGGATTACTCTCCCTGTCAAGGGGTTCTTAAATTACACATTTAGCACAGATCCGTGCAGCTTTGTAATTTGTTGGGACTGTGCTTAAAATGTTCCAGGATAATCCAAAAATAATCCTTGAGGATGAGGGGAAAAATGTCACTCATAGATCAGTGGAAGGCTGGGGTTATAGAAAGAATTTATCTCGCTTCCAGAAAGGCAATGTCCAAGTCTGGTTTCACCTGCAGGGAATAGGCGAGGCACCCTGCCGGGTACTTCAGAGGCCCAGGCAGAGCTCTTGTCCACAGGTTTTGCCTTTCTCCTCGACAGCCAGGAATTTCTTATTTCTTCAGGGGAAAGTGCTATGAGAGACATTAGATTGGAGAGGAGCTAGTCTCCATCTTAGTTACATATTTCTCCCTCTTTGTTGAGTCTTTTGCCGCATTATCTCCCGTTTCAGAGTTGTCATCCAGATGTTGACTTGTTTTCCTGAAAAGGAACTCAATGGTCAATCTGCCTGATTCTGAATTAGCTGTACTTTGGCTGAAGTAGGGGACTATAGTGTCTGAAGTAAACTCTTCCTGTTTGTAACCAGGGTCACCTTTAAGGAATCCCAAGGCAAAAAAAAAAAAGGAAATTTCAAACGTGACTCGTTATTAAACTGCTTGACTTCTGTTATTTTTCATTTAATTATGTGTGTGTGAACACCAAGGTTAAGGTACAGTCTAAGGATTAGGCTTTAGTAACGTAGAAGGTATTCGGTTTAGTTTTATTTGGGGAGAGCTTCAAGTTGGAGATCGTGGAGAAGTGTGTGTGTGTGTGTGTGTGTGTGTGTGTGTGTGTGTGTGTTTGTCTAATCTACCATTTTACAGGAGCTGAAACTGAGTGCCAGACAAGAACAGTGACTTGCCCAACGTCATGTGGCCAGTAGGCTTAGAGAAGAAACTAAGGTTGAGTCTCTTGGCTCCTGGGACAGTGCTCTTTATATTTCACATGTTGCTTCTCTGGTCAAAGGACTGCAGGGTCCTGCTCAGTTCAGAGGCTATCGGGGTTTGAAAGCAATTACTCCTGTTTCTTAAATGACAGCATGGAGAGGCTGTTTGCCTGTGAGGATACCGAAGGCTGAGACTGGGGGAGCAGAAGAACTTAGCCCTTTGGCCACAGGGACTCAGAAGTGGACGGGGGCGGGAGGGGGGGCGGGGGAGAGACGAAGGCATGTTTCAGAAGGGGACCTCTCCCTGGATTGCCTTCATGGGGATGGTGATGGTCCCTAGGTGGTCATTCATTTGGTGGGGGGGGGGGGGGCTGCAGGTGGTGGCGGTGTTCCGCTACTTTTGCTGAGCCTCTTAATTGGATGATTTCCGACTGCGGGAGGTGAAGAAGCTGGGAGCTGGAGATGAACTAGATCTTGGCAGCAGGTGAAAGTAAAGAAGTTCTTAAAGCTCTTGCAATATACATGGAACTTTCCCACCTTGACCTTGAAGAGGCAGAGGCATTCTCCTTTCATTGATCCTTTCCTTACACCCTCATGGCCTGCTTCTCAGGCACTCAAGCACCTTTCTGGCTGCTCTTGACATCCTCTGACTTTAACTCGGTTTTACTCAGAAATGTCCTTGCCTAGGATTATTCTATAAGCAAATTGCTCTAAGGGAGCCTATGTAAGGCCTTGGCATTGACACACTGGTTTGGAGGAAGGGAGAGAGAATACACCAGGGTTATCGGATGCTTACTGTGTGCCAGGTACTGTTCTGTGGGATTTATATGTACTTTCTCATTTAATTCTCAGAACAACCTTATAATGGCAGGACCGTGCCCATTCTACAGCATGTTAAGAACGGAGGCACAGAAGGATTACATGACTTGACAAAGGTCCACACGTCAAGCCAGTGGTGAGCCAGGACTGGCATTCACGCAGCTGGCCTTGGATTCTGAGCTGGTCACTAGCATGTGCTGCTGCCTCTCCCACGTCTCTCCATTGTTTGAAGGAGGAAGAGTGGGCAGAAGGTTGAAACCTGGGCTATCGTAAATCTATCATTGTAACCGATTTCTCCTTTATTTCCACTTGTCTCCTTTCCTGTGACCCCGTGAAGGGCAGTCGGGGTTGGCGGGAGACATATTCAAAAGATTTATGTTCAGGGAAGCAACCAAGACTCAAGAAGGACAGGGTGGGTAACACTTTGCTTGGTCCTGGGAGGCATCATGGTGCAGTGAGAGATGTGGGCTGATGGGTGGATTCACCTGCGGTTTTGACTCTCCGTCCTGACTGTGCAACTATGCCAAGCTACCGAACCTCTCCTCAGTTCTCTCATCTGTAATGTGGACATAGCTCCTATCTCATGGGGTTGTTGATGAAGACTAAATGAGATCATATGTAAATATTGATAAAGCTGCCAGCTCGGCTTGCTTCTCTTTCTCTCTTTCCTCACAGGAAGGTCAGGAAGTTGAGCTGTACTAAGCATTCGTGGAGAGCTGAGGCCAGGGTGGAGGGACAGTTGTATCTGATGTTCAAGACAAGTAGAACTCCATCGAGGGTGAGATTTAATGAGTCCAGTGGGTCAGGAGAAATGGCTGTAGGGAAAAAAAAAAAAAATCTACACTAAGAACGGTGGCCATAACGTGCCTCAAAGCCCGACTGACCAGAACAAAAAGAGCTGGAAAGAAACTGACAGTGTGGCACATAGTCTGTGACTCTCAGCATTCTCGAGTGCGAGAGGAAGGAATTTTTTGCTCACCCAGCCTGCTCCCGCGGTCGCCTCGACAGTGCAGCCTGGGGCAAGGGGGAGGGGGGAGGAACCCACCATGCTCAGGGGACATGTGCAGTAGGACAGCATTGGCTTGGAGGGAGGCTATGCAGAGGGAAGGACCTTGTGACCTTGTGGAGCCCGGTTTTGCTCACTGGTAGGATGAAGGGCTTGGCTTCAAGTATCTCTAACACCTTCCATTCTAAATCCTGTCCTTCGGTGCTGCAAAAACTTACCAGTGAAGTTAAGAACGACCCACGACCAAACACCAAACTGCTTCCGTGTCTCAGGCTTGAAACCTGAAGATGAAGTTCAAGTTCAAGTACAGCTCAGCTGGCTTGGTCGTTAAACCTCTTATTTGCATAACTTGATTGCATAACTTTATTTGTCTAAGATTGATATCCCAGTCTGTCTGTAAAGACTGTTCTTTGGGAAAACAGTGCTGCCTGAGAACCCGGACGTAATTTGCCAGTGCACTTATTTAAAAAGTTCAGACACTGTCCTTGAACGAAGGTATATTTTAGGGGTTGAGTTTCTGGTAATATGTGTTTTGTTTCTTCCATCCTATTCTCTATCCTTACCCCGCTGCTCAAGCAAAGCATTACCCAGCAAATAAGCAAAACCTATCTCTTCTTTAAGTGTTACTTACGAGCATCATTCTTGGTTCTAGGTCCTTATGAATCCCAACAGTAGGCTTAGGAAATGTGTTTCCTTTCTTCCCAAATTGTGGTTCCTCCTTCAGGATGGGTCAGGTATGGGAGAATGGGTCTTTACGGGGGTTGTGAAGGAAACCTGTCTCTTGGATTCCCAGCTCTCATAACCTTCATCCTCTTTCCAGGAAAAGCAGCCAGATGCAGTCCAGTTGGGACTGTGTTTCTGGCATAAATCTTTCTCCCAGGTTGCAGTGGTTGGTAGGGGACAGAGGTTGAGTAACCGGAAGCCGTGCCCTGGATATATTTGAACAATATCAATAGACTTCTTCAGTCAGGTTTCAGGGAGCACTTAAAACATTGCAATCGAATTATGGAAACTACCATATGCAGCATTCAGAAATGATGAACAAGTGAAGTGTGTTAGGAATTTGATAATAAGTACTCGACTCATTTTTTTTTTCCCCTAAAGTGATGTTACGGGATGTTTGTTAGTGCTGACATAGGCAAGATCGTGAAAGTAATTCTGGGGTACAACTGTGACTAGTAAATATATTTTTCTAGCCTTATAAGAAAGGCTTCTGTTACCATTAAGTTTCCATTGTTTACTTTGCTTCAACAAAGACTTACCTCATGCTTACTGAGTGGCATATCCTGTTCTACGAATTTTGTATTTGATTTTTATTTTTTGAGAGATTTTTTGAAATTTCCCATGAATCACCTAAATTTCTATGCTTGATTTTTTTTTTTAATTTTTTTTTTTCCAACGTTTATTTATTTTTGGGACAGAGAGAGACAGAGCATGAACGGGGGAGGAGCAGAGAGAGAGGGAGACACAGAATCGGAAACAGGCTCCAGGCTCCGAGCCATCAGCCCAGAGCCTGATGCGGGGCTCGAACTCACGGACCGCGAGATCGTGACCTGGCTGAAGTTGGACGCTTAACCGACTGCGCCACCCAGGCGCCCCGCTTGATTTTTTTTTTTTATCATGCTCTATTAAGAAAATTTTATTTCCCTTAGAAAACAACTACAAAATTGTCATCAATAATGAGTTCTCCTCTATAGAAGTTACACCGATTTCCTACTTTTCACTTTTCTCTTAAGCTTAGGCTTGGAGGGCTCTCGTAAAAAAATAAATAAATGAAGGCCGTTACAGATAAGTCAGAGGTGATGGAGTCCTGCTAATCTGAAGCCACATCTGTTGAACTTGGTGGTGTTCTCAGCCCCAGACAGCAGACAGCTGCAACCAAAGAAACCTTCCTTCTTTGCCTCAAGCCTCCTTGACTAAAAATTCCAGACGGTCACCTCTCTGTCAGCCCAAATTTCCTATGGGAAGTAGACTTGAAATGTAAACACCGGGAAGCTGGGCTGAAGGGAGCAGATTGTTCCATTTTAAGAGGCCGCTGTGTCCTTTGCTCCGTCCCCGGGGCTGCCCCACCACAGTTATTTTACAGTGGCAGGAAGAGACGTTTTTTCCACCTCCCCCCTTACCCCGCTGCCTTTTCCACCTCTGCCTCCACTAATGCCATTTCCCGCCGACAGCACCTATCTGTTTAACCTCTGAGGATGTCTGAGGATTATGCAGCAGAAAGAACTGTTGCAGGAGAAAAGCCTCTTATCGCTGGAGCCTAAAAAGCATTATCTCGTGCACAAAGTGGCCAGGGATGGGCTTTTGCCCTTGGGAATCGCAGGCTGCAGTCCTCCCCAGGCCCACCCGCTGATGATGCTTCCTCTAGGCTTTAAGGGGATGGTATTTAGTTTTAAGTGTATATTTTATTTTGTAATTTATCTAACTAACAGCTTTTGCATTTAAGCTCTTTGGAAAACAAGTTAGTGTTTTCCCCCACAGAGGGCTAAAATCCAAATAGAAACCAAACAAAAAAAAAACAAAACAAACAAAAAAAATCCTTAAAAATCAGTGCCCTTGAATCAACCTGGTCAGGTGTTATGTAAGCAGATTTTGCAGAGGAGGAGGAATTTCTAGATTTCTGTTGGTTGTTCTTCTTGAGTAATTGGTTTTTAACATTGCAGGGTATGCACAGAATTTGACATATTAAGTTGTGGATGCTGTGTCGGATTTTAAAAAATAGGCGGGTTCAAGTTTATAAGTTAAAAAGATAATGACTCTTTATATTTTATCAAATCTAAGACACCACTGATGGTGACATAACATTTTTTAAAATACCACTAAGGGGGGCGCCTGGGTGGCCCAGTTGGTGAAACGGCCGACTTTGGCCCAGGTCATGATCTCGTGGTTTGTGAGTTGAAGCCCCACGTCAGGCTCTGTGCTGACAGCTCGGAGCCTGGAGCCTGCTTCAGATTCTGTCTGTCTGTCTGTCTCTCTCTCTCTCTCTCAAAATTAAATAAACATTAAAAATATAATACCACTAAGGAAGAAAATCCACTGTAACCAAGATATGAAAAGGCATTGACTGAAATATGCATTCAGATGTCTTAGAATCAGTGAAATATGGCAGTATTTTAGCTACAATCTTGCGTCTTTTCTGTAGAGTCTGACAACATGATTTTGTCTGTTCAGTTCAGTTTCCTCTGAATCTGCATGGCCTATTGGCAGCATTTAACATTCTTGATCCCCTTCTCCTTGAAACATTTCTTTACCTTGGCCTCCAGGACACTGTTCTCTCCTGGTTCTTCTCGCACCTCTCTGGTTATTCCTTCTCCATCTCCTTGGCTAGTTCCTCCTCTTTAACTTGACCTATAAACAGTGGACAGCCCCAGAACTCAGGACTTGCACCTCTTTCCTACCTGTACACTCTCCCTTCCTTGGTGGCTAAGGTCTTTAAATACCGTCTATCTGCTGGTGATTCCCAAGCGCATCTTGGTTCTTGAACCTGAATGTAATATACAAATATCCTCTCCCTTGCCCGATAGACCCAGATGTCTAGACGTTCGACACCTAAGACGTTTAAACTGAATCCCAAGCCACACCTCCACATCAGTTACCCATTGCAGAAAGAGGCCCCTCCAGCCTTCCACGTGCTCAGGCCAAAATGTTAGAGTGACTCCTTCTATCTCCCCCCATATTCAGCAAACCCAGTAGCAAATCTCATCAGCCTTCCCTTCAAAATATATTCAGAAGTTGACCCTTTCCTATCATTTTGCCCCTCAGGCCCAAATGACTGTCCCTTCCCTGGGGAGATCGCTGTGACCTCTGACTGGTGGTTTCTATCCTACCTGTACCCCTTCCATGTATTCTTGACGGCAGCCAAAATGACCCTGCTCAAATGGAAGTCAGATGGTGCCATTCCTTGGTTCAAACGTCTCCAGTGACTTTTTGTTGCATTTTTCTCCCCAGCATGCCTCACTGTCTATCACGCTAAATATCTTACTACTTTCCATATCTCCCAGTGGAATGCAGGAAAGGCTTTTGTTATGCCCTGTACACCACAGTGTCCCCCCCAGTGCCTACGACAGTGGCAGGTGCAGAATAAGGGCTCGATATGTTTTTGTCGAATGAATAAATGAACAGCTTCAAACAGACTAAGACCAGGAGAAAGGAGGCATCTTGGGCCTTGTGCTTTTTGTTTTCCTCCACGGAGTGAAATACAAGGTTGTTAGTTTTCCCCACAGCATCAGTGGTATCTATTTCTTCCATCTGGAAAATTGTCTACTGTTTTGATAGAACTTGTCTTTGGTAGACAGCCCATCATTAGCTTTATGAGACCTTTGCACAGTGGTTTTTTTTTTTTAGTAGCTTTTGAGATTCATCTGAGCTTATAGTGATTGTCCATTGAGCCTTCAACAAGATAGTGATTAATTCTGCTTCGGAAGTCACTTTTCGAGTTAAAATGAAGTTTTAGCAGTTCTTTCAACTTTTGTACTTCAACTAGAGGAAAGGAGTATTTTTAACTTGGGGCGTACTAAGCTCCCAAGTGCTGATAAAGTAGTTTCCTGTGTGATGCGTTGAGAGTGATTCCTGTTGATATCCCATTTTTAAAACCATCCCGTAACCATACTAGTTACTACCAAACACAGGTAAATGTTTTTGGTGTGTGGCTTTAATTTCTTTCTTTCTTTCTTCCTTTCTTTCTTTCTTTCTTTCTTTCTTTCTTTCTTTCTTTCTTTCTTTCTTATATTTTATTATATTTTATTTTAATTTTTTGTTTTAGTTTTATTTTTGAGAGAGAGAGACAGTACGAGTGGGGCAGGGACAGAGAGAGAGAGGGAGACACAGAATCCGAAGCAGGCTCCGGGCTCCGAGCTGTCAGCACAGAGCCTGACTCAGGGCTCGAGGTTGCGAACCACGAGATCATGACCTGAACTGCAGTCGGACGCTTAACCTACTGAGTGACCCGGGCGCCCCGGGTATGTTGCTTTTAGAAGCACTTACTGTGTAATTGGGCCAGACAGACCTTGGTCTAGACAGCTTCTCTCCGCAGGAGGATTTGGCTGCAGGGGCACACAGTCTGGGAGACTTTTTCCTCTGGTGCCTGACATGGCTGTGGCGGACCACCCTCACTGGGAAGAGGGCACTGCCAGAGGGAGAGGCTCTTGCACAAGAACTGGGTCCCTGTGCCAGGAAGCCCAGGTTCCACCCATTGTTGACCACATGAGATCTGGCACGGTTACATGACGAGGGTGTGTCAGCATGTGGCCCCTCAGGTTCTCGATGGCTGCAGTTATAGAGATTAATGAGATGATAAAAGGTGGTGGTGGGGGGGTGTTCAGGCAAGAGGGGAAAGCTCAGAAAAAAAGGCTCCCATTCATTCATTCAAGATGTTCGTTGTATTTCCCGTTATGTGCTAGGCTCTGACAGGTGCTGGGGATAATGGTAGTCACAGCCAACGTGGGGCTCAGGCAGAAGAAGGAGGTCAGAAAAGGCACCAATGAGGACATGGCCATTGGATAGGGAAGAACATCAATTCTAGGAATGCTAAAGCCAGGCTTTTATTGAGATTTCCAACTTGCTGTACATTGAGGACACAGCAAGTGTTGATAAAGAGTAATGTCGGGGGGGGGGGGGTAGGAATTAGGATGATGGTAGAAGGGAGATAATCTTGAGCTCATTTCTCCTGCTCGTTCTTTCTTTTTCTTTCTTTCTTTCTTTCTTTCTTTCTTTCTTTCTTTCTTTCTTTCTTTCCTTCTTTCTTTCGTGTGTCTACATTGCAGGAGACTGCTGTGTGTAGAGAAACCAGCATAGAGATAATTATGGAGTTATCTGTCCAGGGAGGAGGAAGTTGTGTATTAATTGCCTCTGTAGGAATTTTCTCATTATTCGTCGCTCTACCCCTCTTTCTAAGAAGAATAATGAGAACAGACATTACATTTCACAAGTATGGGAGATGCAGTGGGAATGCTCGAATCTTTTAAATGATGAGAATTTGGTACCATCACAAAGCTTATAACCTACTCATCTTTTCCACGCACCCATTCTGTTGAAGCCGGGTGCACGGCCTGAAACCAGGTGCTGTGTTGTGGGTTACAGATGGCCTTTGTTTCCATCATCATCATCACTGTCCTTCATACCTCGTCCGGGGAGGCTTTAATGTGGGTTCTTAATGATGGCACTCATTTCAGATATTTATCTCTAAAAGGAAAGAGCTTTAATACCTTCTCTGATTATAAAGGTCAGTTCAGGTTTTTATGAAAAGAGGTGGAACTCTTTTTTTTTTTTTTTTTTTTTTTTTTTT
>NW_024412394.1:13284798-13408280 GCF_014898765.1 Herpailurus yagouaroundi | reverse complement strand
TGGCACTCATTTCAGATATTTAAAAGTAAACGGAATTAATATTAATTCTTTTTATAATTGTAATTTTATTTTTTTTTTTAAATAAATGGGTGTATTTTTTTTTTTTTTTTTTTTTTTTTTTGCATATTGGAGCTGACATTGGGCTTAACAAAATGAGCCTCAAATTAATGTTGTCACCCAGATGATATCTAATTCAGGATTTTAGGATGCACTAGAAAAATGCCATTGCTTCCACAATAGCTCAGTCAATGACCTCCTTCATGCCTCTGTTCTTGAGTTCCCTGGTGGCCAATCTGGGCAAGGTCAGCAGTGAGTACTGATAGGATGGCCTGCATGTTGCAGGGGCAGAAACATTTTTCTTTCACATCTGCCTTTCTGTGGATGGTGCCCTTCTGTGTGGCGGTGCCCCTTCTGGTATGTGCCAGTGAGGTTCCAAAAAGCACAGGAAGCCAGGATGCTGGTGCTCGCCTTCATTGTCAAGTAGCTGCAATCCCTAGGTCTCTGCAAAACCCCTGCCATCTTTCAGGTCCTTTGTCCCGACGACCTGTCTGTGCAGAGGTGGAGGGGACAGAGGAAGCGAAACCGATGTGCACTCAGGCTCTCGGCTTGACGGTTTTAATACCCGATCCCATAAATCTCCTTACCTACCCTATGAGATCAGAGGTGGCATTGTCATTTTACTGATGTGGACCCTGAAATCTTAGGGGTGGTCATTTGCCCAAGGTCACACAACTAACAAGTCATGGCATTTGAAACTGTACCTTGCGATGACTAAGTTCATGATCTTTCCGCTACCTGCTCCTCAAAATTCAAAAGCCGTGTCCTGGGGCCAGGGCCACCTTCTCACACACAGCCCCTAGCAACTATCTGGCAGATAAGGGCTTGTTTGACTCCTATGCTGATTTCTTTAGAAGCTTCATTCTCAGAGCTCCGGGACCTGACATCACAGGAAGAGCAAAGTTAAGCTTCACACCCTTGTCAGCACTTCCGTGGGTGGAGGGATGTGTTATTTTTCAACCTAAGGAATGAGATGTGGCGTCCCTTTCAGCTAAATGAGTCCCATCTATTCAGCTCCTCTGTCTCCGGGATAGATAAAAACTTGGGACTTGGATAGGACAGGTGACCAGGACCAGGGTTGGTCTCTCTTTCAGTTACCCCCATTTCACATTAATGATTGGGGCGAGAACTCTCATTGTCTTGTGTGTGTGTCGGCAGGGTGTTTCTTTTAACAAGATGTTTTTCTAAACTTTTATGCCATTTGATAATCTAGCTATGTTCCCTTTATTTTTTTTTTTTAATGTTTGTTTATTTTTGAGAAAGAGAGGGAGAGAGAGAGAGAAAGTCGGGGAGGGGCGGGGGTTTACAGAGGATCCGAAGCAGGCTCAATCATGACAGCAGAGAACCCGATGCGGGGCTCAAACTCATGAACTGTGAGATCATGACTGGAGCTGAAGTCGGACACTTAACCGATTGGGCCACCCAGGTGCCCCCAAGCTATGGTCCCTTTTAAGTGCATCTGCTTCAGGGGGTGGCAAAGTAGTGTGTGGGCCATACATAGGCCACCCCCAGTTTTTGTAAATAAAGGTTCTTATAGGCACACTCATGTGTATCATCTATGGCTGTTTTCTCGTTACAACAGAGTCGCGGAAGAGACCTCGGCCAGAGATCATGGTGGTACTCAAAACCTAATGTATTTACTGTTGCCCTTTACGGAGAACCTGTGCTGACCTCCCTTTACTTCCCCCCTAAGGACACCATAATTTTTTTTGTACAATTTTTTTTTTTAACATTTATTTATTTTTGAGACAGAGAGAGACAGAGCATGAATGGGGGAGGAGCAGAGAGAGGGAGACACAGAATCGGAAGCAGGCTCCAGGCTCCGAGCTGTCAGCCCAGAGCCTGATGCGGGGCTCGAACTCACGGACCGCGAGATCGTGACCTGAGCTGAAGTCAGACGCTCAACCGACTGAGCCACCCAGGCGCCCCAAGGGCACCATAATTTTTAAAGAAAAGAAATAAATTTACTAGCCCCACAGAAAACTTTCCCAGCATCTGCTTGGTCAGTAATAACAGGCCAGGAAGAAGCATACACACTGTATCCGACCCCAAGTGCATTCATAATTTCAGCATATAATAAGGCTCCTGTCCTACACCACGTTCTCTATTAACTGCAGTAGAGGTACTACTAACTGGCTAGCTGATCTCGAACCAATAATAAAGTAACAAGATAAAAAGAGGACCCATTTCCCCGGCATCCAGTTTGACAAAGAGAACCTTGTGACTACCTCTCAAGTCCCTTCTGTTTCGTTACCCGGTAACCTCCGCCTCACTCCCCCAGCCCCCACGTAACTATCTCAATGTGGTTTTGTTATCCTACTGCTTTTCTCTATAGTTGTATGGCTCAGTTTTGCCTAAAACTTCTTTCTAAGTAAAGAGCACTCCCAGAGCCCATCACACTTTCCATTTCATTGGCATTACTTCACTTTCTTGGCGATATCATTCTTTCTGCATTAAAATTCTGTAGGGGTCATCAGTCCAGCAAACACAGTAAGCCGCAGTGGCCGCTCAGAAATATTCTTGAAATACTCCACAGGTCTTTCTTTCCCCTTTGTGGGGATGGGGACCAGGGGCCGTAGGCTCTTGGGCCAGTTCAGACTGGCCCGTCTCCTGCTGTGTTGTGATCCCCTGTGGTGTGGAAAGGCTGCTCTCTCCAGTAGCTCTCTCTGCCATTAAAAAAAAAAAAAATGAGGGGCGCCTGCGTGGCTCAGTCCGCTAGGCGTCCGACTTGGCTCAGGTCATGATCTCACCGCTTGTGAGTTTGAGCCCTGTGTTGGGCTCTGTGCTGACATCTTGGAGCCTGGAGCCTGCTTCGGATTCTGTGTCTCCCTCTCTCTCTCCCCTTATTCACGCTCTGTCTCTCTCTCTCTTTCAAAAATAAATAAACATTAAAAAAAAATAATAAAGAAAGAAATAAAATGAGACCTGATCTGTGGGCCTTAAATTTAGCTTCCAGTCAGTTAGTTGAAGGAAAGTTTCAGTGTATCCATTCTTTGTGTTTTTCTTTTTTTCCTCCTTTTTATTTTGTGACTGAAACAAAGTATAAATACTGGGTTTGGGGAGAGGGAACTGTTGTTAGGTTTGAGCCTTTTAGACTCTGTAATTACTCTATAAAGTCTGTGTATTTGCATCAGAAATGCATTTAGTCTTAAGTTTTAGTGTTTAGTATATGGAGCATTTATAATGACGGGGTGCTTCCAAAAATAAATCAACTCTATAGAAAATGTTAATCAGCCCATCCCCAGGGACTCTAGCGAGTATCTCCATTGTACAAATGAGGAAATGGACATGACAGTTCGTGGTTTGCCCAAAGCCACACTGTCACGGGCATTATGAAGATTTAGGCAAAAGTCCCATGTACAAGAAAATGCAGTCATGTTTTCGTGTAAGACACTGTGGGCCTTAGTCAAATTAACCTAAATTAAGATTCAGGGATGAACAAGCCTCTTGGTATTTGGAAGAACCTACCGCATCAATCACAAAGAGCTGGCTGTCTCCCTAAAGTTACCTGCAGGGTTTTAAATAGGACATAGACTTTTTTTTTTTTTTTTTTTTTTTAGGTGTCTGTTGCTTGAAATCAAAAGCTCTGTATCTGGCTAAACATTGCCAAGAAAATTGAAAAGCAACTAGTTCAAGTGTATTTCACACTGCCCAGGGAAAATCATGTGGAAAGTACAGTAATGCCTCGATTTGTGGCATTCTACTCTTAGAGTTGACAAGAAAGCAGCCTTCTACCAGGAACTTATTTTTAAAAGCCAGTTGCGGGTGGTTGGTTCAGGATATGTATGCAATCTTGCAGATAAATCTGCCTCTATAGGTTTGCATGGCAGAGTAAGGATTGACATCGAGGAAACACAAAGCGCTCCATTTTCAAAGAAACTTCTGGAATTAGTGTTGCTCTTTTCTTAGGCAAACATTGAGAGCTAGTTTTATAATTATTTTCCCCAAGAACTGACTGAAGCAAAAAAAAAAAAAAAGTTTCCCCTTGGTTAAACTCTAGTTAATTAAAAAATTCAGTTCTCGGGGCGCCTGGGTGGCACAGTCGGTTAAGCGTCCGACTTCAGCCAGGTCACGATCTCGCGGTCCGTGAGTTCGAGCCCCGCGTTGGGCTCTGGGCTGATGGCTCAGAGCCTGGAGCCTGTTTCCGATTCTGTGTCTCCCTCTCTCTCTGCCCCTCCCCTGTTCATGCTCTGTCTCTCTCTGTCCCAAAAATAAATAAACGTTGAAAAAAAAAATTAAAAAAAAAATTCAGTTCTCGATCCCAGGAATCTTCCCTCTCTTCTCTTCTTTTCTTCTTTTCTTTTTTTTCTCCTAAACTTCACGTGGGAGCTTGACTCTTTTTTTTTTTTTTTGAGTAGTTAGTGTTTTAAAGACATAACAGTTGACTATAATACCTCCGGTATCTGGGCATGGGAGCACGGCCTCATTCAAAGACATGGTACTGGCTGAGAGGGCTCACCCCCTCTTGTGGTAAACTGCCTGCCAGGTCCCCAACTGTGAGGTTCTCTGTAATGCCGTGTATCAATTTGGGCAAAGCCAACGTGTAAATGCCGAGAGAAGGTGCTGTGTACAGGAAGACACCAAAGCGTGTTGCTAAGGGAGAGCCACGCCTCACAGAGGGTCAATGTTGGGCACTCACCTCGAGCTTGCAGCTGCCGGGATTTGACTCAGCATGTCACCCCGCGTTCATCAGATCTGGGTCCCGTAGACCCACACTGACGGAGTTTACAAGTGACCGATCCTCCAGAGTGACCGTATAACACGTGATCCAGTGAGTCAGGTTCAGTTCCGACCCAGCTGCCTTTGTGCTGTTGGGCAGATTGTCTAACTTTTCTAGGTGCTGTGGTCTTATCCGTGTGGTTGGAATGTTAACGCTTTATAAAGATGTTCCAAGAGCTAGTGCCTGAGACATAAAACCGGGGAGATAATAGCTATTGTTATTATAGTCTCACTTTGGTTGTTGTCTCCCTTTTAACTGTGCAAGTCAGCTTCGGAGACTGAATAATAGATGAGAAAATTGCTTGCTGAGCATAGGATTAGAGCACAAGGAGCCAGAGGTTCTTAAGAAGTGCCTCCATTGGGCTGGAATGGCTGGGCATACCGTCAGTTGACATAAAGGACATTATTTCCAGAATCTGAACACTGTACCCAGATGGTGCTGGATAAAGTCCACTGCCCTTTTAATCCATGGCTTACTTTTTTCTTAATCTCATGAATTTCTTGATTTCTTAATTTCACCACTTTTTTAGTCCGGGGACCTCTGGTTACACTTTTTTTTTTTTTTAAGTTTTATTTATTTATTTTGAGAGAGAGAGAAAGGGTGTGCGGTGGAGGGGGAGAGAGAGAATCTCAGGCAGGCTTGGCACTCTCAATACGGAGCCTGATGTGGGGCTCAAACCCGTAAACCCATGCAAGATGGTGATGACCTGAGCCGAAATCAAGAGTCAGACGCGTAAGCAGCTGAGCCACTCAGGAGCCGTGGATGCACTTGTTTTTAGCAGTAACAAAGGAGTCCCTGGTTCTTTTGTTTGGATTTGGCTTTCAAAACATCGTTTTGGGGGCTATTTATTGTACTTCCAGGATTGTGCCTTCTTCTGGTTCCATATTCAGGAAGTGAAATTTATAGGAGGGTACCTGACTAGTCCCTAGGAGGGGTTGTGTATGTTAAGTGCTTATAGAAGGCAGTCCACTCCCTTGGATGTTATTACAAGGGGAGAGCATGCTTCTTTTAGGTCATTAAATCAGTCGCCATATATAAAGAAGGACCTTTCCTCGTGTGCCTGTGTCTGTTTTTCATTTTATTTTCTCTCTGGTTTAGGGATTGACATCCTGAAGCTCGTAGCAGCCCAAGTGGGAAGCCAGTGGAAGGATATCTATCAGTTTCTGTGCAATGCCAGTGAGCGGGAGGTGGCCGCTTTCTCGAACGGGTACACGGCCGACCACGAGCGGGCCTACGCAGCTCTGCAGCACTGGACCATCCGGGGGCCTGAGGCCAGCCTCGCCCAGCTCATCAGTGCCCTGCGCCAGCACCGGCGCAACGATGTCGTGGAGAAGATTCGGGGACTGATGGAAGATACGGCCCAGGTAATGTCCCTGGGTTGTTGGTCTTTCCAACTAACCTTTGGGTCCCTGTGTTCAGATTTTACCAGGTGTATATAATAAGGAAAAACACAGATATTGGGTGTTTGGATCATACACACTCCCCTTCTGGGACAGTGTGGTTCTCGGTGGTTGTCCGTTATGATCATCTAGAGAACTTTAAAAAATTTCTGGTACTTGCATTCCACTGTAGACCGGTCGGATCAGAATCTGTAGGTGGAGCACCACAGATCAGTACTTAAAAAAAATTTTTTTTTTAATTTTTTTTTTTTTTTTTTTTTTTTTGAGAGAGAGAGAGAGAGAGAGAGTGCGTGAGCGGCGGAGGGGCAGAGAGAGAGGGAGACAGAATCCGAAGCAGGCTCCGGGCTCTGAGCCATCAGCACAGAGCTGATGCAGGGCTTAAACTCACAAGCCATGAGATCATGACCTGAGCTGAAGTTGGATGCTTAACCGACTGAGCTACCCAGGTGTCCCAGAAATCAGTATTTTAAAAAGCTCTCAAAATGGTGTTAATTTGGAGGCGCAGAGGTGAGAATCATCGTGTTTGGGGTATGTTCTGTCTTCAGACTATGCAGCCAGATCTCGTTATCCCAGGTACGGTCTCATTTTGCATAACACACCTGAACAAATCCAAGAAGGAGGACTTCTTTTTTTTCTCCCCCTATTCTCCCCTTTCCCAACCCTCCCCCAGGATATTTTTTGTGATGTAGTTTAGGAGGACTCAATCTTACCTTCTGAGGTTGCACGTGCTGCTGACAGCAGTAGGTAACAGGATTGATCAATCCTTCTTCTTGCGTGCGTTCAATCTGTACATCAGACGGGAACAGAGGGGACCCAGGAGTGTGACTTATTTATAGTCACTGGTCACTGAGTTCTGGCTTTGGAGCCAGGCAGCGCTGGATTTGAATCCTGGCTGTGACACTTATTATCTGGGTGACCAAGGGCAAGTTACTTCCCCTTTCTCTACTTCTATTTTCTCATTTGTAAGCCAGCCTTATAGGGCTAATTGAGATTAGCAATAAAGTATATGGAAGTCCTGATATGTTGAAGATGTTCTACAAATGGTAGTTATGATCATAGCCTACCTGATTTTACTCAGCCTTTCCTTTAATCATAATATGCTTCCCCAAAAGGCCGTGAATTAAGTACAAACTTGAGTATTGATTTCTGTTTCTCACAAACTTCGATTAAAGTTTCTGAATGTATTCCCAAAGTAAAGAAAATGTTGCCACCGAGACCCGATAAAACCCACTTAAAATTTAAAAGGCCATTCTGTCGATGTTATTTTCCAGTGCTCCAAACTCATTACCCAAAGAGCTGGAGAGAGTTTTTTCCCCCCCATCAACTCTAACTCACTACTGTTCTGTACCAAATTTTGTGTATCAAGGGACTCAGTTTTATATATCCAAGAGGTCCAAGTGCTTTTATTTTTTTTGTACTAACAGTGTAGTCTTTCTTCACTATTGAAGTAAACAGTCAAGAGGTGGCTCTTTTATCTAAGCGAGTGGATAAAATTTATGGGTGCTAATTGGTACTGAAGGTGGTCTTTAAATTCCTGGTATATTTTTGGCTTCTTTGAAATGTGGAATTTCAGGAAAAGTATATATTTATTTATTGTTATTTATTTGTTTATTTTGAGAGAGAGAGAGTGCGAGTGAGCAGAGCCGAAGCAGGCTGTGCTGTCACACAGAGGCAGTACGGGACTCGAAGCCATGAACCAACCATGAGATCATGACCTGAGCTGAAATCAAGTCAGATGCTTAACTGACTGAGCCAGCCAGGTGCCCCCAGAAAAAAATATTATGAACAGATGCAGTGGTAAACATTCAAAGGCACGCAGTAGTGTCTTGTGACTTCCTGAGAATGATACCAAAAGTACGGCTCACAACTAAAGCTGGCTTCGAGTTAGCTGGATCTGGGGGAAAGGAAAGGAAGATGTTTAATCTCTAGTTGGATGAAATAACTGCCGTTCGAGTAAGGGAGTTGAGAGGCAAACATGAATGGGCTTCCTTGGAATATTGACTCAGGGAAAGAGCTGGCAGGGCAAGCAGGCGACTTGAGGATTTACATGTTGGAGAATAAGCCGCTAGGTCTTTTCGATGATCCCTACAAGAAACGTAAATTGTGATCGATGCAATGTTAGCATTTGGTGGAGTGGAATCTTTGGTAAAGTAGAAAGATGATCATGATGAATTTTTAAGGGAAAAGAAGGTGTCTTATTAGAAAAAAAATGCAAGCGTAGGAAAATATAAACATAGGGAAATGAGAAAGCATTAATGTTATGTCATTAAATCCAGGTGGTACAGTGAGAAGTGAATTTTCTTGTTTATTTTTTTCTGTAATGAAAACACATTACTTTCGTGATTTAAAGTTTATTTATTTAAATGGCAAATAGGATGTGACTTACTTAAGTTTTTAAAATTATATTTACTTATTTTGAGAGAGAGAGAGAGAGAGAGAGAGAGAGAGAGACAGTGCAAGTGGGGGAGAGGCAGAGAGAGAGGGAGACACAGAGTCTGAAGCAGGCTCCAGGCTCCGAGCTGTCAGTACAGAACCTGACGCGGGGCTTGAACTCACGAGTGTGAGATCATGACCTGAGCCGAAGTTGAACGCTCAACCTACTGAGCCACCCAGGCACCCCAAATGTGACTTATTTATATTCAAGTTACCCTCACATACTGATTTCATAAATCAAGTGATACCCACTCTTCACACCCAATCATACAATTGAAAGATGTGTCGTGGGTATAGATTTGAAGAAAGTATGTTCTGGAATCAGTCTGTGTAGAGTCCAAATTCTGGATCCTCAATTTACCCACTGTGTGATCTGGGACAAATTACTAAACCTCTCTGGTCTCAGGTTCCCCATTAAAATATTTTTTAAATGACTGAGCTGAGAGGGCACAAGCAAAAGGGTAGGTAGGGCTTTGTTTGACTGCTGAATTGAGAGAGGGAGGCCCATCCTGTTTCAGTTTAGGGAGAGTAGACAGTGTGACCATATCTGTGTGACAGTCTTCCTTGTAAATGTTTACAAGGACTGACTTGAGGTTTGTGATGTTGGGTCAGATTTGCCAAAAAAATCGCCGAGACTTCTTTCGCTTTTTGATTTCTGCAAGTCTGTCTCATTTCTCTGTGCATACTCAGCAATCACTTAGAAAACTCAGTCCTAATCTTCAGGGTAATTCTCTTTTGGGGGGGTGCTGGTGATGGTGGTAGGGTGTTGACTGTAAAAAATGACCTTTGGATGTTTCTCTGATGATTCCGTTGAGGTCCATAAATGTTTCTTGAGCACCTACTTTATTCCAGGCACTGTCACAGGTGTTGGGAGAGGTAGGCCCCAAAGTTTCTGTGGAGGCGACTGTGTTTGTGTACCAAGGAGAGTGATTCGTAACAAAAATCACCGAGTCAGTGAATCTGAAAACAAAACAAAATACTGAGTCCCAAAGTGCCAGACTCTTGTACCCTTGAGCGCTTTTCTTCTGTCTCCTCTATA
This sequence comes from Herpailurus yagouaroundi, assembly GCF_014898765.1. Classification (NCBI taxonomy): domain Eukaryota; kingdom Metazoa; phylum Chordata; class Mammalia; order Carnivora; family Felidae; genus Herpailurus; species Herpailurus yagouaroundi. The sequence goes on along the minus strand of NW_024412394.1, from coordinate 13,398,631 downwards.
TCCAACAAGATTCTAATATCTATTTTGTTATTTATTTTTTAAGGAACAGTGGCATCACGCATCCTCGCTCTCTCTGTAGTTCTGGGGTAGCCTATGTGTGATGATGGAGCCTGAGAAGCCAATATGAAGCTTCTTGTTCCGTGTTTTCATAATGGCCATCATTGTCTAGCAACCCTGTGGACCCAGCTCTGACTCTCATTTTAAGAGCCAATGAGCATGGATTTCTGGCTGCCAGCTTTTATTAATCACACAGTATGTAATTGTCTGCAGCTTATCTCTGAGATTAGTTGAGTCAAACAAGACACAGAGTGCAGGGGGCATAATTGAGACTTATTCTTCCCACTTTATGATGGATTTGTATTCTTGCTGTATTGTGGTAACTGCTGGGGACTTGAGACTTTGCCCTAGGAGTTAATGGAAGCTTAATGTGTAAAAATGACTATGCGTGCGTATGTTGAAAAATGGTTAATAGTTTTTCCTATTCATGAACCCGAGAGCACCCACATTAGCTTCCACTCAAAGGATTAGCCTGGTGTACCTTTTAGTTACCTCTGGCAAGGACAGCTGGGCCATTATTAACCATGGTGGCCTATTAGCCATGTTTTAGTTAAACACATCCAGAGTCTGACCTAAAAAAAATTTTTTTTATGTACTAAAAATATTACATAATAAAATTCACTTTTTGGTGTGTTCTTTTTTTTTTTTTTTAAGACTTAAGTGTTTAAGAGCAGTTGTAGGTTTAAAAGAAAATCAAGAGGGAGGTACAGAGATTTCTCATATACCTTCTCCTCCGACATATACATAGCCTCTCCCATTGTCAATATCACTCACCAGAATGGCACATTTTTTACCAAGGAGGAACCTACATTGACATACAATAATCAGCCAAAGTCCATAGTTTACCTTAGGGTTCACTAAGTGTCTATTCTACAGGTTTGGACAAGTGTATAATGATACAATACCATCATGTGGAGTATTTAGACTGCCCCTAAAATCCTCTATGCTGTGCCCGTTTATCTCTCTCTCCTACCCCACCCATCCTGGCAACCACTATTTTTTTTTTTTTTATACTGTCTCCATGGTTTTTCCTTTTCTAGAATGTTATATAGTTGGAATCATGCAGTATGTAACCTTCTCAGATTGGCTTCTTTGACTTAGTAATATACAGTTAAGATTCCATCGTGTCTTTCCATGACTCGATAGCTCATTTGTTTTTAGCCCGGAATAATACTCCAGTGTTTAGTTGTACCAGTTTATTAATCCATTCAGCTACCTGACTCTTTCTTTATCTAAGGTGTGAGTTGTTTTTCAGTACTCTCTTCTTGGAGTTCAACATCTAAAGCCTTCTAGAATAGGATCTATTTTTCCCTTCCAGGGCATCAGCGTTTGGTAGAAACAGCAGTGGGGCCATAGTTGGAAGTTATTGGGACTTTGCCAAAGCTATTTAAAAACTCCAATACAGCATTCCAAATTGTATGTTATCTCTTTTTTCCCAACCTTTTACTTTGATTTTTTCCCCCCATGGCATTATTTAAAGAAAGTCTTATGTAAGTAGCATATATTTAAGGTTTCAAAAAATTTAGTCCGACAGCTTTTTGTCATTTAATTAGAGAATTCTAGTGTGGTTACATTTCTAATGTAATTACTCATATATTTGGGTTTAAATCTAGCCACCTGATTATTTGTTTTGTATTTGTCTTGTCTCTTTTTCTCCCCCTCTTTCTTGCCTTCTTTGGGATTAATCAAGTATTTTTTATGATTCTACTTCTCTTCCTTTTTTAGCTTGTTAGTTACACATGTTTTACTGTACTTTTAATGGTTACCGTAGAGATCACAACTTAAATTATGAGAGATGTTTCATAAGTGCGTACTTCTTACTATTTCTAAACAGCACAACGGCCTTAGGAGACCTTAATTCTATTTATCCTTCTCTTGCATTATGTTTTTTTATTGTCTTGAATTTTAACACCACACATTTCTTAGCCCCCAAAAGGCACAATTATTACGATTTTTCACGTCAGGATTCCCATGGATAACACCTGCATCTTGGTCTTTTCTGTTGTTCCTTGTTCCTTTCTGCAGCTTCTGCTGCTACCTGAGATCATTTTTCTTTGGCCCCAAGAATACTTGGGGTAGGTTTCCGGCAATAAATTCTGTTTTTCTGTGTCTGGAAAATGCCAACTCAATAAATAAATTGCATTAGTTGCCCTTTGGTTTTGAAGGATAGCTGGAAAAGAGAATTTAGTGGGACCGTTGTTTCTTTCCAGTGCTCTCTTGTCTGTATGTAAGTTTCCTCTGCTAAAGAGCAAAGGAGATGATGTGATTTTATGTTCAAATCTCTATTACCTAACAGACTAGATGTGCAGTATTATACCGGACATTTGGGGCAAATGCAAAGACCAGTCTAAGACAGAGTCAGTGCGGTCAAGGAAGCTTACGGTTGAATGGGAGAAACTTCTATATACTTAGGGAGTGTGAGGGAATAAATCCACAAGGGTGGGAGGAGGGGTTGCTGGATATACAGCTAATCAGCCGGTAAGGCTCCAGATAGGAGCCTCAGTGTGGAGATGTGTGCCAGGTGAAGTTCCTGCCCTGGCAGCACGTCGCGGGGAACCCTGGCCTCTCTGCCTCAGTTTGTTCCTGAGGAAATGGGAGCGCCATTAGTGCCTGTCCTATGAGGTGTTGTGGGAGCTAGGTGAGTGTGTCCCCACAGTAAGCACTTGGTGAATGTTTACTGTGCATGGCTGCCATTATTCCCCGGGCTCTAGAGGCAAGAGAGGTGGAAAAAGTGTTCCTAAGTAGCTCCAACTCATACACATAATGGATCCTTTAAATCCATCCACTTAGTGTCGGGTGGGGAGGTACTTCCCATTCCAACACTGGTTAAAGTGGGCGGTTGAGCATCAGGTTGCCATCTGGGTTCAGTGCCCAAGAACTGGAAATTCCACTAATGGTAAATATTTATTCCTTGCTGCCTGAGCGAATGTTCCTAGGCTGGGGATGTTTTCTCTAGCGAAGAAACAAAGGTGATGGTATGTGTGAAGATAACGGTCTGCTTTCTCAGTGGCTGTCAAAAAAAGGGAAACAAAATTGAGCAACTGAATCTCTAGATTTACTCTCACCCCTCCTCACCCCTCCTCTCCCTTCAACTTCTCTCTCTGTCCTCCCCTCTCAGATTTTTCTTTTTTTTTTTTTAACTTTTACTTGCTTTTAAGAGACAGAGCATGAGTGGGGGAGGGGTGCGTGCACTTGAGCGTGCACATGTGCGCGCACACACACACACACACACACACACACACACTCAGAATCTGAAGCAGGCTCCAGGCTCTGAGCTGTCAGCACAGAGCCCGACACGGAGCTCAAACCCATGAACCATGAGGTCATGACCTGAGCCAAAGTCGGATGTTTAATAGACTGAGCCACCCAAGGCCCCAGATTTTTCTATTTAAAATGGAAGATCAAGTGGTTATCAAAATTGAATGAGGTACTGTTTATTTAAACTGCGGGATGTAAGAAAGTGACATAGTAAAACAATGCTTACTGGCTGGGTTCGACAGTAATTGTGATTGGAATTTCAGTATTCCTTTATCGTCTCAGTTTGATAAAGGATAGAAAAAGGGATTTTATGCACCTTTTACAGAATGATAATATTAAGAAGACCTGCAACAATTGAAAATAATGTAAAGTGTTACTTCAGCTGTTTGCTTTGACCAGCGATCCTCAGATATAAAGAACTGGTGCTAATCCAGCAGGGGAGTTGGGTACCTTACCCCTCCTGCCCGCCTTCCACTAGATAAGACTGATCAAAACTATGCTGTAATGTAACTAGCGGACTTGAAGCCAGTGCTGTTGTTGTGGACTGCTGGGTAAGAGAATGACTCTTTGTTAGACGTTCTCGATCCCTTCCAGAAACCATGCAGGAGACCTACATCCCAGAGGCAGAGTCCTCCCCACCACCGGCCCCCAACTATAGTCGACGCTGTTTGGACACTGGATGGCTTTGCTTTGTGTAATCAACTGGGACAGTCTCTGCATTGGGGACAGCACTGGGCATTTTGATTTTGCCACTGTTTCTGTGGCGGAGGGAACTACAGTTGCTGATTTTTTTTTTTTTTTTGTTAACCAGCTGCAGGATGCAGCTGTCCTTACCTAAGGTCTGACTGAGACCAGCTCTTTTCAGACACTTAACATAGTGAGGGCGAATCAAGGCGAATACCAGCTGTATGTTCAACTGTTGGCTTTTTGGCCATTCAGATTTGTCTTCGTCTTTAATTTACCAGTTGGTCATCTCTGAGAAGATAGGGATTATTATCCCAAGGCCCTAAGACGCTAGCTGAACTCAGCCTGTATCTCGCGCCTGCCCTCGGCCGGCCGTGTTACCACAGCATAGAGGGTCATTTGAGGTCAAGTCACTTAATTTGCAGGGTGTGACTGTGGTCTCTGGGGAACTCCCCTGTGTGGTGACAAGGGGACTTTATAAAGGGATTGTTGCCACACGATAGGCTTAGGTACATTTCGTTGTGCTTGTGTTTAGGGTGGCCATCGTGTGTAAAGAAGCAAGCTCTGTGAATAAGCTTTTAGGTTTTTAATGTCATTTCAGGCCATTCTACTTATTATCACATTCCAGGGTTTCATTCAGTTGGTCAACAACCTTTTGTGGAGCACCAGCTGTGTGTCTGGTACTCTGTAAAGAAGAAAGGTGGTCTCTAGGCCTTTCAGCAGCTCGGTCACCGAGAGGGAGACTCTTGTGCAAATAATGTGCAATTCAGTGTGATAAGCAAATGTTATAACAGAAGGGTACACAGGAAATTATAAGGTTGTAGCAGAAGGCAGGGGTACTGACCTACCCCAAAATACAGAAAACAATAGCAGACGTATATTTGTCCATTTGAAAAAGTCATTTTTAGGGGCGCCTGGGTGGCTTCGTCCGTTAAGCATCTGACTCTTGATTTTGGCTCAGGTCATGATCTCGTCGTTCGTGGGTTTGAGCCCCACGTTGGGCCCTGCGCGGACAGTGTGAAACCTGCTTGGGATTCTTTCTCTCTCTCTTTCGGCCCCTCCCCCACTCGCACTCTTTCTCTCTCAAAATAAATAAGGAAAAAAAGGTACCCTTTTTTTTTTTAAATGTTTATTTATTTTGAGAGACAGAAAGAGCAGGGGAGGGGCAGAGAGAGAGGGAGACAGAATCCCAAACAGGCTCTGCGAAGTCAGCACAGAGCTTGACATGGGGCTCGAACCCACCAACTGCAAGATCATGACCTGAGCTGAAATCAAGAGTCGGACGCTTAACTGACTGAGCCACCCAGGTGCCCCCCAAAAAAGGCACTCTTAAAAAAACAGACTGTAGTTTCTTTCAAGACTGGATTTGGGTCCTCTTCCCCGAGATTTTCTGTCTGGTTTCTGCTGAGGAAGCCCTACCTAATCACACTTAGGGCTTCTCACGCTTTTGACTCTGCAAAGAACACTTGTTTTACTGAGAACCTTGTTTTGTTTTGCTCCGTCGCAAGCTGTTCAGAAAGCTTTCACTGTCGCACAATATTAAAGGTACATAAATAAGTTTCCAATGCCCCACTTCATGGAAGTGCTGAAGTTCGAACTTTGAATCTTTAAGAACTAATAGAACTAATTGGCGGATCCAACAAATTGACTTTCAGCTTCGTGAATTCATGGCTGTCTTCTAAGGATCTGGGGAAGATTGGAACCAGGGTGTGTATACTAGAGATCAGGAGTGTAAATACCCAGTCCTGCGCTTGCCATTGAGTGGGGGCTCAATACAGTTTTGCTACTATCTTTTACGTTGAAATTGAATTCTGCCTTCTTCCGTTTTTAACTCAAGAGCAAATGATACCACTCTACTTTCAATAAATGCACATTAAGGAGAAAGGGAGCCAGCATTTGCTGAGTATCTGTTGTGTCCCAAATGCTGTGTGGGTGCTTTGCATCTGTGATTATCTAGCAAGCTTCATCGTTCTGCAGGGTATAGGTAGGTATGAGAATTAAGACATCATTTTGTATTTAGTTCAAGGCCATGTCCATTGTAAGATGCACCATTATTGTCTATACTACCAAGGTAGCAATTAAAACACTGCCAATTATAGTTGTAAGATTTATCCCTATTTGAGAGATGTTAAAATGTGAAAAAATACATATCGTAGGATTAATCCAGTATGGTAGTTGAGCTTGAGGTGTATAGTTTATAAGGAGTTTCTTGGGGATCTTGAGATTGATACATTTTCTCTCCCAACACATGTATTTGCACATGCTTTTTCTTTTCCTTCTTAAAATTGCTTTTGAGGATAGATGGGTTAACATAAACAACTTACTTAGTAAACATTAATGGAATGCCCATTATGTTTTGAGCCCTGTGTCCAACACTGGAGATACTAGATGGAAACATTTACGTATAAGACACACATAAAACACAAAACCTGGGAATCCTCCCTCAAGTTGCTGACAGTTTTACAGGAGGGGTAGGTATTTGAGCCCCACGTTAAAGGATATTCTGTAGACTTGAAGTGGGCTTTTGTTTTTTTCCTGAGACACGGTGTCTCCATGTTCAGAAAAGGCAGTCTATTAGTTGATGACATTTTCCATTGCTTAATCCACACCTTCACTGGCTTTCTCAAAGAATCCACTGAAATGAAATCAGAATCAATATAGTGAAAAGAAGCTTATTTTCTCCATCAATTACCAGTGCTGGATATTGTATTTTTTATTTATTTTTAAAGCCAAAACTCATATCTTGATAAAGCTTAGTAGCTTCCAATTTGGGCCCAGTTTCTCCATTTTATGTTTATGAGACTATCTCTTGTTCTGTTATAACAAATGTACCAATCACAGGTTCACGTGCTGGTGAGGAATTGCATCATGGCCAGCAGTAGGTTTTATTGTATACCAGTTAATTTCAGTTCAACACTTTCAATGCTTAATTCTTCATATTCTTTGGGAGAGGTAGCTTTCACTCCTGACTTTCCCATTAAAATATTTTTTTTCACAGAGAAACTTTTGATTTACCCACAGTTGGACTTTGTCAGGGGACAGTCTACAGTGAACAACCATGAACATGACTTGTCACCAAAAAAGTACTAGAAAAAAACATGGGGAAATTTTTCTCTGTTCTTATTATCCCAACAGTAGGTCAGTCTCTTTTGAGAAGGATAGAAAACACTGAAGTCACACAAGTAAGATTCAACTACTTAACAATAAATGGATAAGCCAGAAAACATCATAGGTAAATCAAAAGAATAATAGCTGGGAGAAGTTGTTTGCAACATAGGGTTAACAACCTTAAAAAAAACCAAGAGCTTTTACAAATTAATGAAGAGACCAAGGACCCAAAAGAAAATTGGGCAGTCTGTGAACAAGACAGTTCACAGAAAAGGAAATCGTGAGGGTTCCTAAAGGTGTACAGGTTTTTTAGCCTTGCTCGGAACAAGAAAAATTAAAATGGAAACCTGCACAGAGATACAATTTTAACTTCTTAGATTGGTAAGGAGGAGAAGGTGTGACGCCATTTTTTGTGTTGTGAGAGTATAGAGAAAAAGGGATACTGTCTGTTGCCGATGTGTGTGTACGTGAGCCCAACCCTTATGGAGGGCCCTCTGGTATTATCTACCAAAGTATATGGCAGTTGATGATTGACCTGGTACCTCCAGGACTATGTCCTACGAATAGTCCCACGTGCCTCTGCCATGTGTGTAGAATGTCCCAAGTAAAGTATTCCTTGTAACGTCATCTGTAATAAAGGAGTGGAGGCAGCATAAATGACCTTCAACAGAGAACTGGTTGTAGAAGTTGTGGAACGCCCGGACAGTGGAACAGCATGCATTTGTCGAAAGGAGCGAGTATTGTGTTAAAAAAAAAAAAAAAGTAAAACAAGAAAACTAGTAACAGCTAAAGAAGAGGTGGGGAAGGGTAGAGACTATATAATACCTCTTTATTGGTGTAAGTATCGACTGGGAGGAAGAACACGCGAGGAATGGGTAAGAATCACCACCCGCAGGGGAACCGACTAGATGAGAACTGTGAGTCAGAGATTAATAAGGGAGAAGTATTTTTCACAGTAGCTCCTTTTGGAATTATGTGCCAGGTATATTCCAATTCTAATGGCATGCATCCAACTAATGATTTTATTAAATAATACTAATTTAATCAAACTTAGCAAGCTCAAAACAGTTGAGTCACTGAGATGAGCTTGAGCCTTCTTAGCTCAAGATCATGAGTTTCCTGTGAAATTACTTTCTGTCTTCCACAATGCCTTAAGGCAAGCTTTGTCAGATTCATGCACCTCCTTTTCATGGTTAGAATTGGTCAAAGACTTTTTTGTGGGAAAGGCTTCCTCATGGGTTCTCAGTGAGTGAAATGTAGGGAAACCCACGTCATTCCCGGCAGCGTGACCTCCTCATGTGTCCACGGGGCCGAGCTCTTGTAAGGCTCAGCAGTATGTTTGGATGTGAGTGGGCTCCAGCTTGGAACCAAGAGAACCCACTTACTCTCTCTGTTCGTCGCTTCCTTTTTCGAGAAAGCTAGTCAGTGAGTCAGCTCAGGGCTGCAGTGTTACCGTTGATGTCAGCAGGCTGGACAGCTTGCAGACACAGCGCCAGCAGCTGGGCGGGGCTCACCCTCCCTTCCTTCTCCTTCCAGAGCCAGCTGGTTCTTCCCAGCTCTGGCAGCTTCATACAGCACTACTTGTGGCTTCCTGTGGCTTTTCCCCTCTGCATTCAGCAGAGGAACAGTTCTCTTGCTTAGGGCAGGGATTAGCCACCTTCACTTAAATGTGGGTGGATTTGTAGCCTTTGGGATTCCCTTTTGAAATTAACTCTTAGAAATGACACATACACACAAGACTGTAGCAACTGCCTTGACTTGGGCTTGGCGTAGTTAAGGGAGAAACACACTATGGCCAGCTAACCTGGGATGCAGCTTCAATATAGCCTTAACTGAGGTTGCAGTCGATACAAAATACTTTCATGATGCTATGCTTGGACAGATCTAGGGTGGGTGTGAGGTGTCTTTTAAAATAATTTCCCGGTGGCCTTGCCATTCTTGGGCCAAGTTAATCCTATGAGCCTCCCGAGGATGAGTACTGTAGGTCCTGCTATTGGTCCCCAGCTCTCGGGGACAGTGCACACCTCTGCGTCCACAGAGCTCTGCTACTGCTGTGGGCTGACATCGGGCTTTCCAGGGAAGACGAGCAGGGCTTTTTGGCATCGCACTCCTGTTCCTGCTTCCATCCCATGACCTCTGGTGGCCCTAGGGGGATCTAGACAGCATGAGGCCAGCAATGCCCACTTGCCAACTGATGATTTAGATTTAAGTGTTAGCCTTGTTCCCTGCTTATGCAATGGAAGCCCCCTCTTGTCTCCCTTTCCTGGGACAGGGGCTGGGCAAGAGAAGAGAGACGGAATGACAACGGACTAAAGAATCAGAAGCCTAGGAAAAGTTTGGGGAATTTTTGTCCCATAGTTACTTGGCTCTTAGCCCTTGTTTAAAATTTATTTTCCCAATTAAGAAAATAAGCCTTATGAAACAAAGAGAAGTTGAAAACACAGTACAACAAATACCCATAAGCTTAACCACCTAGATTTAACAATTAACTCACATTTTAACGTCTTTGCTTTATCTATATACGTGAATGTATATTTCCGGGTCATATTCCCATTTCTAAGACTTCCCTCCAAATTTCTTAACAACTGATAACACTTCTTTTAAAGGCTGAGGAATCAGCATCTTCCCATTTCCTTTTTTTTTTCTTTTTGTTTGTGAAAAAAAAATTTTTATGATTTTACTAGGTGTAAATTTGGATTATTCCTGCCAACACCTTTTACTCTGAGTGAATTTAATAAGAACTCACACTCAGAAGAATAAAGCCATTGTCTCCCACCCATTTTTTCTCTTTTTCGTTGTTGGGATCACCACCGTATTTCATTTATTAAAGAGAGAAATCGTTGTATTTCTCAGGTTTTCTTCAGTATCTGAACTTAGGAATTGAATAGATTCGGATAAGTTTTTTGAGAGACAGCTGGTAACCATCATTGTCTGAACCTTACTTATATATGAAATCCTGGAACCACATAGATTTAGATGACAAAGGTTTCCTTATCATCTGGATTCCTGTTCTCTAAACAAAGGGACTGCATAAGATTCAGATATCTAGATGCTTATACGGGCAGGGAAGATAGCACTTGCTTTTATCAGAGCCCCGGCTTACATATCTACCAGACCTATAGGACGTCATGAAATCTAATTTGATTTTGATTACACGAGCAGCTGGGAGAGCAGGGGAAACAAGCTTGAGATAATATCATAATCCTCAAATAATTTTAGTTTTGTATTTATTCGTGACTGTAATTCCTTTGAGATAAAACTTTAGTGGAAATTACGTGTGTGTGTTTTTTTTTTTAAACAGTCCCTGGTCTGTCGGATCGGAAATATTTTCAAATACAAATGCAAGCCATTGGTCCACTGTTGAGGTGTCTGATATTTACAGAATCTCTCTCATCTTTATCTCAGGGCCGTCATCCAGCCGGAGTCTAAGCTCTGCCACTGAGTTACAGATCCTTGCAGACCCCGCCTTTTGCTTCTTCCTTCTGGCTCAGCAGCCAGGCCACCTCCTTGTGGTCATGTGGTTGCTCATACTGAGGTTACGGGGTTTGGCATTTTTCTGTAAACGTAGTGGGTCCAGACAGAGAAGTGACATGGCTCAGCAAAGAGGGTTGCTTTGAAACTGGACAGACCTGATCTTGAATCCTGGCTCCGTGACCTTGGGCAGGGTAGTCAAACCTCTTAGAGCCTCAGTTTTTTCATTTGTAAAATGAAGCCCCTAAGAGCTACCTTCGCAGCAAATGGAATATGTGTATTTCACACTGAATCATTTAAGCACAGTACCGGTAATGGTTTATTTCTTGAAGTCCCTGTTGTTTGCTGGATCTGAGTGACAAGCTGGTCAACTCAGTTGGAATAGCAATTCGTTTTCATTGAATTTAGCAAACGGGCTTTTATTTTTTTTATTTTTTATTTATTTTTTAATTTTTTTTTTCAAAGTTTATTTATTTTTGGGACAAAGAGAGACAGAGCATGAACGGGGGAGGGGCAGAGAGAGAGGGAGACACAGAATCGGAAACAGGCTCCAGGCTCTGAGCCATCAGCCCAGAGCCCGACGCGGGGCTCGAACTCACGGACCGCGAGATCGTGACCTGGCTGAAGTCGGACGCTTAACCGACTGCGCCACCCAGGCGCCCCGCAAACGGGCTTTTAAACACCATTATTAAAGTGATGGAAAATGTCGCAAATGTGACATAAGATTCTCTCATCTTTCTAAGTGTTGGAGGAGGCCTGGAGGGAAAGTTCAGCTGAAAGGGTAGCTTTTGATTGTGAGGAGTTCTCTTCTTGAGGCTGTCGGGCGTATCGGTGGGATATGAAATCTTGTGGAATCCCAGCTGGCTAGTGCCAGGAGCCAAGGGGTTAAGTTGAACCATTTTAGCAGATTGGCAAGGAGCATCTAGGCTGGGTAATTAGTGCTTCATTTCAGGGGGTCATTGATGCATCAAAGTTGTGAATTCGTTTTATGAAAACAGATTGTGCAACCACAGGGAGATTATAATTGGGTAGTAATTGAAAATAACTCAGTGGTAAACTTGCGTTGAGTGAACCAGTTAGGGGTAACTTGGAAGGAGAAAGGGAGCTGGGGGTGGGTGGGTTGAGGGGAGAGAAGGAAATAGCCATAGTGTGGCAAACAATAAGACACAATTTCAACAGAGATGACCTAGTCTAATCTTTTTTGTTCAGAAATGAGGAAATAGGTCTAAGGAGGGACGTGATTTCTCCAAGACCACACAGCTAGTTGGAAGTCGATTTCCTTTCCTCTCTTGCAGTGGAATTTCCAGGATGTTAATGATTTTGATGTTGAGGAGTTGACTGTGGGGCACATGAAATGCATGCTGGAAAGACAGCCTCTGAGGCTGGCGTTCTCTGGCCGATTCCTGTTTGCAGACTATATTTGGGAGTAGTCTTGGAACCTTATTTCATTTATAAACCACTTTTGCCATGACTGGGGCTTGGAAGGATTTTCCTTTACCATCCCTGGCCACGCCATCCCCAAGGCTAGTCAACAAGGAAAGCGATTTGGGGGTTGATGCTAAAACAGAAGAATTACTTCTGAGCTTCAGTTTCAGGTTGTAGTTGAGCTGAGCACCCAGAGCGGGTGCTCTTTTGGATGCCGTAGGAGTGGGGGGTCGCAAAGACACAGCTGGAAATGAATGGCTCACCCCGGTGTAGCCCAAATACAAGTTAAATCACTGTTCTTACAAGGACTGCTACAAACCTCTACAGCCCCGGGATGGTCAAGCCCACCAATTTCAATCAATACCTTGGTTTCCCTCATCCATTTGGATGGTACCTTGTACTCGGTGGTTCTGCTAATCAGAAAGGAAAGCAGTCAGGTCAGCAGTGGACCTTTAGGTGTGACTCAGCTGTTGAGTAGGTGAATCATTTATCTATCTCCCTTCCCCTATCACTTGGGACTAATAAATACAGTATCTGGCAGGACTAAGTGTACTTGCATAGAAACTCATCAGGAGGACATTTGGGGCTCATTTGGCGAAAGTAAATTGCACGCCCTTGAAGTTCGCACAATAGAACCGTTCTGGTTTTGGCTACTTGGGGAGCTCTCCCCTCATTATCCCGGCTGCCTCCCCCTTCCGTGTGTCTTAGCGTCTCTACCTCATTTCTCAAGTGAGTCTTCTAAGTTAGCATGATTTGTCTCCTGGCTGTAAGGCAAAAAGAATTGTACTTTTAAAGTTTCTGCAAAAGGACTTCAAATATCTGGTGGATGTATTGCCTTCATTGGCCAGATTTCTCCAGAGGCCTTTCTTTTAAGTCGAGTGTCTACCTCACTGCAGTGAATTGGAGGGTAATGTTACCCTTTTGTGCCTGTGGACACTTAACGGAAGTATAGCGAGGTGCTCAGCCAAGTAGGTGATCTTCCAAGGTGATCCTGTTCCTCGGCTACCAATATAAATAAATAAGAGCTACTGTAGCCATAATATTTCCAAGTTAGCAAAGAGAAAATATACTTATCAGTGGTGACTGCTTTTATTTTATTTATTAAAATTTTTAAAAAATATTTTATTTATTTGAAAAAAAATTTTTAACGTTTATTCATTTTTGAGAGACAGAGAGAGACAGAGCATGAGCGGGGAAGGGGCAGAGAGAGAGGGAGACACAGAATCCGAAGCAGGCTCCAGGCTCCGAGCTGTCAGCACAGAGCCTGATGCGGGGCTCGAACTCATGAACTGCGAGATCATGACCTGAGCCTAAGTTGGATACTCGACCGACTGAGCTACCCAGGCACCCCAGTATTTTATTTATTTTTGAGGGGGGGGGGAGGGACAGAGAGAGAGGGAGACGCAGAATCCAAAGCAGACTCCAGGCTCTGAGCTGTTAGCACAGAGCGCAATGTGGGGCTCGAACCCACACACCGTGAGATCATGACCTGAGCCAAAATTGGCTGCTTAACCAACTGAGCCACCCAGGCACCCCATTGTGATAACTTCTTTTAAAAATAACTTGTATTGTTTTTATAGTTATAAAAGTTGATATGTCCCTGTAGAGAATTTGGAAGGCCCAAAGATGCATAAGGAAAAAATTAAGTCCCTCATAATCTATTTTGTGAATATTTGGCTAAGTGTATGCTTAAAGATTTAACAAGAGGACCCTTTTCTGGCTTTCTTGTTTAGAGTGTTTTTCATTTAGTATCTAAATCTTATTAATAAGTATTCTTTATTTGCTATCAACTCAACAATGAACATGAACTTTCTGAATTAATAAAGAATTAATTTATTCCACATATCCCGATGACTTAATTTTCTTTTTTTTTTTTTTAATTTTTTTTTTTAACGTTTATTTATTTTTGAGACAGAGAGAGACAGAGCATGAACGGGGGAGGGGCAGAGAGAGAGGGAGACACAGAATCAGAAGCAGGCTCCAGGCTCTGAGCCATCAGCCCAGAGCCCGATGCGGGGCTCGAACTCACAGACCGCGAGATCGTGACCTGAGCTGAAGTCGGACGCCCAACCCACTGAGCCACCCAGGCGCCCCTTAATTTTCTTTTTTAAAAATTTTTAAGTGTTTTATTTATTTTTGAGAGAGAGAGTGAGTACAAGCAGGGGAGAGGAAGAGAGAGAGGGAGACACAGAATCTGAAGCAGGCTCCAGGCTCCGAGCTGTCAGCACAGAGCCTGATGTGGGGCTCAAACTCATGAACCGTTAGATTATGACCTGAGCTGAAGTCAGATGCTTAACTGACTAAACCACCCAGGTGACCCCCAATGACTTAATTTCCATTTAGAGCTATCTAATAGGTATCGTAGGTAATACAATGCTTGAGTTGCTGTGTTGTAACCCAGTGTTGATGGATATTGTAAATAGTAAGGTAAAGAAAGGGAGGAAAGAAGTTAACTTTCTATGAGCAGGGTTTTTTTTTTTTCCTTATAGGAAAAATGCAGATAATTTTAGAGAAATCTGGAAATCAACCAGCTGCTGTGTATCCTGCATAAAGGGAGAGATACCTATATTTAGTAGCTGAATAGATTTTCTAGAAAGATGATTGTCACATGAGCTCTGGCTTTGGCTGTGATTGTTAGCCCCACGGTGATGATGCTAAAACCACTCTTAGGGACATTTTCTTATTCGCTGGACTCATCGTTGATTATAAGAGAGCATCACTGCAGCATTCTGTCTTACTGAATTGTGTTGGAAATCACGTACCTAATTTCCACTGATAGGATCCTTTGGCAAAAGTGGGGGAAAAATGAAATATTTAAAGTTTTGAGCTAAGTTCAGGAAATAGGTGGGTGGACTCCTTAGTCTGTTGGCATGTGATTTGTGGGCAGGAATTTCTTTTTTTAAGCAAGAACAGTGCACTATATTGACTGACCATGTCATCCAATGTAATGTGGTCCCTGAGAACCAGAGTGTAGACAAGTGCTCTTTGTCTAATTGAGTGAATAAAAAATGTGTATTGGCATGAATGGCCATGTGCATTTCAGAGAGGAGGGGCACATGCCAAGGCCTATTGAATTAAAAGTGTAAAAGCAGAAACATAAAATTTTGTCTGTGGATCAGAAAGGGGGCAGCTGGGAGTGCGTTATGCAAGTCTTCAGCTTGTACTGGGAAGCAGAAGCAGGGTGTGGGTGGTTGTGCGGAGGAAAAATGCTGTTGGAACAGTGGGCAGGTGCAGTAATCGGTGGTCTTTGGAATCTCCAGTCAGTTGCAAGAATTCCTCAGGCCTTACAGGTTGTAAAAGAAGCAGCTGTGTTTGCCTTGTGCGTTTTACAGCCCTTGAGCACAATACTTTGAAATGAGGGTCAGTGTCTTCCTGATTGAGGAACTTGACAATGTTTTGCTTGTCGTGTCTGAGTGAGTGAAGTCATGAGGGTTCTAATAAGTGGTGATTAGCACTCCCTGAACCCTGCCCTGTGCGATCTGGCCACCTGGCCCCCAGATTTTCATCCATGCCGGAAGAGCCAATAAAAAGATTCAAGTCAATGAACTAAGAGATGCCACAAATGCCTGCCAGACTTCTAAAGCAGAGTGTCAAATGAGAAGCTAAGTAGAGGTGTTAAGCAGACCTGAGTTGAGCACCGGCCTTCTCCCAAGGGCTGTGTGCCCTCTCTGGACCTTGGTCATTTCATCTGTAAAACGGGGTGATATCGCCCATCATTTCCCCACTGCACACCTAGGTACAAACCATGCTTTTACCTGACCCGGCCACTGTAGCAGCATCCTAACTGGGCTCTCTCTTTTGTTTCTTGCCCGCCCTCCCCCGCGCCCCCCAAAATCCATTCTCTGCATACCAGCCAATGGGCATGAAGCTCACCATCTCCATGTGAAACCATCTTGTTTGTTTGCTTCCTTGTTTTTGTCTTTCTGACCCTCCCCTCTAGAATGCAAGCTTCACTGTCTCCATTAAGTCCTTAGGAGCTCTATACTGGCTCCAGTGGGGTGGTCCTCACTCTGTTCCAGCTGCTTTGGCCTCTGGTGTTCTCCTGAGCTGCTTTGAAATGGGAATGAGTCTTAGCTCTGCCCCTTACTCTTTGGGAGCCCATAATTAAGAAAGTCACGTCATTTCTCTAGACCTCAGTTTCCTTACTTGTAAAAAGAGGATGTGTTCGTTTGCTAGGGCTACCGTAATAAAGTATCGCAGACTGGAAGCTTAAACAGCAGATGCTTATCTTGTCACAGTTCTGGAGGCTAGAAGTTTGAGGTGTCCTCAGGCTTCTCGACTCGGAGAAGATGGTAACCATGACCCTGTGTCTTACATGGTCTTTCTGCTGTGTGCCTCTTCTAAAGGCTTCTTTTAAGGATACCAGTCATATTGGATTAGAACCCAATTATACCTTAATCACCTCTTTTTAAACTTACTTAGTTGGCCCCATCTTCAAATACAGTCATATTCTGAGGTATAGGAAGTTACAACTTCAACATGAATTTTGGGGGACATAATTCAGCTCATACAGAGGGGAAGGTACTAGATGTTATCTAAGACCTACACCGGCTCAATCAATGTTTTTCTAAGTTGGAGATCTTCCTGTTCACTCCAATTCCGTTCCTGTGAGGTAACAGCTTCGTGCACATGCTTCCTAATTTTTAATGCTTAATGCTTAGCCAGCGCCACGTATATTCTTGAGGGTTTAAAAAGCGTGTGTGTGGGGCGCCTGGGTGGCGCAGTCGGTTAAGCGTCCGACTTCAGCCAGGTCACGATCTCGCGGTCCGTGAGTTCGAGCCCCGCGTCAGGTTCTGGGCTGATGGCTCAGAGCCTGGAGCCTGTTTCCGATTCTGTGTCTCCCTCTCTCTCTGCCCCTCCCCCGTTCATGCTCTGTCTCTCTCTGTCCCAAAAATAAATAAACGTTGAAAAAAAAAATAAAAAGCGTGTGTGTATGTGTGTCTAGCAATAATGTGAGTTACAGACTGTCAGAATGGCAGAATTCATCTATAAAATAGTAAATGGAACAAAAATAGCATCTGAGAGGGTGTTTTGATTTCATTGTTTTCTTCTACAATTTTTGAAGTATATAATAAGAAACATTTTTATTTGTTTGTTTCCCCTCACAGCTGGAAACTGACAAACTGGCCCTCCCGATGAGCCCCAGCCCACTTAGCCCGAGCCCCATCCCCAGCCCCAACACGAAACTTGAGAATTCCACCCTGCTGACGGTGGAGCCTTCCCCGCTGGACAAGAACAAGGGCTTCTTCGTGGATGAGTCGGAGCCTCTTCTTCGCTGTGACTCCACATCCAGCGGCTCCTCGGCTCTGAGCAGGACGGGCTCCTTTATTACCAAAGGTACAGACGCTGGCAGAATGGCAGCAGGGCATATTCATTGTTTAAGCCTCCCCCAGAGGAGTCCCCGGGGTTTCTCCCTGGCCAGCCTCACAGCCAGGTAGTTGCCTCATGGGAGTGATCTGCCCAGGAAAACCTATGACAGACCCCAAGGTGAGGCTGGCCCCAGAGGAACCGAGGCATCAGACAGCGGGGACCCACCCAGGAAGTCTTTACAGCTCTTTTGATCTGGCCGAGAGCCTGCATTGGTCGCCCTTTATCCTCATGATGCTATCGAAGGTGTTTCGGGGAAGGTCCGATAAAATGTTGTCTGGCAGGTTTTTTTGAAAATTATTTACCAGACCGGGTTTGCAGAATCCAAGGGTTTAGAGGCTAACCTATCTTGGGGGTCAGAAGTATAAGTTTCAGTGACTCAAATTAAAATGCACTCTCTTCAGAATCATTGCAGAGAACAAGGTTTTAAACATTGAGGATTGGTACTTTTGGTAAATAATTTCCCACTTTCGGATATTTCATGGCACGCTAGGGAATTAGCAGGCACACTATATCTGTAATGGGTTTTTGTTCGAAATTTCCCCGTTTGGGTAATTCCAGTTAGATTTTAAAGAAAGGGTTATATTTCATGTTATGTTGTAGTTTATGTTTATAAAATATGTTCTCTCTTATATACCTTACCTATTTACATTTATCTATTTTATATTTATAGGAAAGATTTATATTTTAGTTTGTATTTTATGCTACATATTATATTTTAGAGAAAGCTTTTTAGAGGAGTAATAAATACGTTACAGTCCCTTGTCTCATTGTAAGGTGTGATCCAAGAAGCAGTATTTTCTTATTTGTGTGCTTTTGCCCTTGTAGTTTAGTTTTGAAATGTGGCAATGTAATTTGAAAGTCAGATAAGCAGATTACATGGACTTGGAATTTTTGAGGGGAAAAGGGTGGACTGATCTTTGTTTAGTAAACACATTGCAGATGGAAAAGTGGTTTTTTTTGTTTTGTTTCCTTAACTGTCTCTAAGTATTTCAGCATTCTGCTGAGTTATAGAAGAATCCCGAAGTCTTTTAGGTCTAGACAAAAGTCACGCTAAGGACAGTCAACAACCCATGCAAGTGGTTCCTTGTCTGCTCTCTGTTAGGCAGATCTTATTATCTTAAGCACAATGCAAGTAAAAACTATTGTATCGTTTAAAATGTGCCAGGGGTTCACTCACACACCTTGGGGTGGGGGTGGGGACGGCCTGGGAGAGGGGAACTGCCCCTCCTAGCGCTGTTCTGTTTCCCCAGTCCAGTCCCTTGACCGCCCCTTACCTTCCCTGTCCTCCCTGCAGAAAAGAAGGACACGGTGTTGCGGCAGGTACGCCTGGACCCCTGTGACTTACAGCCTATTTTTGACGACATGCTCCACATTCTGAATCCTGAGGAGCTGCGGGTGATTGAAGAGATTCCTCAGGCTGAGGACAAGCTGGACCGGCTATTTGAGATTATTGGAGTCAAGAGTCAGGAAGCCAGCCAGACCCTCTTGGACTCTGTATATAGCCATCTTCCCGATCTATTGTAGACCATGAGGGATACCGCACTCTGGAAATTACTCAATTTAGTGGCAGGGTGGTTTTTTGTTTGTTTTGTTTCTGTTTTTCTAGTTGCGTTTGTGTGCATGTGCACGCGCACGTGCGTGCGTGTGTGTGTGTGTGTGTGTGTGTGTGTAACAGAGTATATGGCCAGTGTTTTGAGTTCTTTCTTTCTTTTTTTAACCCTTCTAGGAAGTTAGTTTATAAGCCTTACTCAAGGTGTAACTGTTGAAAAATACCCACCACTAAAGTTTTTTGGGTTCCATATTTTCTGTTTCGACTTCTTACGTGTTTTCAAAATTGTTCTGTGCACTTTAAATTCACTTAATGTACCACAAATGCAGTGTGGCTTTTCCTGCACACTGGATTGTGAGGCTCTGAACTTCTTAAAAGTGTAATGGCATCTTGTGAATTCTATACGCCGTCTTCATGTCTCAACATCCACATCAGCTTTTTATTTTTTAATTGTAACTTTTTTATTATTATTTGTAATTTACAAATTTTCTTAAGGGTTAAAGAAGTGTAATACCCCGTTGCATTACTGTAATGCAATAGATTTTGAGTTATCGTTTTAATATGCCTTGTTGTATAGTTCATATTCATGGCTGAAACTTGACCACACTGTTGCTGATTGTATGATTTTCACTTGGGCACCGTGTAGAATGCCTGATTACTTGTGCCCCTCTTACGCTAATGATGCTCTGGGCTGGAGACATGAAATCCTCAAGCCATCAGACCTTGCTATTTAAGTGGCTTGACACCTGGGCCACCAAAGAACTTGAACTTCATCTTTTAGGAATTGAGCTATTCTGGAACGTATTGCTGCACTTTGGAAAGTCACAACTGAGTGCCCGTGGCACCTTTTTCCATAGGAGATTTGCTCAGTTTTGCTTTAAAAGATGTCTTGTTTTTTTTATACACACGTAGTCGGTAGGTCCAGTCTGCCCTCGAGGCCTTGGTCTTGGTGGGCGTCCTTTGTCATTCAATCACTTTAATTAAAAGTGGCTGCAGCTGTAAGAGCTCTTGTCTGATATATTTGCAACTCTGCTCCCGTTTATAAACATGCTCTCTAATAATGCTCAGTTGCCAGACTCTAATGCAAAGGTGGCGTGGACTCCCTTTGTGTGGGCGGGGTTTGTGGGTCATGGGGAGGGACTGATAGCAGAAAAAATGCCTTCAAGTGTACTAATTTATTAATAAATATTAGGTGTTTGTTACTTGAGTAGTTTGAGTGTATTTACTACTTGCCTTGTACATGTGCTCAAATTCCAACTCTTTGGTTAGCCTCTTGGAAAAAATGTGTGTATTCTAAAAATCTCTGCATTTCTGACCTGTGAATCATGCAGATTCGCAAAGCTTTGTGTCTGGAAGAGTATTTGGAAATTCAGAGAGGAGGATGACCAGGTGTTAGAGATGACCAAGCATTCCCTAGTCTTTTGGGGGTAAATCTTAGGCTCCTATTTTGTCTCTATTTTAAGAAAAGAGGATTTGGAGGTGGAGAGGTATAAATGATGACATAGGTCCTGGAGTGTATTCTTACTCATTTCCATCTAGGAATTTTACCACTCGTGGGGGGTGGGGGGGGGGTGAGGGGCTCTGTACAAGTTCACAGGCTTCTGTGTGAAACTTCATTGCCCCTGAGTAACTTCAAGGGACTTTCTTGGCAATAGGGTAAGGTAAAGTCTCATGATGATGGATGTGTTACATCATATTATATATATTATTTTTTTATTATGTGTTATCATATCTCCTTACCTTGGGAACCCTGGCTCTATAGAATTCCAGTGGCCAGGACATCAGCAATTTTGAGTTCCTCTTTCGGTGAGAAACTGGAAGTGGGTGCCCTGTCTGGACACTTTGACACCCATGTCAGGGACATTGAAGGGGTCTTCTGCTTTCATCCACTCCCATGTGGCTGGTTTCTAGAGAACAATTCTGGTATTTGGTTTTATGGTTCTCAGGCCAGGTTTCCCTTCCTCTTTTGTGAACAGAAGACAGAAACTCTTCAAAAGGGAAACAAACTATGATAGGTCGGTGATGGGAGGGAAGGAGACAGATGGGTTTTTCAGAGGATTTGGAGACTGCGACTTATTTTTTGTGGGGCTTGAAAACAAATCAGTGTTATAGTTATTAAGTTTGTAAGTTACTTCTAGCTTGGAGATCATTATTTTCTTAACCTTTACAGCTTTGTACTTTACAAAGTGACTTTTACAATATCTCATTGAAACCTCATAACCACCTTTTAAGATAGGTACTATTATTGTACCCATTTTATAGATGAAGAATAGGCTTATAGGCTAAGGAACTTTTTTAAGGTTCTACAACAGAGTGGTAGCGATCAGACTTGAATCTGAATCCAAAAGTGTTTATTCAGGACTGATAACCAGAAATATTCTGTCAGGCTGAAGCTGTGGATACAGAGATCACAGTGATGAAATGTATGTGGCTTATAAAGAAAGCCTTATACTTAAGTTCAATGAATAATTGTGGAAGTGTGAGAAGGGGGTAGCATCTTTTGATGATACAAGGGGAAGGGACATGGAAGTTAGGGTTAAACAGAAGCTTAATATTGAGTTAATATAATACATAGCTTTCCACCTACCCCCAAAAGTAACCCCGAGCTGCATTATTAAAAAAAATATATAATGTTCTGGTCAGAGTTGATGACAATCCGATTTATATATTATGTGGCTCATTTTGGAGGTTTTCTCTGGTGTGAACTAGCTTACTTTGAGGGCTGTGCTAAACTAGGTTTCCAATGCAGGGTTGGAGGGATAACCAGAAGTGTAGGAAACAGAAACAGGAGCATTTGTTGAGAAATCTAAACTTGACTACGAAGATCATCTGGGTAGGGGAAAGACTATCTTCAGATATTTGCAGGGCTAAGGAAGAGACAATTTATTTTTCTTTAGAGAGTAATACTGTTTCCTCTAAGCCAATTTAGGTGAAATGCAGAAGAGCTCTTAAACAGTTAGATCTGGCTGCTTTTCCAAGGAGAAAATATCTCCTACTCTGGGAAAAAGTTGGATGTGCTTCACTGGGTTATCAACCTTTCATGTAAAGAATCACCTGGGAATGAGCAGTCTGTTCTAAAGGTAGGTTCCCAGAGAGTGCAATTCAGAAGGTTTGCCGTGAAGTACAGAACAAGTGTCTCCCATATTTTTTTTTCTGAAAAATCTTGGGCTCAGTGCTTGAGATCCTTGCCACTGTGGGCTGTCACCGCACCCAGGAGGTTGTTAGAATGCATCCTTGGAGGCCACTTTGTTGTGCTCCTTAAACTTTAATGAGCACATGAAACACTTGGGGATCTCGTTAAAATGCAGATTCTGTTTCAGTTGGTGAGGGGATAAGTACCTAGGTGATGTGGATGCTGCTGGTCTCTAGATAAACATTGAGTAGCCTGCAACTGGGCCTTGTTTTCATGCAAAGAGTAGCGCTGATGTGGGAGAAGATGACACCATTTCCAAATGAGAGAAGTAAACGATTTCTGATGATCCAAAGAGATTTCCAGAATCAGGCAGTCCTGGTCAAGATCTACAGCAGTGGTTCTTGATCCTGGCGGCACATCGAAATCAGCAGGGCGGCTCTGGGAAATCCAGTGCCCAGGCCAACCTCCATACTGGTGATGTCAGAATCTAAGGGCCTGGAACCCAGGAATCAGAATTTTTAAAGCTCCCCAAGAGATGCCAATGTGTAGTCAGTCAGCTTGGACAGCCACTGATTTAAGAGTTTGTGAAGAGAGAGTGCTTCTCAATCCTCACCCCAGATCTGATGGATAAATCTTACAGGGAGCGAACTCGGAAATCTGCAATTGTGAGTTTGCTATAAATCGTCCCACTCAACTCTGCAGGCTTGCTTTAGAACCCATAACCGTCCTGTAAAACTACATGTAACTGTCAAGAACTGATACGCTAGGTAGCAAGGATGGGCAACATCTTAAGGCTTAATTGCACTGCTGAACAATTACTTGATGCAACTGACCAGTTCTTCATGACTTTGAGCATAATGTGTAAGGTATGATTAATCAAGAATATTTGGGATGTGATGTCGTTCTGATTTATGTTTCTATATCTATTTGATTGAAGGTTTGCCAATTTTCAAAAAATAAAGTAAGATCTGATGAGTCATAACTGCACTGACTATGTCATAGAATCTCAGACTGTGGGTCGCACCTGGGCTGTGGGAGTGTCAGTTTCGACGTACGGTCCTGTAGATGTATCGGGTACCTATCTTACACTTTGACTTGAGAAAAGGAGATGTGATCAGTCTCTTGTTTAGCAGACTTGTGGCCCTTACCTTTGTAAGGAAACTTGGACATTGTCTAGAAATCTTGCGGTTTTCAGGTGGGAAGCTAGGCTCATTTCTGCTACTTCATGGCAGACCCCAGTTACCTTAGTCCCTGCCAGGACTGGTCCACTATTCCGAGATACTTCTTTGGCCTCTTTTCTTGAAAGCAGGTGGAAAATGAAGTTAGCGATTTGACCAAGAGTTACTTGCATTAGAAATCTAAAACAGTTTTTATGCTATTTGACTTCAAGTAGCCGAATATGTGAAGCATGTTGGATGCCAGAGCCTCACTATTTCTAAAATAACAGCTTTTCATAAAGTACCTCACAAGGATATAAAAAATAAGGCAATGGATACGTCTGGGGAAAGGAACGAGCTATCCAGGGGACAGGAAGAGGAAAGGAAGGACACGTTCTTTCCACGGTTTGTTCTTTGGAGACTTTTGAGTTTTGCACCATGTGTGTGTATTGTGTGTGGAATTTGAAAAATTATAAATAAAAACTATTTTTAGAATATTTCTAAGGCATCCAGGGAATGTACACCCGTGAAGAGCAAGGTAAGAGTTCCATGAACCAGGCTTAAAATGTTACTAATAGTTCTGTGAGGGGCGTTTTTGTAAAATCTGCAAAAGGGAGACAGGGTCTTGTTCTGCCCACCGCCAACCCCAACCTCTGTGATTTTAGATTCTTTTCCCGGACTTGGCTCCCAACAAACTTAATTAATGCAAAATTTAGAGGGAGGGACTTCAAACCGAGAAATTCAGAGAGGTGGAACATAGCAGCTATTTTCTGGCCCATCTTTTTTATATTTCTCAATACAGGAATCACTTGTAATTAAGATCTTCAGGAGGAAAAAGGTCAAAGATTTCTTGAGAGCCTTTTGATAGTTGTTCATCTCTCCAAAGGAGGCGCTTCTGTTCTGCTCTGGCATTGTCTTATTTTCACTCACCTAGTGCTTTGTCCATAGGAAGATGCCAAACTAGAAATCCCATGAAGGAGGCAGAAGAGGGACACAGGTAGCTCGTTTCCAAAAGTCCTGTGACAATTGTGTCTCATTCTCTTTAGAAGTTAGAACAATTTCATGCTAGGTTTTGGCCCCTTTTGTTTAAACACAGGGTACCCATCAACAGAAATATTCATTTTGTCACTCCACTCATCCATCCATGAAACATGTGAGCACCTACTATGGGTGAGGCACTAAGCCAAGAGCCAAGGATACAAAGAATTCTATACAAGCCAGTAACGACCGTCGACACCAGGGCATTTGTCTGTTCATCGCTGTATCCTCAGCCTCTAGAACAATGCCTGGAACATGGTAGGCGCTCAGTTACTCGATGTTGAGTAAATGAAAGCATGCAGGCCCTGACCTCAAGCTCACATCTCAGAAAGGAAACAGACATGGACATTATAATCAAATCAAATCATAATCAAATGTATCTAAATGAAATGATAGAAATACAAAGAGGGTATTAGGAGAGTTAGAAATGAAATATGAATCAAGGAAAAAATATCACAAAATCCTTTAGTGGAAGTCTTCCTTCTAATTTTAAAGAAAATTGTGCTAAAAGAAAGGGCAGACACAGTTCCATACATTCCAAATCTCTGGGGAGAGAGAGAGTTTGTAAAGAGAAAGTTTTCCAAAAGGAAAACGTAGGTATTGTAGACATTATTATGCAAGCAAGGAGTTCATATTGTTTATTTTAAATTTTTTTTTTCAACGTTTTATTTTATTTTTGGGACAGAGAGAGACAGAGCATGAACGGGGGAGGGGCAGAGAGAGAGGGAGACACAGAATCGGAAACAGGCTCCAGGCTCCGAGCCATCAGCCCAGAGCCTGACGCGGGGCTCGAACCCACGGAGTGCGAGATCGCGACCTGGCTGAAGTCGGACGCCCAACCGACTGCGCCACCCAGGCGCCCCTTGAAAGAAGTTTCAAAAGTAGTATAGAGAGTTCCTATCCACCCTTTGCCCAGTTTCCCCAGGATAACATCTTGCATAACCATGATATTACCAAAACCAGGAAATTGACATTCATATAATATTACTAACTAAGGCACCAGACCTTCCTCAGCTCACACCAGTGTTTACATGCACTTCTTTAAAAAAATGTTTGTTTATTTTGAGAGAGAGAGAGAGTGCAGGGAGGGGGGGGGGGGGAAGAGAGGGAGAGAGAATCCCAACCAGGCTCTGCGCTGTCAGCACAGAGTCTGACTCAGGGCTTGATCCCATGAACCGGGAGATCATAACCTGCGCCGAAATCAAGAGTCAGACACTGAACTGACTGAGCCACCCAGACCCAGGCGCGCCTGTTTTTTTGGTGTGTGTGTGTGTGTGTGTGTGTGTGTGTTTGTGTGTGTGTAGTACTATGAAATTTTATCACATATGTAGATTCATGAAGGCACTACCATAATCAGAATACATAACTGCTTTATCACCACAAAGAAACTCTCCCCCGTGTCCTCTTTATAGTGACACCTTCCCCTCCACCCTAAACCCTGACAACTGTTTTCTGTCACTAGTTTGTCATTTAGAAAGTGTTATATAAATGGCACCATGCAGGATGTAACCTGAGATTGGCTTGTTTTCCTTCAGCATAATTCCATTGTGATCTAACCAAATTGTTGCACATGCGAATACGTTCTCTTTCACTGCTGAGTAGTATTCCACGGTAGGGATGTACCACAGTTCGTTAACTATTCATGAATACGTTTGGGCTGTTTCTAGTGTTTGACTATTACGGATAAAACTTCTATGACCATTTGTGCACAGACTTTTATGTGGAAATAAATTTCATTTCCTTAGGGTAAATACTCAGGTATAGGATTGTTAGATAATATGCTAAGTGCTTTTTCAACTTTATAGTAAACTGACCGTTTTCATAGTGGTGGGACCATTGTATATTCCCAGCATTATGCATAAGAGACCAAGTTGTTCTGCATCCTTGGTAGTCCTCAATATTGTCAGTATTTTTATGTTAGTTATGCTAGTATGTATGTGGTAGTACAAACCTGAATTTATAAAATCGTGGAAACATACAAATGAGTAAGAATTTAAAATTAAAAAGTGCTACCTCTCTGATGCTCGCTTCTGTTTAATTGCCGTATTTCATTCTTTTTAAAATTTCATTTATTGGTGTAAGAATATTTAATATGAGATTGACTCTCATGACAAATTTTTAAGTATATAGTACAGTATAATTTACAGGTGCAATGCATACAGTAGACCTCTAGAACTTACTCATTTTGCTTCATTAACATTTATGCCCCCTTGATTAGTAACTCCTAATTTTCTCTCTACTCTCAACCCCTGGCCACCACTATTCCACTCTTTGATTCTACGAATTCGAGTACTTCAGATACCTCACCTAAGTGAAATCATATAATGTTTGTCTTTCTGAGATTGGCTTGTTTAATTTAGCATCATGTCTTCAAGGTTCATCCATGCTGTCATGCATTGCAGAATTTCCTTCTTTTTTAAAGTCTAAATAATATTCCATTGTGTGTATATATCAGATTTTCCTTATCCATTCATATCTCAATGGAAATTTAGTCTGTTTCCCTATTTTGGCTACAGTGAATAGGGCTGTTGTAAGCATGAAGGTGCTAATATCTTTTTGAGATCCTGATTTCAATTACTTTGGATAGATTCCTAGAGGTGGGATTGCTGGATCATAAAGTTTTCTATTTTTTATTTTTTGAGAAATATCCATACTGTTTTCCAGAAGGGCTGTAACCAATTTACATTCTTAGTAATACTGTACCAGAATTCCATTTTCTCCACATCCTCACCCACATGTTATCTTTTTTTTTTTCCAGCAAGGAATTATTTTTTTTTAATATGAAATTTATTGTCAAATTGGTTTCCATACAACACCCAGCGCTCATCCCAACAGGTGCCGTCCTCAATGCCCATCACCCACTTTCCCTTCCCTCCCACCCCCCATCACCCCTCAGTTCATTCTCAGTTTTTAAGAGTCTCTTATGGTTTGCCTCCCTCCCTCTCTAACTTTTTTTTCCCCCTTCCCCTCCCCCATGGTCTTCTGTAAGTTTCTCAGGATCCACATAAGAGTGAAAACATATGGTATCTGTCTTTCTCTGTATGACTTATTTCACTTAGCATCACACTCTCCAGTTCCATCCACGTTGCCACAAAAGGCCAGATTTCATTCTTTCTCATTGCCACGTAGTATTCCATTGTGTATATAAACCACAACTTCTTTATCCATTCATCAGTTGATTAACATTTAGGCTCTTCCCATAATTTGGCTATTTTTGAAAGTGTTGCTATAAACACTGGGGTACAAGTGCCCCTCTGCATCAGTACTCCTGTGTCCCTTGGGGAAATTCCTAGCAGTGCTACTGCTGGGTCATAGGGTAGATCTATTTTTAATGTTTTGAGGAACTTCCACACTGTTTTCCAGAATGGCTGCACCAGTTTGCATTCCCACCAACAGTACAAGAGGGTTCCCGTTTCTCCACATCGTCTTCAACATCTATAGTCTCCTGATTTGTTCATTTTAGCCACTCTGACTGGCGTGAGGTGGTATCTCAGGGTGGTTTTGATTTGTATTTCCCTGATGAGGAGCGACATTGAGCATCTTTTCATGTGTCTGTTGGCCATCTGGATGTCTTCTTTAGAGAAATGTCTGTTCATGTCTTCTGCCCATTTCTTCACTGGATTATTTGTTTTTCGGGTGTGGAGTTTGGTGAGTTCTTTATAGATTTTGGATACTAGCCCTTTGTCTGATATGTCATTTGCAAATATCTTTTCCCGTTCTGTCGGTTGCCTTTGAGTTTGTTGATTGTTTCCTTGGCAGTGCAGAAGCTTTTTATCTTGATGAAGTCCAATAGTTCATTTTTGCTTTTAATTCCCTTGCCTTTGGAGGTGTGTTAAGTAAGAAATTGCTGCGGCTGAGGTCAGAGAGGTATTTTCCTTCTTTCTCCTCTAGGGTTTTGATGGTTTCCTGTCTCACATTCAGGCCCTTCATCCATTTTGAGTTTATTTTTGTGAATGATGTAAGAAAGTGGTCTAGTTTCATTCTTCTGCACAACATGTTATCTCTCGACTGTTTGTTTTTTTTTTTTATTGAGGTGTAATTGACATACAACATTATGTTAGTTTCGGATATACAACATAATGATTTGATATTTGTGTATATATTGCAAACTGATCACCACAATAAGTCTAGTTAACATTTATCTTTTTTGACTTTTTGATAATAACCATCCTAACAGGTATGAGGTGTTATCTCACTGTGATTTTGGTTTGCATTTCCCTGATGATTGGTGACATTGAACATCTTTTTATGTACCTCTTAGCCATTTGTATGTCTCCTTTGGAAAAATGTCTATTCATGTCTTTAGCCCATTTTAGGGTGTTTTTTTGTTTTTGTTTTGCTATTTTTGTCTTGTTTTGTTTTGCTATTGAGTTGCAGGAATTCTTTATATAATTTCGAAACATGGTTTGCAAATATTTTCTCCCATCACATTGATTGTCTTTTCACTCCATTGGCTGTTTCCTTTGCTGTGCAGAAGGTTTTTAGTTTGATCCAGTTCCACTTGTCTATCTTTTGTTTTTGTTATCTGTGATTTTGTTGTCATACCCATGGAATCATTGCCAAGACCAAAGTCAAGCTGTCCCCTGTGTTTTCTTCTGGGAGTTTTATAGTTTCAGGTCATGTATTTAAGTCTTAACTCCATTTTGAGTTGGGTTTTGTGAATGGTGTATGATAAGGGTCGAGTTTTTGTCTAATTTTTAGGGAAGTCTTGACTTCCTTGCTTCTTTTACATTCTGTCAGGGAGAATTTTGTTCAGGTGACTTCAGGTCAGTGTCAAAGAATGGAGCTTAAGTCACTTAGCATTTCCCACACGATGTTCTGAGGAACTTCTGGTGACATGTTTAGAGTGTTCCACAGAAAAAAAAACCTCTATAGGCCAATAAATTTGAAAAAGCTACATACTCCATTTTTCTCCCTCCCACTCCCTGAATTAATATTACAAGGGTCATTAGTAGCATATTAAAGGGCCTGAAAAGTCTTGCAATGAAGTAACACACTTAGCTTTGTTTAACACAGCATTTTCCAAATTCACATGATTATGAAATATACATAGATATGCTCGTATAGTGAATTTGTCTGCTTGTTTTACAAATGCTTATTGTCTCACGGAATACAAATTTTCTGCGGAACAGAGTGTAGGAAATGCTGAGATAGATCAGAACATTGTGGCACCTGGAAAGGACACGGATTTAGGAACAGAAGATCTGTGCCCATTGCTGCTGTTGGTTAATGCTGGGAATATCTGAGCACATCTGAGCCAGCTGTTGGAATAAGGTAATAACCCCATGGCTAAAGAGGCCCTGAGACTTCTAGGGAAGCAAGAGGCATAAAACCGCCACTGTTACCATGGTCAGGTCAAGCTCTGGGTCCAAGACCAGCGTTAGGACATATAAACGAGAAAATTCATATGAGGCGAAGCCAGTTAGAAAGTGATACTGTGGTGCTGATAACTGAGGCAAAGCTTTGGTAGAGCCAGAGATTTTACTTTTACTTTCATTTTGGTCAGAAGCCAAGTCTGGGATCATAAGTGGGGCCTCTGGCCTGACAGGGGCTGGGACAGACATGGGAACTATGTGGGATGATGAGCCTGAGCTGAAATGTCAAGTCAGGCCTGAAGGTCCTCATGGGAGCTCAGCTGGGAGATGTAAGGCAGCATGGTTCTAGGTAGGATGTGTCCCAGAGATCTGAAATTTGTGGGTCACAGGGACAATTTTAAAGCCCTCACGGTTTAAAATCCACTGGTGGCTTTGAGCGGGAGTAGGGTGGGAGATCAGCCAAGGCCCAGAGAGCAGGTTTCTAGAAGGCTAGCAACATGTGTCAGGTCAGCAGCTCTCCAAAGATTGGAAATAGGGGTAAAATCCACACCTAGTGATGGTCTGGTGGTGATTGAGGAGGATTTTAGTCTCCAAGTACCCCCCAAATAGCCCTTCACCTCCAAGACTAGCTGTATTCCTGGAGGTCGAGGGTGCAATTGAGCTTATAGATGAGGGTGAGAGGCAGGTGAGTGGAAGGCAAGCAAGATAATCCAGTCAGGGCATAGAAAATCATGGGCCACAAATGAGGAAAATAGGCGAGTGAGCCCCTGACTCAAATGGCGAAGAAATGAGTGGCAGGGAAGTCACGTCTGGACGCAGGGGACCTGGCATCACGTGGAACAAGGTTCTAAATCTCATAAAACGTGAAACTAGATCTCAACATGGTCAAACTCTCCCCTCCACCATTCAAACTGGTCACTGAGTCATCTTTCCAAAGTCTGGTCAACTTAATTTTACAATAAAATGATTATCAATGTAGTAGCTTCAGATATCCGTGTTCCAAGGATGGGGGAGTTATGTAAATGCAAGGAACATTAGAGGTCACTTAATCACCCTTCTCACTCCCAAACTCTCTCTTGCATACTTCATTGCAATTCAAATGCATGACCCCTGGAACCTCCAAACATCCCTCCAGTCTTTGAGCTCTGAAACCAGTCAAGTGCAACCGCTTAAGTGCAAAGTGTGGGATTTTCAACTGCCAAGCAAATTGGGGCAGTGACGGTAGCCCGAGTAGATAATTCCATGGCAATGATTGTCTACACACTCCAATTCAGCTGCCAAATGGCAACTCTGGATTGCATTTTGAGTTCTGCAAATCTAGCTCAAAGTCTCAGCTACGTGATTAAGCGGCTCTTGCGCTATGAAGTGAATATTTCCAAATATATTTGCACAGGTGCAATTGCAGATACCGTGAACCTAATACCAAGCCCAATAAAAACAATTTATGTACATTATCATCCTTTCATTCCAATTAGCATTTGTTTTGTTGCAGCAAGTGAAACAAATTGAGAAAAATAATGAGGTCTGGGCCGCTTTCTGTTTTGAAAACATTTTGAGAGAAAACAAATATTTGCACACTAAATGAACGTGCGTGCTTGAATAATATGCCTAGTCCTGCAGGTAGGTTCTACATCAAGGAAACCTCTTTAAGGGAGGCATCAGTCTTTAGTAAACTATCCAAGAGATATGCTAGTCCCAGGAGGGCATGTTCTTTGAAGTTTTTTTTTTTTTTTAATGTTTATTTATTTTGCGAGAGAGAGAGCGCGTGCAGATGTGCGCCTGGGCAAGAGCGGGGGAGCGGCAGACAGAGAGAGGGAAAGAGAGAATCTCAAGTAAGCTCTGCACTCTCAGTGCAGAGCTTGGTGGGGGGCTAGATTCCAGGAACCATGAGATCATGACCTGAGCTGAAATCAGTAGTCAGATCCTTAACCAACTGAACCACCCAGGCGCCCCTGATAAGGCCATGTTCTCACAGGAGATACTGCAGAAGGTGAAAAGTGCCTTGGTGAGTCCAAGGGCATAAGATGCTTCATAGCTGTGTGTTCAGCATTCAGGACTCCTCTCTCCTACCAGCCCTCCTCCAACCAGCTCCCATGCCAATCCAATCGGCACTGTCCTCCAACGACTGGACATTGCTTAACTTTATGTTTTCACCTCTCATTATTCTCCCCTCTTTATCCACTCAGATTGATTGGTTCAGCCAAAAGATATATTTTGCAGTCCCCCCCCCCCCACAAGACCCAAATTTCCTTCATAGACCCTTGTCAGGGTCTGCTTCCTCTGCCTAGAATGCCCTTCCTGCACCCTCAACGGCCTCCCACCTCTACCTTTGTTTAATTTACTTTTTAAATCTTTTTCTTGTTTTGAGAGAGAAAGAGTGTGAAGAGGTGGGGACATAGGGACAGGGAGAGAGAGAGAATCCTAGGCAGGTTCCACGCCCAGCAAGAGACTCCACAGGGGCTACTGTGAGATCATGACCTGAGCTGAAATCAACCCACGGAGCCACTCAGGCGCCCTCCCACCTCCTCCTCTGTTGGCGAATGCGTCCCTACCCGGCAAGACTCAGCTGCACTCACCAGCTTCCCACTACCTCTCGGCCTCCCGTGGTCTGCTAGGTGCTCCCAGCTTACTTTTGTCAGCTGTATGGCAGGAGCCCTGCCATGTAAATGTTGACAGAATTAATAAAAGGAAGCTTTAGAGTCATGAGAAGGTTAGGAGGTTGGTTACGGAGGAAGAGAGAACATTAAGAAGAAAAGGAGGAAGGCAGGCCAGATGTCATGTGGAGCACTAGAACATAGAATGTTAAATTCACGGAGAAGAAAACGTGGCTCTTGCTTCCCAGGTGTTTCCAATCCAATTGCAGCTGGTGAGGCAAAGCCACGTAAGACTATTAAATTACAAATTACAGGGAAACATATAGAACTACGATGAGAAAGAATAGATGGAATAAATACATAGTGGAGAAGCAATTAAAATGGTGTAGAATTAGTCACTTGCTGCCCATCCTGACAGCTGGATGTCTCAGAAAAGTAAAAGGTATGTAAAACGTATGTGTCCCTTCTCTCTTTCCCTTCTTTTAAAAATATCCTCATTTTGGGGCACCTGGGTGTCTCAGTCGGTTAAGCGTCCGACTTCGGCTCAGGTCATGATCTCATGGTCTGTGAGTTCAGGCCCCGCGTCGGGCTCTGTGCTGACAGCTCAGAGCCTGGAGCCTGCTTCGGATTCTGTGTCTCCCTCTCTCTCTGCCCCTCCCCTGCTCGTGCTCTGTCTCTCTCTCTCAAAAATAAATAAACATTTAAAAAAATGTTTTTAAATATCCTCATTTTATTAAATGATACGGTGTTTGGGATTTCCTTCAAAATAACTTGGGTTTGGGCAGGGAGAGAGTGGGATATATGAAAATGCCTGGCTACGAGTTGACTATTCTTGAAGCTGGGTGATGGGTACACGGGGACCTATTAAACTTTTCTACTTTCCTGTAAATTATTCATAATAAAAAATACAAAATAAATTCTCCTCAGGAGCTGGGAGTTCTGCCCTAGTTGAATAATTTACCAGGCTAAATGAAATACTAATTGGATGTTTTTACATGCCTTCAACAAAATTTAATGCATACACGAAATGTGTCAGATATTTGTGAGGTATAAGATATTTACTGTGATACATGCAAATATCCCTATGTTTCCTGCTTCCTCCTCAACCTGAATCCTGGTTTTCCTGGACCCTCAGTTCAGGGATGATATATTTTGGGGGAGATGGTAAGGGTTATCAATCGTCTCATGGCTGAGTAATGGGAATAGCTTTCTCTTGTCATTGGATGCCACTGAGGGCCTCTTACATGGTAAATATCCACAAAATATGGGGACATTTAGCACTAGCCATGCTATATCTCTTACGTGGTTTCATTCATCCACTATCCTTAGATAAGGAAACTAAGGCAGGGAGAGGTTAAGTAACTTGTTCAATTTCACACAGCAAGTAAGGGACAGATAGAAGATTTGAACTTTAGGGTGTCAGACCCCAAAGCCAATTCATTTAATCGTTAAGAAATGCCCAAGTCAGCTTCTATGCACTGGTTTCCATATCAACTTCATTTAGTCTCATACCTTCACACTCTCAAATACTGGCTTTAAGGAAAACTTTCTCACTCCCTTTCCCTCATTTTAGAGGATAACTACCCCCCAACCCCCGCCCCTCACCTGATGCCTGTATTGCCTTAGGCTAAAATATGTCTACTCTAGCCCTCAGGTATAATTTTCCCGCTTGGCTAAATTATTTTTGGTACTGGGGTCTTTGAAACTTTCAGTTATAGGACGTGGTGCTATGATGGCCAAAGACAAAGAGGAGAAGGAAGGAGATGTCAGTTGCTCTCTTAAGAAATTACTGACGCTCCTTCTTCTTTCTAGAGACAGCTCATTGAAGAGGTAGAGAAGGCTAATGACAGTAACAGCAAACATTTAGTGGCTACTCAATGGATTCTAATGCCCAGCACTTTGTATTAGTTTCCTACTCAGCTCTTAGAACAACCCAGTAGGGTAGGCACAATGGTCTCCATTTTATAGATGAGGGACTGAGGCTTCCTGCAGGTCAAGCAGCTAGTGGGCACCAGGGGAGGGATTTGTACCAGGGCTGCTGGGTACCTTTGTGCAGGTCTTTCTGATGGGCACATAGGTGCCATGCAGATTAGTGTGGGCCCTGTGTGAACCCGGGGCTAGCCGACTTGGGATTCGGAGCTTTGAGTCTTGATTTCCCCTTGGACTAAGTCTGAACGTCCTACAGAGGACAGATTCAACATTCCATGGGGTCCAATGGACTTTACAATGACACTTTGAAAAGGGGGAGGTCAACGTGGATTGGTAGAGAAGAAGCATTCATGAATGAAGTGAGCCTAAGCCATACTTTGATGGATAGGCAGATCAGTTTTAGACAGGGGTGAAGACAAGATTTCCCAGGTAAGACAGGAGGGGAAAAGACAAGAGAGAAGTGAGCACAGAGAGCACAGGGAGGAATAAGGGGTGGTTCTGACTAAAGTGGGAGTGTGGGCGAGAGGGTTGCTGAGCATGGGGAGGGAGGCTGGCCTGGGCTGGGGGCAGAGCAGTTTAGACTTGAAGCAGGAGGCAGTATGGAGCCAGGGGAGTGTTCTGATCCAGGGAGGGGTGAGATGAAAGCATTTTCGAGAGGATTAGGTTGGCCAAGGCACAAGATGACTTGGTCTTAGGCAGGTTCAGACCGAGGGTTGACAAGAAGTCCCAAGGAACTGCCATATCCTGAGGTTTGGCCCAGCTTTTGGTCTCCCAGTTGTGGTAATGGCAGTCTTTGTACGAAGGCTGCAATTATCTAGGGGACCTCCCAGTGTGTCTCTGGGACCCATCCCGCCACCAGCTTTGCTTCTCTGTTATCCTCTCAGCAGGCTGGGGTTTTCAGAGGCAACTCCCCAAACTTGCCTGGTCTGGCTTTCCTCCCCTGCAGAGAGGAGAGAACACATTGCTCAACTTGACCAGGGCCTTGGCAATCCACGTGTCCACAGCTGACCTGGGATTCTCTTGGGCTTACCTCGTATCCCCGTCTCCTCTCGGGTGGCTCTTTCTCCCACCTGTTCACTCATTGCGCTTGTTGAAACCTTCTCTAACTCCGCTGGCTTCTGGGAGTGGAGGCCCTGAGGGGAAATTCTGCTGCCAGTTCCAGCAGCAAGCTTTGGGAAGACACGATGCACTGCCAAGCCAAGGATGGGGACTTAATGAGAGGTGAGCCTCATTTCTTCTACTCTCCCTACTGGCAGTGTTTTCTGGGTGACAAAGAAGGCTCCCCGCAGGCATGGGTGGCCCACCCCTAGGCAGGTCGAGGGTGGGCTTGAGTTACACCTCTTGCTCCACCATAGCCTGGCCCAAGCCCGCCACTATCTCCAGGTCCCACTTTTCCACTGGTACGATGGCAGGCCTCAGGATACCCAGCCTTCAGGAGTCACTGAGCGTCTTCCCAGTCTCAGCGTGTTGGCTGCTGGGGCTGTGGCTGCCCAGTGTGGGCACGTGCAAGTGACCACCATGTAGAAACCACTCCTACAAGCAACAGTCACGTAAGGCCTTACCCTCCCAGCCGCACATACCAGCTTTGCTTCCGGTGACTCTGACACCTCTCTCTCTCGCCAGGAGGGATGAATTTGAATTCTGTTTTCCCCGAGAAGCTTTAGTGAACAAACTCCCTGGCCCTTGTCACTCATCCTCATGCGTTAAGGTCCTCGGTTGAGACAAAGCCGAGGAAAATTCTATGTTGAAGATGCCTGTGTGCTCCCTAAGTCAGACCACCGCCTGGTCCCACCTCTCTGCCCCATTCCCTTGAGTTGCCAGACTCACTTCTCTGCTGCGCTGACCCCACAGCAACATTAGTCCACAGGAGATGGATGCCCACGGCGCTGCCTTGGATGTGCGCGGGACGGGGTTTCGGCTGGAAGGAAGATTTCAGTCTGGTTAAGGGAGATAGGTACCAACCCTCAACCCTGCAGAGGTTTATGCGGTAAATCCCCAGGAAGGAAAGGGGCCACAGGAGTCCTCCCTTCAGCTGAGGAACCGATCGGCACCGGGAAGGTTTCCCGAGGATGTAACTGCGGTGAAGATAGGACGGATTGGGAAGATTTGGTAAGTGGGGTATTCACAAGGAGGTTTCCCAGAAGAACGTGAGCCAGTGCTCATGTCAGAAAGAGGAGCCCTGGGGGCGCCTGGGAGGCTTAGTTGGTTAAGCGTCTGGCTTTGGCTCAGGTCATGATGTCAGGTTTGTGGGTTCGAGCCCTGTATCGGGCTCTGTGTTGGCAGCTCGGAGCCTGGAGCCTGCTTCTGATCTGGGTCTCCTTCTCTCTCTGCTCCTCCCCATTACCGCTCTGTCTCTGTCTCTCCTTCTCAAAAATGAATAACATTAAAAAAAATTAAAAAAAAAAGAAAAGAAAGAGGAGCTCCATGACAAGCCTGGACTTGCTATTTAAAGCAGTTTCATGGGTAGTGGGAGATGATGTTGGGGAGAGAGGAGGAATCTGTCAAGGACACTGGGGATGAGCCGAACAGCCAGCCTGCAATCGGAAAAGTGAGTGTGCAGCTACTAAGGTTCTCACGGGATAGTAGGTCTATCGTAAAGACTTGGCTAAGTTCGCACTGCTAAGAAATCATAAGACGGCTTTGAGGAAATGAACATTGACAAGAGGTCCGTTCGTTTCTGCAGCCAGTCTCTTTCCTTGCAGTGAGATTGGCCATCCTCTGTCCATTCCACTCCCTATAGTTGCTTACAGTGCTGCCTCACAGACTTTGAACGTGGGTTTGATGCGGGCAGGACAAATTGCTAGGAATCTCAGGCGTGTGTGCATGCATGGGTGTGTGTGCGAGAGCGAAAGAATGAGAGACAGAGAGAGACATGGAGAGGTAACACATTGAGGTTGAGCAGGGAGGAGAGAAAAGACAATGTGGTGTCTTACTGTTGATGCTCAGTAAAAGTTAGTGCTTAATAAATGCCACTGTGTTGAACTCCAGAACACAGCACAATTAATGATCTGTACTGGGACCACCATACATTCCCTTTCCTGTTTGCTGGACTCCTTCACCCACCAAGTCAGCACCACGCAGCTGGCATGGCATGGCAACGCCCATGGCAACAGAAACACTGGCAAAAGGAGGGAGCATCTTGGAAGCCAATGTCTTTGGAGGTAGCTTTGCTCTTTCTTGCCCTTAGGTTCTATAGTTCTCCCCAGTCTTGGATTTATTAACTTTGCTTCACACCAAGGCTATTACTAGTACCCACAACCCCGGGCCAACCACCTTATACCTGCAGGGACCCTTGAGACTGTGATTGTCTCCGCATT
Source organism: Herpailurus yagouaroundi (assembly GCF_014898765.1). Taxonomy (NCBI): domain Eukaryota; kingdom Metazoa; phylum Chordata; class Mammalia; order Carnivora; family Felidae; genus Herpailurus; species Herpailurus yagouaroundi. Next base: position 13,361,226 of record NW_024412394.1, on the reverse strand, counting down.
AAACTGTCACTGCTACTGAAGTCCCGCGAGCGTCTCCTGAGGGTGGGCCAGCACTGCCGTGATCCGTGATGAATGGTAGGTGACATATGCCATCTTTCCCAAGGAGCTGAGCTCTTGCTCCCGTTAAACAAGCAATCAATTAATCTAATAAGTACTAATTGAATGTCTATTATGCCAGTCAGTATCTGGAGGCAGCCTCCTGGCCTTTGACACCTCAGAACTTCTAACTCTGGCTTGAGCTTGGACCTGCCCTTGCTCCAGAATCACTTGGTTTCTTTTAATTAATTTTTTTTCCTTCCTCTGGAAACCAAAGAAATATCTCTGACCTAAGTATCCATGGGGCAGTAGAGAAATGGGATATTTATGAATCAGTACAAGAAATTCTTTTATGATTGAATTCGCCAGTGATTTTGGACTGCATAGATCTTTGTTCTCTTATCTTAATGGTATGGAATATTTCACACCAACAGAGAAAAATGGAGAGTAACATTGCAGTAACCCGGATAGCCACTATCCAGTTCTGTGAGGTTACTAACATTTTGCCATCGTTGGTTTTCAAAGAAATGAAGCTTTGTACTTAATCCCAATTCTGTGATGCGACCTAGGAACGGGTTGGTTATCTCTGTGCTTTGTTTTAAAAATGTAGCAAAAGGTTGGGCTTTGAGAGAGGGGAGGGGACCAAAGTTCCAGATTCCATTGCAGAAGAATTATAAAATATACTTAATAGAAATTCTAAAATATTTTTCAATGTGGTTTATCAATTGTATTCATTAAACAGGGTTTAAGTGGATCTTAATTTCCCTAACCACTAAAATTTTTGAAAGATTTTGAAAGTCTTTCTGTCTACAGCATAATAAATAAATTCATCTATGATTCTAATTATTTTCCTTGCCTTCCTCAAATTAGCATGTCTGAATAATCATCAGGCACTTGGAATTTAAGAACATGACTTATTCATTTGATTTCAGTTCTTGGAAACCCAAAAGTTCAATGTCACTTCTCTCTTTTGGCTTCGTTTAACAATTTCCTAGGTTGTTCTTTGAAAAGAGACATACGTGTGAATATTAACTCAACCTCGTTAATGAGTACCATGAGCTTAAAGGTTGGAGAGGCCTAGACTTATTTCACTTGAATCAGAAAGTTGGTTTGTATTCATTCATATAGAGAGCCAATCTGATAATGATTTATAGCATTTGAAATATGAAAAACATGTGAATAATAGTGGAAATATTTGGAGAGATCAAAGATAACCCTAGCAAATCCTAAGGTTTTCCATTCTCATTATAGGTACTATTAAAAATCACTGTCTCCAAGGACAAAGAGCATGTCATACATATAGCATGTGTTTACATCAATGCAAGAGAGAGAGCTGTCAGTTGAGATAATTTAGGTGACAGCAATGCCCAATGCACTTAGTTGGGAACTCTGAGAAGTTCAAAGATGACTAACACACAGCTAGCTTGTCATCAAGTTATGTAGTCAGGGAAACAGGTGTGTGCAACTAAACAAACCACAAGTTAAGAAGAAGCAAGTGCTATGACAGATGTACCAGGGAAATTCCGTGTGATCAGTTAACACACTTTGCTAATTCAGCAAAGATTTATGTGGCAAGTTCTGAGTAATCCATTCTAACTGCCAGGAGTGCAGGGAAGCTCAAGATATGGTAATTGATTTGGGTCTTGATAAATAGCCACCATTTCAGTGGGAAAAGAATTGGGAATAACGGTATAGGTAAAATAGGGAAAGAAGTGGGACAGGAGGAAACTGGTACAGAATGAGCAAATGGAACAAAGATGTAGTGAGTTTTGAATTTCCATAACGATTTTTTAGAATTCTAGTCGTCAGTGTCTTACCCTCCATATATCTCTCTCTCTATTGTAATCTAGCTTTGCCTGCATCAATTGCTTGAAGGACTCCTGGCCAGGTCACTAGTGATTTTTCTATTCTAAATCCAATGGACACTCTAGTCTCCATCTTATTTGACCTCTTGGCAGCATGGACCCTGTGGTCCGCTCTGGCTTTCTCATTCATCCCTTGGCATCTGCAACACTTTGTTTTCCTTCTTTTTCCTCTGATCTCTATTCTCATTTCTCTTTTGTCTGGCCATCCTTTCCTGCCCCAAGTCTTTATGCATACATTTCTTCCTATATTAATAACAGCCTTCTCCCCATATTATATCTGAACAATTCTTATTTAGCTTCAGTTCTCAGCTCAGTTATTACCTACTGCAGAAAACCTTTCCTATTTCTGCATTCCCTAGATCCTGCCCAATACAGTTAGGAACCTCCAGATGATTGCTCATAGTATCGAGCTGTGATCCTAGATTAGTACTTACCACGTTGTGTTTCCATTGACTGTATCATCTAAGTCTAAACACAGAAGTCCTGTCCCCCATTATATTTCCAACACTCAGGACAGTGTTGGGCTAATACAAAGTGCTTAATAAATACTTCTCAAATGAATAATAGGTTTACTCAGGGGCCATCAAGAAATCTGGGTTGGTTAAAATTGGATGCATATATAGGAAAAGATGAGGGAAAAAACAGGTTGGGAGAGGGTCTTGGACTTTAAACTAAAACGTTTAAACTCCATTCGATAGACGAAATTGACATTTGCAAGGGTCTGGAGCCTGAAAGTGACATGTCCTAGCATAAGCCTAGTCGTCTGTTTTGTTTGCTGGTGTAGTGTGACCCATGAGGTGAGGCATACAGGAGATTCTGGTTGAGCAACTGTAAGAACAGACAGATAGTGGTTTATTGATGAGGCATGGCGACCAAAGGTATATTGGGATGATGAAAGAGAGAAGGCCATTAGAAGTAACTCTGAGCATTCTCTTCTACATGACCACCTTTCACTGAGAGAAGGCGTGCGCAGAGGGAGAGCCAGGAGAAGGAAGAGTGAGTTCATTTTTTGATAGTTTGTTGAACCTGGCGGTATATTATGGAGATAGTGCAGAGACATTTAGAAATTCCAGCCTGTAGTTCAGAGAAGTTTTAAGCAAGAGATCTGTATTGGAGAGACATTTAAAAAGAGGTCATGGTTGAAGCTGTGAAGTTTACCAGAGAGAGAGGACAAAAGGAAAAGAGTTAAGGGCTATGGGTGGCACCTTGAAGAAAATCCACCCTTTTGGTGGAGGGACACAAAACCAGCAAAGAACAAAGGAAGAGTTTTTCAAAAAGGAGAAGGTAGTCACACTCAAATATTGTTGCGATCAGAATCTCCAAAACGTAGAAAAATAACTTGAAAGTTGGCAGATAGCAGAACGATGATGGAGAGGAGGTGATAATCTGATGTGGATTTCAACAGAGGAGAGAGAGTTAAGTTTAGAGCGTGAACAGCAAAGATGATCCATGAGGCAACAGGAGGGTAGAGGGCAATGAGAATGTGCCCCTTCTTGACTTTGAGATAAAGGAGGAATGAGGAAGAAAGTAAATTCCACTCGAGAGGGTAAAAAGCCAGGTGAAAGAGAAAGTGAGGTTTTCAGTAAGGGTAGGAAGTGGAAGGAGGAAATGATGAAAGTGTTCAGGGCAAAGGTCCAAAGTGTAAAGGAATTTATTGACAATGGAATGAGAGCTCTTAAGGTTATAGTAGCAAGGTTTAACCAGTCAAATTTCCATTGAGTCAAGTCAACCTGACATGGTAGTTCATCTCATCAGCGATCTGCCCAGCTATGTAAATAATGGGTCTGTTAACTTTTAACATAGTTAATTACGTGTTTCATAAAGATGACTCTTTGGTCATTAGCATTCCACCTTCCTGATTTTTGTTCTTTCGGAGAACCATCCTCCTGTTATTTTTCTTTAACAGGACCCATCGTTTTCTTATACTTATTCTAAAAAATAATATCCATGAAATCGCTCGTTGATACGTACATTTTTATACACTGTAATATATAACAAATGCATAACTTAAATATCTCACTTAAAGTACAAAATGTTTATACAGGTAGAGCACGGGATCTGGCGCCTGACAACTTGAGCTAAATCTTATCTACTAGCTGTGTTACCTTGGGTACCTCACTCACCCTTTCTGTGCCTCAGTTTTCTCTCACACAAAGTAAGAATGCTGGGTGCTCCAGCCTACTATGATCTCCTCCTTCTTTCAAACTTTTTAGTGGCTCTTTCTATCTTGTTTTCTGCACAACTTATCTGTCACTTATTAAAGAGCAAGAATTCAACAAAGTAAACTTGATCTAATTGGCTTTATTAGGCGATTTATGAGTCAGGCAGCAAATAGAGGAAGCTCCTAGGAGTTGTACAAAATGGAAGGTTTTTATAGGTACAAAGTTGGGGCAAAGAAATTATCAGCAGGGAAAAAAAAAAAAAAAAAGAATGAAAGGATGTTCCAGGCAAGGTCACCTCCTTTTAGGGGGAAAATAAAGGGATCTAATTAGGCAGATTACCTCATCTTTCTTTCTTTGGGAGATGGAGAGGGCCCATATGACAGATGACCCTTGGTGCTGATCAGAAAATTCCTGACTGCCCAGTTAAGATTATATGTCTGGGAAGGTTGAAAGTGCAACTAGGTTAAATATGGCGCCCTAATCTGGTCACTTGGCCTAAGGACACCATTTTGGGTCTGTGGTCTTATTTTTAACACCTTTGTCATATACTGCCTTCACTCTTTTTCATTCGAAGAAAATTACTGAGCACTTACTATGTGCCAGTCACTGCGGGTACAAAATGATAAAGGCCCAGGCCTCTCTCAAGGAGCCCATAGCTTACTTTAGAAGGTAGAGACACGCTGGCAGACTGACCACTACAGTATAGATAAGACCTTTGGCATAAATCTCAGAGAATCGCTGTGATCATGGAAGTCCTACCAGAGTGGTGAAGGCTTGAATTCAGGCTCAGAGAATGAACAAGAATCAACTGCATAGGCACGGAGGGTAGGATTTAGGCAGAAGGAACGGATTATGAGACTGGAAGGCACTAAGGTTTGTGGTCTCACTGCATTCAGAAAACTTTTCTAAGTGGTTGTCAAGGCTAGAGCATAGAGCAGGGTTGGACCATGAAAAGTTTTTTAAGCTATATGAAATGCCCAGACTTTATAAACAAGATGAAGTTAAAAGCACAGATTCTAGAACCATATTTACAGAGTTGAAATCCTACTTAAGCTACTTAGTAGCTGGTATCATTGGGTAAGGAACAGAACTTCTAGATTTGAGTTTTACCATTAAAATGGGGATAATATTGGTAATTATACATTTATCCCATACCACTTACTATACGTAAAGTGCTTAAAACAATGTTTAGCACATGGTAACTGCTACAAAATGATTATTATTAGTTTTGAAAGGATCACTGAAGAACCCAAATGAGGGAGGAGACATGGTCAGGTTTGAATCTTAGAAAGACAACTTTAAGGGATGCCTGGGTGGCTCAGTTGGTTGAGCGCCTGGCCATTGATTTTGGCTCAGATCATGATCCCAGGGTGGTGGGATCGAGCCCTGTTTTGGGCTCTGCACTGAATGTGGAGCCTGCTTGGGATTCTCTCTCCCTCTTTCTCTGCCCTTCTTTATCTCGATCAAAATAAATAAATAAACATTTGGGGCGCCTGGGTGGCTCAGTCGGTTAAGCGTCCGACTTCGGCTCAGGTCATGATCTCACGGTCCGTGAGTTCGAGCCCCGCGTCAGGCTCTGGGCTGATGGCTCGGAGCCTGGAGCCTGTTTCCGATTCTGTGTCTCCCTCTCTCTCTGCCCCTCCCCCGTTCATGCTCTGTCTCTCTCTGTCTCAAAAATAAATAAACGTTAAAAAAAAAATTAAAAAAAAAAACATTAAAAATAGAAGCGGGGAGCCTGGGTGGCTCCGTTTGGTTAAGCATCTGACTCTTGATTTTGGTTCAGGTCATGATCTCAAAGGTTTGTGAGTTTGACCCCCGACATGGGACTCTGCGCTGACAGTGTGGAGCCTGCCTGGGATTCTCTTTCTCTCCCTCTCTGTTCCTCCCCAGCTTGTGATCTCCCTCTCTCAAAATAAATAAATGAACCGCAATTTTTTCAAAAAATAAATAAAAAGAAAAGATGACTCTAAGAGGAATGTAGAAAACTGGAGTCAGGAAAAGAAAAGGAGGAAATTGTAGTAATTTAGCAGTGAAGAATCAGATGAAGGAGGGAGCAGATATAAAATAAATGAAGGAGGCATTAAAAGATTTGATGGCCCATTAGATGGGAAGTGTGAGGGTGAAGGAGAATGAGGAGTTAATACTCAGGGTTCTGTTATGAACACTTGTATTTCTATTTATGCCACTAACCAAAATAGGGGGAAGCCTGGGCTTTGGGGTCAGGTGAACCTGGGAGGGTTGGGGGAGTCTTCCTTTAACAAAAAAATTTTTTTAATGTTTATTTATTTTTGAGAGAAATAGAGACAAGTGCAAGTCGGGGAGAGGCAGAGAGAGACAGAGATAGAATCCAAAGCAGGCTCCAGGCTCTGAGTTGTCCATACAGAGCCTGACCCAGTGCTGGAACTCACGAACCATGAGATCATGATCTGGGCCAAAGTCAGATGCTTAACCGACTGAGCCACCTAGGTGCCCCAGGAGTCTCTCTTTTATTGAATGATCATGAAACCTCGGCTAAGTGATGCGGCCATACTGAGGTTTGATGTCTCCTTCTAGAAAATGGAGTTGATGAAATGAACCTTGCAGAGTCGTGAGGCTTGAAATGAGGTCAAGTGAGGAATGTGCCTCTCCTAGTGTCTGACCCACACATGGCAGACATTCAATGGAGTCCCGTGCTGTTGGTGGTTTAGGGTTTGAAGATGCTGAATCCCAGGCCCCTGAGGCTTATCTTTGTGGACAAAACATCTCCCCAAATAAACAAAAGGCACCCTTAGACTGTCGCTTACTGCACTTATCAAAAGCTATACTTTCAACATAGAAGACTCATGACCCTTCTCACTTTGATTTACCTCACTTTGCAGGACCTGGGACTGTCATTGCGGTGTTAGACCTCCAAGGCTTACGTGAATTCATTGGTAAGTGAGAAGCCACTTAGACTTGGGCAAAGGGAGATTGGAGAGGGGTGAGGAGAAGTAGAGAAGCGTTAGGGCCTGAGGATTGATGATTCACTAAATAGAAGGAATGTCTCTACCTGTAGACAAGGCTCACAGTGACAGGTTGGCCTTCCTTTCTGGTTGGGACTTGTCAGACCCCTAAACTCTTGGCTCCCATTTCAAATCTCAGCCCAAAGAGTTTCAAGAAAAGCACTCTCTCCTTAGCTCTAGTGGATAAAGAAAAAGCAGACACAATGCTTCACGTCACCAGACTGGACTGCTACTCTCCTTCGCCCCATGTGTAAAAGACTTTTGAGCCCTGAGCAAGCCCTTTTGCTTGAAGAAGCCACAAACGTTGAGAACAGCCCCCTGTGGTCTGTCAGAAATTCAATATTTGTTGAATTAAATTTGGGGAACCACAAGAAGCCCCATTTCCAGGCCAAGCTCGGGGCAGCTACTGGCTTTTACACAAAGAGGGGTAAAACTCTTCTGGAATCTGTAGACTGTCTGGTTAATCAGATAGAATCTTCTGAGATAGAATTAAAAGGGAAGTTTCCGAGGTGATATCAAGGTTTTTGCTTTGACTCCTGGCACTCGGGGTTGTCTTTGAATAAACACCAGATTTATCCCCAAAGTACAAAGAGCCTGTCGAGGGGCTTCATTGCCTGAATTCTGCAGAAGAGAATGCGAAAGTGATGAACAGAACTTATAGCATTCAGGATTTCTGCATGTCATGGATTGATCTGTTTTGTTTTGTTTTTTTTTTTTTAATTTTGCATATCAGCACTGTATGCCATAAAGCCAAATCAATACTAGTCAACAATACTTAATTATGAGCTGGCTTTAAGCTGCGACCTGACCAAGCATTCCTGGACATCTAGAACAAACTGTTATTTCATATATGTCATCACATTTAATCAGGTTAATCTTCACCACAAAATAGTGAGACAGGTATTATGAATCCTGCTCTGGAAATGAAGATGCTGAGACTCAAGGTCACTTAGCTAACATCTTGCTCTAACTGTGATCTGAAGAAAATCTTTTTTCTTTCTTTCTTTTTTTTTTTTTTTTAAAGATACCATTTTCATGTAGTGAAACTCAGGTATCCTGAACGGATGCAGAAACATTTACCAAATTATATGTTTGTAGCAGTAAATTCAGGTTAGGGAGATGCACGGTCAACTTCTTGAGCCCACAGGCCGTTTCTTGTTTGTTTTTTTGTCTCTAGATTCCACTGTGAAGAGATGTTTGAGAAGTGTCTGTGAAATGATGTGAGTAAATACTAATGCTTTCTTGGGGTCTTGGATAAATGTATACATTTGCAGGAAAAAAAAGAATTCCAGAATTGGAAGGGATCTTAGAACCATCTGCACCGGGGGTTCTCAAGCTTTGACATGTAGCATTAGAATCCGCTGGAGGGTTTGTTCAAACACAGATTGCTGTGCCCCAGCCCCTCCAGAATTTCTGGTTCGCAAGGTCTGGAATGGGACTGAAAATGTGCATTTCTTTTTTTTTTTTTTCAAGACTTCTGTTCTTTTCTTTATTTTTTTAAATATGAAATTTATTGTCAAATTGGTTTCCATACAACACCCAGCGCTCATCCCAACAGGTGCCCTCCTCAATGCCCATCACCCACCCTCCCCTCCTTCCCACCCCCCATCAACCCTCAGTTCATTCTCAGTTTTTAAGAGTCTCTTATGGTTTGCCTGCCTCCCTCTCTAACTTTTTTTTCCCCCTTCCCCTCCCCCATGGTCTTCTGTAAGTTTCTCAGGATCCACATAAGAGTGAAAACATATGGTATCTGTCTTTCTCTGTATGACTTATTTCAGTTAGCATCACACTCTCCAGTTCCATCCACGTTGCTACAAAAGGCCAGATTTCATTCTTTCTCATTGTCATGTAGTATTCCATTGTGTATATAAGCCACAACTCTTTTATCCATTCATCAGTTGATGGACATTTAGGCTCTTTCCATAATTTGGCTATTGTTGAGAGTGCTGCTATAAACATTGGGATAAAAGTGCCCCTATGCATCAGCACTCCTGTATCCCTTGGGGAAATGCCTAGCAGTGCTATTGCTGGGTCATAGGGTAGATCTATTTTTAATGTTTTGAGGAACCTCCACACTGTTTTCCAGAGCGGCTGCACCAGTTTGCATTCCCACCAACAGTGTAAGAGGGTTTCCGTTTCTCCACATCCTCTCCAGCATCTATAGTCTCCTGATCTGTTCATTTTAGCCACTCTGACTGGCGTGAGGTGGTATCTCAGGGTGGTTTTGATTTGTATTTCCCTGATGAGGAGCGACATTGAGCATCTTTTCATGTGTCTGTTGGCCATCTGGATGTCTTCTTTAGAGAAATGTCTGTTCGTGTCTTCTGCCCATTTCTTCACTGGATTATTTGTTTTTCGGGTGTGGAGTTTGGTGAGTTCTTTATAGATTTTGGATACTAGCCCTTTGTCTGATATGCCATTTGCAAATATCTTTTCCTGTTCTGTTGATTGCCTTTGAGTTTTGTTGATTGTTTCCTTGGCAGTGCAGAAGCTTTTTATCTTGATGAAGTCCAATAGTTCATTTTTGCTTTTAATTCCCTTGCCTTTGGAGGTGTGTTAAGTAAGAAATTGCTGCGGCTGAGGTCAGAGAGGTTTTTTCTTCTTTCTCCTCTAGGGTTTTGATGGTTTTCTGTCTCACATTCAGGCCCTTCATCCATTTTGAGTTTATTTTTGTGAATGGTGTAGCAAAGTGGTCTAGTTTCATTCTTCTGCATGTTGCTGTCCAGTTCTCCCAGCACCATTTGTTAAAGAAACTCTTTTTTCCATTGGCTATTCTTTCCTGCTTTGTCAAAGATTAGTTGGCCATACTTTTGTGGGTCCAATTCTGGAGTCTCTATTCTATTCCATTGGTCTATGTGTCTGTTTTTGTGCCAATACCATGCTGTCTTGAAGATGACGGCTTTGTAGTAGAGGCTAAAGTCTGGGATTGTGATGCCTCCCGCTTTGGTCTTCTTCTTCAATATTACTTTGGCTATTCGGGGTCTTTTGTGGTTCCATACCAATTTTAGGATTGCTTGTTCTAGCTTCAAGAAAAATGCTGGTGCAATTTTGATTGGGATTGCATTGACTGTGTAGATTGCTTTGGGTGGTGTTGACATTTTAACAATGAAAATGTGCATTTCTAACAAGTTCCCAGATGGGGCTGATGTTGCTGGTTCGGGGGGCACACTTTGAGAATCACTAATCTGCTACAACAATAACATATATCAAGGGCTTATTATGTGCCAGGCACTATGCTAAGTGCATTACTTTCCTCATGTCATTTAATCCTCACCGTAAGTCTAAGGATGGTGATGTTATTAGGATCCCCATTGCATTTATAAGAACAATGAAACACAGAGAAGTTAAGTCTTTTGCTCAACGTAACCCTTCCAACAAGTGTTGGGAGCAGAGTTTTGAACTTGGGCCGTCAGATGCTAAGTCTGGCACTATCAGTCACTTTATGGCATAGGACCTCACAGAGTGAACTGCTCCTTGCACCTGTCCACATGAGGAAATAAAGGCTCACAAGAAGTGACTTGCCCAGAGTCATGCAATGAATTGGAACATGAGTGTGAATGAGGACACAAGTGTCCTAATCCAACATCTTTTTAGGCTACTTTCTTCTGACATAGAACACTAGGAGCGAGCAAGGGCTCTACTTGCTCTCTTCCAGTTTGGATCCCCAAGGTGGACACCTTCTAATTGGCATAGACGGCCTTATGATGTTCTGATATTCTAATCATTTTCCCCCACTTACCCACTATTTCATCTGACTGAGGGAGGTGGCGTTTGCCCTGGAAGAGAGAGTGGGGGGCAATGGTTAAGTCCTGCAGCTGCAAGCAAAGCCCCAGAAAGGAAAGGGGTTAACCAGCTTGGTAAATAGATAGAGTGGGTGGAAGGAAATGTCTCCATGTGTCCGGGCACGTCCTCGGTTATGTCTCAACCAACACTAAGAAAATCCAGCTCTTAGGGACTTTAGGTCACCGTACCTCGACCTCCAAGTCTCCCAGGGATGCTGGGAAGGAAAATTAAGAGTCTTTGGTTAGTGGAAGATTGGGCCCGGGAGGACTCATAAGATCCAAAAATCAGTCCCTCGGAGGCCCTACCCTCAGCTGTGCTGTACCCATTGTCCCCGAGCATGCCCTCTCCTGGGCCAGCTGTCGGACAAATATTTACAAAGAGAGGCAGCACACTGCAGTGGACAGGGCACCGGCCTCGGCCCAAGTCCCTCCTTGCTGCCGACACCTTCGTGAACTTGAGCGGGACGGTTATCTTTCAGAGCTGGCTTCCTCTTCTGTAAAAGGGTGTGTAGTAAACAAAGTAAATGACTTCCTCCAATGCCCACGTCATAATTCCTGGAATCTGTAAATACGCTACTGTAAACAGCAAAGGGAGATTTTCAGATGTGATTAAGGGTCTTGACATGGGTAGATTGTCCTATATTATCTAGGTGAACCCAGCATGATCACAAGGGTCCTTATAAGTGAAAGAGAGGCAGAGGAAACAAAGATACAAGAGATGTGACCACAGAAGCTGAGGTTGGAGTGATAGGCGTGCTGACTTTGAAGACGGAAGGGGACCACTAGCCTGGGAATGTAGGCAGCCTGGGAGTACAAACTGGAAGAGGGAAGAATCTGATTTTCCCCTTCAAGCCTGCAGAAGGAGCATAGTCCTGCTGACACCTTGATTTTAGCTCCTCAGCACCCATTTCAGACTTCTGACCTACGGATACTGTAAGATAATACATAGTTTTGTTTTAAGCCACTATGGCTGTGATAATTTCTTTTTTTTTTTTTTTAATTTTTTAATGTGTGTTTTAGTTTTGAGAGACAGAGACAGAGCGTGAGCAGGGGAGGGGCAGAGGGAGAGGGAGACACAGAGCCTGAAGCAGGCTCCGGGCTCTGAGCTGTCAGCACAGAGCCCGACGCGGGGCTCGAACCCACGGACCACGAGATCATGACCTGAGCTGACGTCGGACGCTTAACCGATGGAGCCACCCAAGCACCCCTGTGCTAATTTCTTATAGTAGCAGTAGGAAACTAATATAGGGACAGATAATGCTTTCCTTGTCTACCTCATAGGATTGCCGTGAGAGCCAAAAGAAATCATTTATGTGATGCCACTTTAAATATTGTAACCCACCATCCAAATATAGCTATCCCCGTTACCCAAAACTAGAACGTCCCTATGAAAACTTTCATAATGCAAAATGGCATAAAGGGAAGAAGCGATCATCATTAATTTATGTGAAAACTTTTTTTTGGGGGGGTTTGTTTGAGGGTTCCTAGACCCCCAAATAATCTGTAATGCATGGACAGTGTAAATTGAGATAAAGCACAGATGCTCCCAGACACAGTTCAAAGTTACGTTGGCTGGATGCTGGGATGCTGGGTGTAGCTCCCACGGAAGAGGCTTGGCAAGGCCCCTCTTCCTGCGTGGGGTATGCTGTCTCCATAACAGCTTGCTGCAAAAACAAATGCTGAGCGCTATTTTTGCTTTTCTTCTTTTTTGGTCAACGCAAAAAATCCTCTGCGGATTTCTTTCAGTTAGCAACACCAGGTAATAATGTAGGTCTTCTGTAAAAGCAAAGTGGCCTCATGCAAACTTTTGAAAAGTGTGGGGATGTCTATAGAAGGGCCTGTCATTCTCAGTATTAGAGCTCAAATTCTGCCCCCACCACAAAAAAATTGCATGGAAAATGCTCATTCTGGTGGGTGGTCAAGGTAATCCTCACAGGAAGGCCATAACATGACAGTGAGCTCAGTGGTACCATCAGGGAAATAACCTTCTTTGAGAATCTGCACTTTGTGATTTTCTCAATTGGAGTATCTCTGCCTTGAATAAGGGAAGATGGAGAGGGAATGTGATCAAAAGACAGAAACTGCTAGTTATAAGATAAGTAAGTTCTGGGGATGTCACGTACAACAAGGTGACTGCAGTTGGCAATACTGTGGTCCAGTCTATTGAAACTTGCTAAGAGAGTAGATCTTAAAAATTCTCATCATAAGAAAAAAATTGTAACTCCGTGAGGTGATGGATGTTAACTAAACTTATGGTGGTGGTCATTTTGCAATACATACATTTATCAAATTGTTATATTGCATACCTTCGACTAATACAATGTTATATGTCAATTATATCTCAAAAAATCTGGGGGAAAAGAGTGAATAGAATCTTTACATAGCCTCGGGAAGAATTCAAATTTAGTTGAAGGAAAAGTCTTGTATTATGAACCCTACCAGATCAGGTTCCTATAGAGAAAACAAATTTGGGGACCTCGATGGGTACTCTTGAAATGTGACTCCTTGCTTGGAGTTGTAGGGAGGTTCCATCCAACAAATATAAATTAGACTTGTGCTGTGTTAAAGGTGTAACGATAATTAGACATGGTCCCTGTCCTCAAGGAGCTCACAAGTCTAGTATAATCATCATGCAGGTCTCACATAGATGTCATCACCTGGGTCTCATATTTATGACATCATCACAGTTAGAAGTCAACACTTGGATCTCGTGCTTATGTTTTTTGCATTAATCATGGATCATCTATACTTATACTCATATTTTCAAGTTGAAGAATTTAAATATAAAGTACAGAATTAGATTTGGCTGGATATAAAAGAAACCTAACCACAGTGGCTTAACTAAAAAAGGGGATTGTTTTTCATGTAGTAAAGAGACTACCGTTAGAAAGTCGAAGACGAGGTCAGTGAAACAGCCTCTTTCTCTCTCCCTTCTCTCCCATGCTTAGCAGTTTCATGGTCCAATGTAGCAATACCTTGTCCAGCCATTTCACCTGCCTTCCAGGCCAGAGATATGGGGGCTCCAAGAGAAGTGGACAGAAAAGATATCTGTCAACTGTCTGACCCTCTTTATCAGGAGAACGATAGTTTCCCTTAAATTCTTATTCAGTAGACTTTTGTTTGCATCTCATTGGCCAGAACTTGGTTACACACTACCTGTAGCTGCAAGAGAGTCTGGCGAGATGACTGTTTTTAAACTGGGAATATTGCTACCTGAACAAAACTTGGGTTCTATGAATAAAGAAGATGAGATAGTCTAGGCAAATGGAAATAGCCATCACCTTGTTAGTCTCATTTAAGAAATATCTGTATAATCATGTCCTTAATGGACCATTTTTTTTAATCGAGGTATAATTACATACATTGAATTGCATAGATCTTAAATGTGCCATTTGTCCAGTTTTAACAAATTGTGTACCCTGTGAAACCAATACCCCAATCATGACCTGCCTATTTTCATCACCCCAGAAAACCACCTTGTGCCCTTCCTAGTCAACCTTTCCTCTGCCCAGATGTAACAACATTCTGATCTGTATCCCCATAAATTAGTTTTGCTAAACAGATGTCTTTGAGCCACTTTCGGAGTGGTCAGGGTAAAAACATTTTAAGGGAGTTGAACAAGAATTAAAGAAGAAATTTGCCCGCTTTTCAAAGATACACAGTACGTGGCACATGGCAGATATTGGCAAACAGCAGTTGCTTTGGTTGTGTTGCTAATCAATGTTGTCCTTTCTCTGGCCAGGAAAGGTTTCATTCAACACCCTGCCTGCAAGGAGTCAATTTTCTAAAGGACTCTCCTCCCCTCAAGGGAACCTCATGCACAAAGCTCTTTAATATTGAGATCAGGGGCGTGATTATTAATGGGACAATTTCCTAACTCCCTCCACAGCCTCATATGGATGATTAACCAGGCAAAGCCTGCGTGGCAGGCAAGTTGGCTCTTCGGGATGAGAAACTCTGTGAACACGCAGCCCTGAGAGAGCGGTTGCCTTCGATGAGTCATCGGTAACAAGCAGATGAGACAGAAGGCGCGGTTTGTCCACTCGCCCTGCCCCGGGCCCTCCCGGCTACTCTGACATCTCCCCAGACTCCACCCTCAGCAGGTGGAACAGCTGGGTGGGAAGACACATTTTTGCAACCAAGATAAGGCTAGAGTGACAGTTGCTGTGACCCAGCTATTCATCAGGAAAGCACTTTCGGAGTCAGCACAATCATGGGTGAGCTTGTCACACCGCGCTTCTCTTTTGCTCTGACTTACAATGGAGATGCACTCTTTTGTAGCTTTGTTTGGTAAAAGCCAGTACAAAATGGATGCCGCGCCTGGAACACTGATACCTAGCTGAAGCCAAATGCATCTTTGGCCAATAAAACGCCAAGGGCCTGTTTTGTTCGCAGCCACACCAAGTTATACGTGCTGGGGATTTCCACACACGCTGTGGGTCTGGGGGTGGGCCAACTGAACAGCTGTGTGACCCCTGTGGCTCTCCTCATCCACAGTCCCCGGAGTTTCTGGAATCCCTTTGTTAGCTATGGTTTGGGCATGCAGTGTCCTTGGAAGGTTGTATCTTTCCTCACACTGAATTATTCTTAATTAAGCCCACAGGACTCAGCCTGGTGTTCTAGTCCCTGGACAGCCTGTTCCCAACCAACTGTTGTCACTGGATTCTACCCCGAGCAGACCGCATTTTTCTCTTACTGGTAGAATGTGATAGGCCTGGACTCTGGAGAAAAACCTGGGTTCTAATCCACCTCTATTCATTCTTCTTTTTTAAAAAAAAATTTTTTTTAATGTTTTATTTATTTTTAAGAGAGAGACAGAGACAGAGACAGAGAGAGAGAGAGAGAGAGAGAGAGGGCAAGTGGGGGAGGGGCAAAGACAGAGGGAGACACAGAATCTGAAGCAGGTTCCAGGCTCTGAGCTGTTGGCAGAGTGCCCAATGCAAGGCTCAAACCCATGAACCATGAGATCATGACCTGAGCTGAAGTCAGACCTTAACCGAATGAGCCACCCAGGCGCCCCCCTCTATTCATTATTCTTAGCTGTACTGAGCTATAACTATGTTTCCCCATCCCCACACCCTTGCTTATACCATTATCTTGGCCTGAGATGCAGTCTCTGCTCCTTCACATAGAGGCAAACCCTATTCACTTTCTAAGGTCAAGTGCAAATACCACCTTTAGCCCTTCCTAACAAATAGGTGTGGTCTCTTCTTCTGAGTTATCTCAGCCCCATCTGTTTGCCATTTTTCAGCGCTTGATTTTTATTGTTCCTAGAGCTCTCTCTCTTCTGCATTTCTACCTTGACTCTCAAAGTCATAAAACCTATTGTCCAGTAGGGTTGCAGATAAAAGAGAGGCACCCGGTGAAGTCTGAGTTTCGGATAAACCACGAGTAAATTCGTTTGGTGTAGGCATGGTCCCAGCATTGCATGGGAAATACTTCTATTAAAAGATTTCTGTCATTTATCTGAAAGTAAAATTTAACTGCGCACCCTGTATTGCACACGCACTGCATCTGGCCGCCCGTCACACCCGACTCTTTGAAGCGGATAGTTGTGTGCTTCTCTGGCTTCTTCGCTGGGTTGCACATTATGTGACAGTGGCCATCTTGTCTCATCCATCTTTTGCAACACCCAGGGTTTCTTCCTCCAAGCAGTTGCTTAGTAAATCTTCATTGATGAGTACAGGGATTGTCCCGCCAGCAGGTATGAGCATTCAGCACAGTTTCTGAGAAGCTCAGCTTTGGAGTCATATGGACCAGAGTGTGTCATGTTCCCACCACTAGACCAACTACGTGGCCTTCACAAGTTACCCCATTCTCAGACATGCTCATCTGTGCAATGGGAAGAAGAGTGCACCTATTCTGCAGGGATTACCAACCTTCAGTTCTTAATACACATCTAAAGGGCTTAGCACAGAGCCTGGTCCATAGAAAATGCCTAGTAATCGTTAGCTATTACTATGGGAAATGATGAAACGCATTCAGACCAGACAGTGTGGCTTCAGCGGCAACTACTTTGCTGCCGGCAGTCAAGACTACGTAAAGGAACGAACTTTATGTAGTTTGGAAATATAAAATGCAAGATGGACCTTAGTCTTCCTTTAGAGAGAGTTCTTTTTTCTTTTTTAATTTTTTTTTTTAACGTTTATTTATTTTTGGGACAGAGAGGGACAGAGAGAGACAGAGCATGAACGGGGGAGGACAGAGAGAGAGGGAGACACAGAATCCGAAGCAGGCTCCAGGCTCTGAGCCATCAGCCCAGAGCCCGACGCGGGGCTCGAACTCACAGACCGAGAGATTGTGACCTGAGCTGAAGTCGGGCGCTTAACCGACTGAGCCACCCAGGCGCCCCTAGAGAGAGTTCTTAACTCATCTGGTTTTTCTCTTCAGTTTCCTAGGCCAAGGTCATGTTCTTTTCTCAGGCTGAGGCTCTTGTCTGCCCTTTTGAGATGTCAGTTCATCTCTCGTTCTAAGGCTGTCTTCTCCAGTATGCATCTTCCCCTTTCCCCCCGGTCCTGGGTGCATAGTTCCCCAACCAGAATGATTTGCCGCTTCCTTTGGATGGCATTGCTGGATGTGTGTGTATGTGTGTGTGTGTGCATATATATGTGTATAATGGGGAAAGTAAACGGCCGTTTTGGTATCTCCTAATCATCCAGGCACAGTTGGGTGGGTGGCCATTAGCAAAATCACTTAAATCTGACATGTATTTATTCCTACCAGGCTATGTGCAGGGAACACCCTCAGTGACTTTAATGGGGCCTCTATGCTCTACCGGGCACTACGTCAGATACTTTGCTTACATTGTCCCACTGAATAATCAGGACAACTCTGTGAGATAGATGTTCTCACCTCAGTTTTGTGAATGCAGAAACAAAACGTAAAAGATTAGTAACTTGCAGGGTGCCTGGGTGGCTCAGTCGGTTGGGCGTCTGACTTTGGCTCAGGTCATGATCTCACGGTTCGTGGGTTTGAGCCCCGCGTTGGGCTCTGTGCTGACAGCTTGGAGCCTGGAGCCTGCTTTGGCTTCTGCGTCTCCCTCTTCCTCTGTTCCTCCCCTGCTCTCACTCTCTCACTCTGTCTCTCTCTCTCTCTCAAAAATAAAGATTAAAAAAAAAAAAAAAAGATTAGTAACTTGCTTTAAGGCCACCATGCAGGTAACTTCTAGCTGCAATCAAACCCAGCTCCCTGACTCCAACCCTCAAGCTCTTTCCAATGCCATTGGCTCTTCACCCCGGCTGCTCATTAGAATTAACCCAGGGAGCCTTTCCAACGCACCGATGTCTGGACCACCTCCCCAGAAATTCTGATTTAATTATTTTTGAGGATCATTGCAAGGATATTGGTCTGCCATCATCCCATATGCTAGGACATGAATTAAAAGGATCCAACACAATCTAGTACAATTCTTCATGATCATCATTTATAGATCTTGGGTCCTGAAACTTCCCTATGCTTTGTATTCAAAGATTATTTGCCTCAATTGCTGTAGATTGGTCCCAGGTACGTACGTATGTGAAAAGAATCCTTAAAAAAGTATTCTGGTGATTCTTTCCAAGTTCATTTTATATTGCTCTTGGGGGAGAACTTTGTTGCAATTTACCCAATTTCCAGAGACTTCTTGGACAGTCTTCTTAGACTGTCTTCTTGGACAGTCTACTCCATGGACTAGCTCATCTTTTTTCAGGCCGGGATGGGAGCAGGCTAAGGCTGTATGATTTGTTTTCTGTGCTCCGTCGAATTTGTCTTCTTTTTATTTCACTCTAAGGATTTTTCTGATTGTATTCATTTTTCCCTTTTCTTTTGCCTTCAGGGTACCTTAGAAAGTCTCCCCCACAAAGAAAGCTGTCATGTGCTATTCATGATCTACATTTGAAGTTGCCCTTTGTTTCAATACCATTGGCCTACTTATTAGGGCTGTAATCTGGGACCAGTTTCATTTTGGGGATTCTCAGTTTTATCCATCGCTAAATGGATTAATAAAAACCTACCACTCACGGGGTGCCTGGGTGGCTCAGTCGGTTAAGCGTCTGACTCTTGGTTTCGGCTCAGGTCATGATCTCATGGTTCATGAGTTCGAGCCCATGTCAGGCTCTATGCTGACAGTGTGGCGCCTGCTTGGGATTCCCTCTCTCTCCCCCCTCTCTCTGCCCCTTCCCCTGCTCCTGCTCTTTCTCTCTCTCAAAATAAATAAATAAGCTAAAAAAAAAAAATTCAAAAACCTACCTTCCATGATTTCCATGAAAATTCATTTACCAAACAAAATTGATGTGTTTATTTGTCTAATGCATCTCCTCTACCATAAGACCTTCTAGGAACCAAGTCTGTTTTGATTACCATTATATGTCTGGTGCCTTGAGTTGTGGTGGGTTTAGTAGATGCTCAGTAAATACTGGTGGCACGTGGACTGTGGAGGGGGCTTGGGAGTCAGGCATGCTGCGTTCTGGGTTTCTGCTGCACCACTTACAAGCTGTGTGACCCTGCGCAAGTTGTTTAACTTCTCTGAACCTTCATTTCTACATTTGTAAAATAATAATAATAATAAACCTAATAATGAAGATAGTAGTGAAGATTAAGTGATATGTGCCAATAAAGAAATCAGTTCAAGGGTGCCTGGGTGGCTCAGTGGGTTGAGTATCTGACTTTGGCTCAGGTCATGATCTCATGGTCCGTGAGTTCAAGCCCCATGTTGGGCTCCCTGCTGACAGCTCGGAGCCTGGAGACTGCTTTGGATTCTGTGCCTCCCTCTTTCTCTGCCCTTTCCCCCCACTAATGCTCTGTCTCTCTCTGTCTCTCAAAAATAATGTTAAAAATTTTTAAATTAAAAAAAAAATGTTTATTTTTGACAGAGAGAGAGAGAGACAGACAGACAGAACATGAGCGGGGGAGGGACAGAGAGAGAGGGAGACACAGAATAGGAAGCAGGCTCCAGCTCTGCGCTGTCAGCACAGAGCCCGACACGGGGCTCGAACTCACAGACCGTGAGATCATGACCTGAGCCGAAGTCGGACGCTCAACCCACTGAGCCACCAGGCACCCCAAATGTTGAAAAAATTTAAAGAAAAAGCAATCAGTCCAGTGCATGGCACATAAAATACCCTTGTAAGTGCTAATGAAGGGACACCTGGGTGGTTGAGTCAGTTGAACGGATGATTCTTGGTTTCGGCTCAGTTCCTGATCCCAGGGATAGAGCCCCATGTCGGGCTCCACACTTAGAATGAAGCCTGCTTAAGATTCTCTTTCTCACTTCCTCTGCTCCTTCCCTGCTCGCACACACACTCTCTCTGTCTCTCTCTAAAAAAAAGAAAACATACTGCTAATGAAGATGACCATGTTTTCTAGAAATATTGACTTCCACCATAACATTGTTGGAAACCAGACATATATTCCAAGTTTAAGAAAAAAAATACTTAAAAAAAAAATAGCTGTGAAGTTCCAATGAGGGAAGTTAATGAAGCAGAATTTGAATACTTGCTTTTTCCTATCTATTTTCATCCTGCAATGTGTTACGCCTTTTAAAGAGGAAAAAAAAAAAAGAAGTAAATTCAATTTATGCTCAGATATGAATTATGTCAGGAGTTCTGGGTGTGTGTGGGAGTGTGTATATGTGTAATTGTATTTTAAAAGAGGACCCAAAGTAGGACTCACTGCCACATTTAAAACCTGTGCATTTCATTGCATGTAAATAATACTTTAAAAAAAAAAGGTGGGGGGCCTGAGTGGCTCAGTTGGTGAAGCGTCCTACTCTTGATTTTGGCTCAGGTCATGATCTCATGGTTTGTGAGATCGAGCCCTGTGTCAGGCTCTGCGCTGAGAGGGCAGAGCCTGTTTGGGATTCTCTCTCTCCCTCTCTCTGTGCCTCTACACTGCTCACACTCTCTTTGTCTCTCTCCATCTCTCTCAAAATAAATAAATAAACATGAGAAAAAGAAACTGCATACAAATCTTGAACTCTAGTTAATGATACACACGCTGCAGGATTTAGGCGTAAAGTATAATGAAGTCTGCAACTTACTCCGAAATGCATTACAAAATATGATGCGTTGATGAATGGAGAGGTGCCTAAATATGTGATAAAGCAAATACACTGGAACCTTGAACAACACAGGAGTTAGGGGATAGCAACCCCCCCATATGGCCAAAGATCCATGTATAACTTTGGACTCCCCTAAAACTTAACTACTAATAGCCTACTTTTGACCAGAAGTCTTGCTGATAACACAATTAACACACAATTTGTATTTTACATGAGTTACGTACTGTATCCTCACAGCACAGTAAGTTAGGGAAAAGAAAATGTTATTAAGAAACTCATAGGGGTGAGAAAATGCATTTACAGTACTGTCCTGTAAAAAATACACACGCGAGGGGCGCCTGGGTGGCGCAGTCGGTTAAGCGTCCGACTTCAGCCAGGTCACGATCTCGCGGTCCGTGAGTTCGAGCCCCGCGTCAGGCTCTGGGCTGATGGCTCGGAGCCTGGAGCCTGTTTCCGATTCTGTGTCTCCCTCTCTCTCTGCCCCTCCCCCGTTCATGCTCTGTCTCTCTCTGTCCCAAAAATAAATAAACGTTGAAAAAAAAAATTAAAAAAAAAAAATACACACGCGAGTGGACCCATGCATTTCAAACCTGTATTGTTCTAGGGTCAACTGTACAGCAAAATGCTCATTATAGAATCTAAGGGTTAGCTGTGTTCACTGCGCACTTTTATCAATATTTCTGTATGTCTGACATTTTTCATAATAAATTGTTGGGGGGGCCACCTGGGGGGGCTCAGTCAGTTAAGCTTCTGACTCTTGATTTTAGTTTATGTCATGATCTCAGGGTTGTGACGTGGAGCCCGGTGGCGGGGTCCATGCTGGGCACGGAACCTGCTTAAGATTCTCTCTCTCTCTCTCTCTCTATCTCTCTCTCTTTCTCATAAATGAATACATAAATAAAACATTGGGAGGAAAAAGAAAGAAACGCAATCCTAAATCCAAGGCAGGCTCATCGTGCTGGATTTCAGGCATGTGGTACTTGTCAATATCTATATTTTAGGAAGACTTTCCTGCTTCTCTATTAATCACAGCCCATAAAAAACTTCCAACACTGCCTCTGCATAGTGCTAACTCACATGAAAGAAGACAAGGTCTGAGTTGAAAAAAACAGCAATGAAGGGGCGTCTGGGTGGCTCAGTCGGTTAAGCGTCCCACTTCAGCTCAGATCATGATCATGCAGTTTGTGAGTTTGAGCCCCGTGTCGGGCTCTATGCTGACAGCTTGGAGTCTGGGGCCTGCTTCAGATTCTCTCTTTCTCTCTCTCTCGAAAATAAATGAAACATTAAAAAATTAAAAAAAAATAGCACTGAAAAGAGCACACAACGAATGGAAGACAGAAGTAGGCTATCCTTTGGCACTTTGGGGGAACAACTAAATTATTAGAATCTCAGACATCCAGGGTTGCTGAGAGACGATGAGACTCTCATCTCTGGCTCTTAGACTGATTATCGTGCCTGCTAGTTACCACGTAGGTAAGAAATGTTAGAAATAATTGGCCACTTCATAGAGAATCATGAACAAAGGTACATGTAGGCCATTTCTTTGGAAAGGTATTTAAGATGTTGGGTTTTTGGAAAGGTAGTTTTTGTCTTGTTGTGGAAAGACATAATAAGAAAGGATGTGATAAGTTTGAGACTATATGCCAACTTCCTACAAGTTAGAATGTTTTGGAGAATGGGTAAAGATAAGTTTTAGGTTTATATACATGTAAATAATCAGGAACACACCCTGGTAGCCGAAGGAAATACAAGTATCTTCTCTTGGCCACAGGAAGTATATGATGGAGCACAGGAAGACTTAAAAGCAGATGGGAAGGAGTGCTCATGCTATTGTACATCTGAACAAAAGGGCCATGGTTTTATCATTAGCTCATTCAAGTGGCAGTTGTGAGGCCCATTTATTTGACTTTTTCTTCTGTTTACATAAATGGAAACACCCTGCAGGGTTTACTAAAAGCAGATGTATTAAATAGCAACACTAAAAACTGGTTTAACAAGGAAACAATGAGCATTAAAACACACAAAAAGGAGAGAATGAACAAGAGTCAGGAGAGAGCAATGTGGCAACCCGCAAGAATCCTAGGCAGGGCACAAATATCCAAATCAAGGTCATAGCCAGTTACCGTCAGTCACACTGGGAAGAGAGCAAATAACACTCACTTCTTTACCATTTGCTCAAGAAACAGAACCGACTTCCTGCCTGTCTTTGATGCCTCCTTGATGATCCCAGGACTCTTTTTTTTTTTGAGAAATGAGCTGGGGAGGGGCAGAGAGAGAGAGGGAGACAGGAACTAAAGCAGACTCCGCACTGACAGTAGAGAGCCCGATGTGGGGCCTGAACCCACGAGCTGTGAGATCATGACCTGAGCCGAAGTCAGACACTTAGCCAACTGAGCCACCCAGGCACCCCAGTCCCAGGACTCTTTAGAGCCCAGGGGTTTGTCCTCTGGGGAAGGTTGCTATTGACAAGACCCTGGCAGTGAGCCCTGCTAGCACAGTGAACACCCCGGTGTGGGTTACAAAAGGTGCCCTGTGGGTGGATGAGTTACAAAATGTGACTTTTCCTCTGGGCTGGCACAAGATTTGGGGAGAGGGGTGGGGGCTGGATTTCAACCTCCATCCACCCCTCGGCTGGGTCCTTTCGTGATGTGCACTCTGTAAGTGTATATAGTGACCCTGGAAAAGTTCACTGCTCTACGACACGTGGATCCCCTTTCACCAATGAAGAAGCTAGGTCCCAGGAGACTAAAACACCTCATTTAAGGCTACAACATAGATAGTAATAGACTTTTCTTGGGAGAAAAGCCACTTCCAACGTGGGCCTTGGTCAATGCCATTGTATAAAGCACACGCTGCACACAGAGTACTCTGCCAGGTTCTAGGGTGTGGGCTGCATAGAAGGCTGGGGGTCTCAAACCCAACTCCAAGGGCAGGCCTTGGAGAGCGCTGTAGACGGTGAGAGCTAGGGGAGCTCACAAGAGAGAATAACCCTCTTTTCTCTGCAATCGGAGAAGGTTACACTGACAAGGCGGGACTTGAGTGGAAGGCAGGACAGATAGGGCTCAGAAAACCGGAGAAGACCGGGCAGGATTGCCAGGGGGAGAAAGCAGCACGCGTGATGGTGGGGAGACAGGCCCCACCCACGTTGGTGACCCTGGTCACCCCCTGGTATCATGGCACCCGCTCTCGTTCCCCATTCTCATGTGCAACTGTCACTCCAGACCACAGCACTCTCAGGTCTGCTTCCTGAAGGGTGGTAGCTAGTTATGCGAGAGAATCTGGGGTTAAGGGCTGATATATTAACCCACCCACATAACAGAGAGACATTTGAAGGAGGGATTTCTGGGTATCTTGCCCTAAAACATTTCTGAAACTTTTGGGAATGCGGAAAGGGCAGAGGACGTTTATGTTTCATACCTATTTGCTACACAATACCTTCTGCCCCCAACTTAGCAGCCTGAAGCAACAAACATTTATCTCATACAGTTTCTCAGGATCAGGAATGCAGGAACCACTTCGCTGGGTAGGTCGAGGTCTGGGGGTCTCTCATGAAGTTGCAATCACCGTCTTGGCCAGGGCTGTGTCATCCGAAGCCTTGACTGGAACTGAAGGATGGGGCTGTAAGCTCACCTATCTGCCTGTTGGCAGGGGGGTCCTCGGTCTCACGGGCATCTCCATAAGAGAGCCGTCTCACAGCTGGCCCTGGAATGAGGGATTAAAGAAAGAAAGAGCAAACAGGAAGCTCAGTGCCTTTTATGACCTAGCCCCTGACAAAGCATCACTTCTGCTATATTTTACTGGTCGTGCAGACCCTCTGGGACACAGCGTGCCAGGGAATTATATAAGGGGACACATAAAGTTGGGGACCACTCGGGACCATCTCAAATGCCAGTGCCATTGAAATCATATTTGGGGGACACTAGAGCTTTTAAAACATATACCAGCGGTAATATGGTATTCTGGATATCCTAAAATTTCCTTCTGTAAAACACTTAAGTATTCTTTTTCAAAAAAACATTTTAATGTTTATTTGTTTTTTTATTTATTTTTTGAGAGAGAGAGCGAAAGACACAGAGAGAGAGAGAGAGCAAGTATGAGTGGGGGAGGGGCAGAGAGTGAGGGAGACCGAGAATCCAAAGCAGGCTCCACGCTGTCAACACAGAGCTTGAACTCGCAAGCCGTGAGATCATAAACTGAGCCGAAAAAATCGAGTCCGGTGCTTAACCGACTGAGCCATTCAGAAGCCCATAAAACATCTAAATATTCTTTTTTTTTTTTTAACGTTTATTTATTTTTGAGACAGAGAAAGACAGAGCATGAATGGGGGAGGGGCAGAGAGAGAGGGAGACACAGAATCGGAAGCAGGCTCCAGGCTCTGAGCCATCAGCCCAGAGCCTGATGCGGGGCTCAAACTCACAGACCGCGAGATCACGACCTGAGCCAAAGTCGGACGCTTAACCGACTGAGCCACCCAGGCACCCCCTAAATGTTCTTAATAAAATACTTAAAAAATCTTCAAGAATGCACTGCTACGCTGGCCGGAAAGGAAGGGGAAAAACAAGCAAATGAGAAAGCATGAATCCAGAGAGATGCACGAGTGTTTACGCTGAAAGTTAACCTTGGGGGTATCTGTCTACCCTCAAGTGACCCAGAGAGTTGGTTTTAATGTCTGCCTGGCAAGCATGAGACCAAGTGTAGGGGAACATGAGAAGTCAGATCAGCGGCTCTCTAATAAATTACGTTGGGCCCCAAAGGATGTCTCCTCAGTGACAGTTAAGCCAGGAATTTCTGGGACTCCATTTCCACACTGAAGGACATAGAAAGGAAACTGGCCTGTCTTATCCCTGGGTCTGGAGAGCAGGAGGAAAAATCAGAAAATCTGTAACCACGAGCTAACCTAGGCCAAGTTGACGCTCTCAGTGTGGTTTGAAAATCCCTAGTTGATACTTTGTCTTAATGTGGCTCAGAGTGGGCAGCACTCTTGGTCTAGAAAGAAATCAAGTCCTCACTGAAGTCATCACCTTTATCAGAGGCCTTAAAGATTCCCAGATATGACATCCCATTGAACTGGTGCTCATGATTAAAAAAAATAATAATAATCACAGAACACTTGAAGAAGCAAGGCATGGTTAGAGAGAACCAGCAAAAACCACAGACAGCAGATCAGGCTGACAAACACTTCAGATATTTGGCTATTGATTATGGAATGAATTTGAGTTTATTTAATATGGTTAACAAAGAAAAAATGTTATCAAATGGACGAGTGAAAAATAAGAGGCTATTGAAGTTACCAGTCCTGACAACCAAATAGAACCTCCAGAAGTGAAAATTAAATTTACATTTAGTTTAAATTTAATCTAAAATTACACTTTATTTATTTTTTTAATGTTTATTTATTTTTGAGAGAGAGAGAGAGTACAAGTGGGGGAGGGGTCAGAGAGAGAGAGGGAGACACAGAATCTTTAGCAGACAGGATCTGAGCTGGTGCTGACAGCTCAGAGCCTGATGTGGGGCTCGAACTCGTGAACCACGAGATCATGACTTGAGCCGAAGTCGGACACTCAACTGACTCAGACACCCGGGCGCCCCTGTAAAATTACATTTTAAAGGGTTGTAGAAGTACCCACATGTTACCTTTGATTTTGCCTGTTGGCTCATAAAGCCTAAAATAATTGCAATCCGGCCCTTTACAGAAAGCTGTGCCAGTCCCTGCCATGGAGGCACCTGCACAGAAGCCCCTCAGTCAGCCTGAGGGGGCGTTCTAAGGTTGACAATACAAGGAATAGCCACACGGACAAGACTGACCGCTGTGGGGGAGTTGGGGGGTGGTGGTGAGGAGGAAGCAGTGGAATGCGAGAGTCCAGAGAAGTCTCAGTGAGACACAGTCTTAGGTTTCAAAACAGAAAGAAGGCTAGTTTTATGTATCCATTAAAAGTAGCTGGATGTATACCTTGAAAGCACTTTTATGTAAGGGGTGGGGGAAATAACTCTTTGTCGTCCTGGAGCCTCAGAAGTGGAATGCATGTGTGTGGGCAAGTCTGGGGTAGAAAGATACCGGTCCATGTGTGTAACTATTAAGCAATTATGGACGACATTCTGTAAATAGAGCATGTTAAGAAGGAAAGG
Organism: Herpailurus yagouaroundi; assembly: GCF_014898765.1. NCBI lineage: Eukaryota > Metazoa > Chordata > Mammalia > Carnivora > Felidae > Herpailurus > Herpailurus yagouaroundi. The sequence continues at coordinate 13,334,238 of NW_024412394.1, read as the reverse complement.
GAGGAAGGGGATTTCTTCGCCTGAGTCACGCATCTCAAGCTGCATATCCTTAGGTGCTCTCTCATTGCCAAATGTGGATCAAGGCCAAGTGGCTCTTTTATGGCCACTGGGTATGCTGGGATGGGCCTCAAAACTCTGTTCCTAAACACCAAGTGCTGACATGTTTGGCCCGGGGAAGAGGGAGGGAGGGGCAGGATGCTGGCAGGAAGCTTGAGATGACCCCAGGGTGGTCTGAGCTGCAGGAAGCCAGCAAGGGAAGTGATTTGGGGAAAGGAAAGCAAAAAGCTCACCACACCCAAGGGCTCTCCTTTGAAGATGGACACCACACCCAGCCTGTCCAAGCTTCCCTTAGCATAAATGCTCATCTTCCCCTGGTTTGTGAGAGTGTGTGAGCAAGGATGGAGTCGTAGAAAAGGAACCTGGCCGTGAGCAACCGTCTTCTGAGCCTTTATTATCTGACAGGTGCTCTACACATCAATCTCACAGAGGCAATATTAGCCTTCCCATTTTGCAGATGAGGAAGCCGAGGCCCAGAGAGAAGCGTTAAGAAGTGTGTCCAGGGCCACAAAGCAAGTTAGCGATGAATTCAGGTCTGGCTCCAATTGGAAGGTCTCACTCCAAAACTCCACTCTTTTCTTCCCTACTGAGCAGGGATAGGCAAGAGGCCACACGAAGGGAGTAACCTTAGTCCTCCGGCAAGAACAGGAAGAAAGGCAGAAAATTAAGCCCTGCTACCCTGACTCCCCTAAATGCCGTCGTCTGACGTCCAGGGTTACTCTGCTAAACAGAGTAGTTTGCCCCCAAATGCCTGAAGTGATCCACCATGGCTCTTTTTGTCAGACACGTTAGCTCAACCCCCAGTGTAAGAAATGGAGGAAAGGACCAAAAGAGAGAAAGAAAAGCTTCTGTTATCAGGAAGTTGCTGTGACAATACTCACATGTTGGAAGTGGAGAGTACAGATGGGCTACTGAGATTGTCTACTGGGAGAGATACACTAAGTAATTAGGCCCAGAAAAAGCCAAGAGAGCCTAACCCTGATGCTGGAGGGACTGATGGCCACCACATGGTTGGAGGAAGAGTTCAAGGGGATACAGGGAGTGGATCAACATAGCTCCTGAGTGAGCAGAGCAGGCCTGCGGCCTGTGTGGAGACCGACTTCATTCACAGGCTTCATGGCTCTCTTGAAAGCTGGGCCTGGCTCTCACCTTCTGTTGGAGATGCCAGACCTACAACGAACATTCTAGCAAAGGATGGAGAGAAGGGAGAGAAAGAGCCTTGTGATGGTTAATTTTATGTGTCAGTGGGATTGGACCAGAGTTGCCAAGATAGGTGGTTAAACATTATTCTGGGTGTTTCTGTGAGCCTGTTTCTGGATGGGATGAATATTTGAATTGATAAATACCAAGTAAAGCAGACCGTCCTCCCCAGCGTGAGCAGGCCTCACTCAATCCATTAAAACCTGACTGGGCACGCAGCCTGTGCCGTGGACCCTGCACTCGGGAGGGTCTACACCTAGTGCTTTACTGGTGCAGTCTTGAAATTTTTAATAAGATCTGAACGGGGCCCCACATTTTCATGTTGCCAAAATTGCGTCACTAGTCCTGAATGGACAGGTGTGGTTGTGTCCCGAGAAATGTCAGTGACGGAGGTGGGGAGGGACAGAGATAACTATTGCTACATAAAAAGCCGGAGAGTGTTCCCCGAAGTCCCCCATTGTTCCCCCACCCATGACTGACCTTAGGAGCCAGGGACTCAAGTTTCTGCTTTAAGCAGCTTACATAAAGGGAAGAAGCTTATTACACAAAGCTAAAGAAGGTCCTCAGTGGAAAGAGTATGGACTCATTCTGGGCCCTCAGGCTAAGTTTCATAACCTTTTGTAACTGAAACCCTTTTCTCCAGGGCTGAGAAGTTAAGAAGGTGAATAGTGTGGCAAGGCCTTGCCCTTGTGCAGAGAGACTCTGCGCCTACACTTGAAAGACTTCCCCGAGGCCTAAGATGGTGAGTCAAGCACATTTTGCTGGAAGGATCGTCAGAGCTGCGCTGGGAAGCAGGTTCTCGGGCTGCCTGCGTGGCTCTACGGCTGGGCGTGGCCAAACCGTGCAGGTCAGTACCAGACCTAGAGAAGCTTACAACAGCTCACAGACTTTCTTGGGGGACAATCTCAAGCATGTTGTAGCCAGTATTCCCAGCATTTGATGTAACTTCATATAACCCCATCTCCCTTTCTCCAGGAAATCCAACCTCACAAATGACATAAGTTCCCAAACCACAGTTCAGTCTTTTAGGTGGTTGGTGAAAGCCAGTCGCTAGTGAAGCCTAGGGCAGGATACCTTTCAACAGTCTCTTGGCTGCCTTTATTCAGATGTAAATACCACTCCTGTAATTCCTTATGGCCTGCGGTATAGAGGGATAGATGGTTTCAGAGACAGATTTTTCTCCTTCCCACTTGCAGCACACCCGTACACAAACACGGGCACACTACATGCCCCGCATTCTTCATTCTTTCTTTTTAAAAGATTTCCACTTTGGGGTACCTGGGTGGCTCAGTCGTTTAAGCGTCCGACTTTGGCTCAGGTCATGATCTCACGGTTTGTGGGTTCGAGCCCCGCGTCGGGCTCTGTGCTGACAGCTCAGAGCCTGGAGCCTGCTTCCCGGATTCTGTCTCCCTCTCTCTCTGCCCCTCCCCTGCTCACACTCTGTCTCTCTCTCAACAATAAATAAAGCATTAAAAAAAAGGAAACGTTTTTTTTTAAAGATTTCCACTTTCCTTTGGGAAAATTTCCCTTCCCCGTTGCAGGTGCTCTGCTTGGAATCAATGACGCTTACGGCAGAATGTGATCCTGCTGGTAGTTCCCCAAAGGGCCCGTCCATTAGCTCTGGTTACCAAGATCCCCAGAACTGCTTTCTGTGCCATCCTTCTGAGCATTCAACAGTTTATTTATTTTGTTAGCCCGTGAGGTCTCCAGGACCTAACACGGAACTTCTTTTTTCCTTACGGTTTTCAGGCTCAATCAATCAATCTTTTGCGATCAAAGACACGTGGTGGGGGAGGGAATATCACTGTGGAGGCCTTCTCTTCCTCCAGAGTGGCAACGTCACAATGACTCTCTTCAACAGTCTGTTGGAATTCCCTTAGGAAGGGAAATACGTGATGCGGGATATTAAAAACCTACGCTGTTAGTAATCACTTCTCTTTAGGAATTCAGGTCACAGAAGCACCAAAACTTCTTAACTTAAACGGCTGGTTGATACAGTAGAATGGATGGACCAGTTTGCAGCCTGAGTAGCTTTTGGAAGTTGGTGAAGCAAAAAGAGAGCATCCAGGCCCTTGAGTCGCTGTGGGTGTGGCAGGGTGGTGGAAGGAATCACTATTACGGTAAGCCACGTTCACAACCAGCTCCGAGGGAAGATTGTTGGCGACTCAATCCTGGGAGGGACGGATGGGGAGGAGGGACGCCCACAGACAAATGGTATTTCTTTGGCATCGACTTGGAGACAATCTTATTCCCCATCATTATTAATAAGCAGGAAACAATGACAACGGCGTTAATTAAGCTTGTACATAGTGTGCAAAAATGACATACTGTGATCAATATTTAGAAAGACCGGAGTAACATTTCTGGTCTCATAGAAACAGGGTGGTATTCCTTTGAAAGAAAGTTTTTCTTTCAAAAACTGAAAAGCATTTCGGGGACATTAATCATTCATTATTGAGGGATGAAGGAAGATGTTCCATTATAACTGAAATGGTAGGTCTTTGGAGCCACATAGACCTGCATTCAAGCCCAGCTGTACTGTCACTACTAGGGGCCTGGCCAGTGGCATTGGTTAAGAATGCTTTGTACTACGAGCAACAGAAACCCCAAATAGCAATTGCTTTCACCATAAACATTTTGTGACCTCTCCGAACAAGCCGTTTGGAAGTATCTGGTTCCAGTGTGTATGCAACACTTCAATGACCATATGTGGAAAGGGTTTGCTGCTCGGCCCTATGGTCTATCATTGATTTCTGCTTTAATCTTTATTAGTTCCTTCCTTCTGCCAGCTGTGGGTTTGGTTTGTTCGTCTTTTTCTATTGTCTTAAGATGTAAAGTTAGGTTGTAATTTGAAATCTTTCTTGGGTTTTTTTTTTTCACGTATGCATTTACGGCTGTAAAATTTCCCCTTGTAAAATTTTCCGCTGCTTTCTCTGGTGTCATCAGTTTTCTTGTTTTCCCAAGTTTTCTTTTTCATTCATTGTTAACTGTTTTCTAACTTCCCTTGTGAATTCTTCCTTGATTCTTGGTTGTTTAAGGGTATTTTGTTTCCTCTCCACCTTTTGTGAATTTTCTAGTTTTACTTCTGTCGTTGATTTCTAGCATCAATGTGTTACAGTTGGAGAAGATACTTTGTATGTCTATCTTTTAAAATGTAATCGGACAATTTGTCATCTAACTTATGGTCTATCCTGGAAAATGACACGTGCACTTAAGCAGAATGCATATGCTGTAGTTGTTGGGTGGAGAGTTCGGTGTATGTCTGTTAGATGTAGTTGCTTTGTTGGGTTAAGCCCTCTCTTGCCTCCTGTCTGGTTGTTTTGTTTATTACTGAGAGTGGGGCATTGAAATCTCCAAGTACTTTGGTAGAATTATCTATTTCTCCTTTCAAATTTGTTTAGCTCTTACTTCATACATTTTGATGATCTGTTATTAGGTTCATAGATGTTTATAACTTCTATCTTCTTGCTACATTTAACCTTTTATGAATACATCATCTCCTTGGTGTCTAGTAATCTTTTTTTGATTTAGAGTGTATTTTGTCTGGTATTAGTGTAGCCACCCCCCGCTCTTTTTCGGTTAGTGTTTGCATGGGACATTTCTTCCATCATTTCAATTTCAAATCTATTTGGGTTTTTAGATCTAAAGTGAGTCTCTTGTATACAGCATATGGTTGGATCGTGTTTTTGTTTTTTAAATCCATTTTGCCAGTTGAAGAGTTTAACCAGTTGCATTTTAAGTAATCACTGATGAGGAGGGACTTACTTCTGTCATTTTGTAGTCAAATGCTCTACTCCTGAGCTATGCCATCCTTCTGTCATTTTGCAATTTGTTTTCTATAGGCCTTATAGTTGTTTTTTTTTAATTTTTTTTTAACATTTATTTATTTTTGAGACAGAGAGAGACAGAGCATGAACGGGGGAGGGTCAGAGAGAGGGAGACACAGAATCTGAAACAGGCTCCAGGCTCCGAGCCATCAGCCCAGAGCCTGACGCGGGGCTCGAACTCATGGACCGTGAGATCATGACTTGAGCCGAAGTCGGCCGCTTAACCGACTGAGCCACCCAGGCGCCCCTAGGCCTTATAGTTTTTATCCCTCATATCATGCATTTCTGTCTTCTTTTGTGTTTCATTGATTTTTTTTTGTAGTTAAATGTTTAAATTTTTTCTCATTTCCATTTTGTGTATATTCTATAGCTATTTTCTTTGTGGTTACCATGGGGATCCAAACTTATAATATGAATATACTCTTGTTTAAACTTATACTGCCTTAACTTGAATAACACAAAAATTTCGCTCCTTTATAGCTTTGTTCCCACCATTTTTGGTAGTTGGTGCCACAAAATTACATTTTTATACATTGCGTGACCAAAAAAATAAATTAATAATTCTTTCTTTTTTCTTTTTTCGGTATTTTATTTTATTTTATCTTATTTTATTTTATTTTATTTTATAGAGACAGCATGAGTGGGGGAGAGGGGCAGAGGAAGAGAATCTCAAGACCTATGCAGGGCTTAATCCCACAACCCTGGGATCATGACCTGAGCTGAAATCAAGAGTCAGATCCTCAACCAACTGAGCCACCCAGGTGCCTCAATAGTTATTTTAAATGCATTAGTCTCTCAAATTATGTGGGGAACAAAATGTGGAGTCACAAACTAAGGTTACAATAATACTAGCTTTCATACTAATAATTGTTACTTTTAGAAAATATATTAGTCTCAAATTATGTAGAAAACAGTAAGTAGAATTTTTCAGGATTCTCTCTCTGTCTTTGGCCTTTGGTAGTTGGATTATAAAGTATCTCAGTATGGGTCTCTGAGTCATCTTATTTGGGGGTTTTGGGTTTCTTGTGTGTTTATATTCATGTCTTTTATCACATTTGGGAAATTTTCAGCCATTAGTTCTTCAAATAATCTCTCTGCCCTTTTCTGTCACTCTTTTCCTTCTGGAACTCCCACAATACATGTGTTGATCTGTTTGATAGTGTCCCCAGGTCCTTTAGCCGGTGGTTACTTTTCTTCAGTCCTGTTTCTTTCCGTTCTCCAAACTCAATTTCCATTGCCCTATCTTCAAATTCACTAATTCTATCTTCTGTCTTTTCAAATCTGCCTTTGAATCCCTCTAGGAATTTTTTTCATTTCAGTTATACTTTTAATCTCTTTATTTATATTTCCATTTTGTTCATTTATCATGTTATTGACTTTCTCTATATCTTTAATTTTTTGAGCATCTTTTAGACAGTTGTTTTAAAGACTTTCTCCAGTAGATTTGTCATCAGGTCTTTTTTTTAGAGACAGATTCTATTGACTTATTTTTTTCTTTGAATGAACTATACCTCCCTGTTTCTTTGTGTGTCTTATAATTTTTTTGTTGATGTTGCATACTGGACATTTGAATCTAATAATGTGACAATTCTGGAAATCAGAGTCTCCCTCTTTCTCAGAGTTTGTTGTTTTTTGTTATTATGTTTATTTGTGGTTTTGATTGTTGTAAGCCATCTCTGCCCCAAATATTAGCCTGAGGTGCGTAAATTCATGGTCATTTTAGGCCTTTTCTGAGCCCATGCCTTTACTTGGGCATGTGTGGTCACTTTCTAATTTTCCCTTTCTATATGGCTATTTTTGAATGTCCTAATCTTTACTCCCCAAAGGGGAAACATTAAAAAATGAAGAAGGGGAGGCACCTCGGTGGCTCGGGCAGTTAAGCATCTTACTCTTGTTTTCGGCTCAGGCCATGATCTCACGGTGTGTGAGCTAGAGCCCCACATCGGGCTCTGCACTGTGCAGAGCCTGCTTGAGATTTTCTCTCTCCTTCTCTCTCTGCCCCTCCCCTGCTTGTGCTCTCTCTCTCTCTCTCTCAAAATAAACACATAAATAAACTTTTTTTTTTTTTAATGAAGAAGGGGGAGAAAAGGCACCTCTTCGGTCCCCTGGAAATCACTTCAGCTGAGGGGTAGGCGCTTTTGCAACAACGGGAGAAAATGCAGCAATTGTTGCCTCTTTTTTTGTGATAAGAAGCAGCAGTCAGTGATTAGGACCCAGATCCCTGATATTTGGAGGACAGAGTCCTTCCTGACTACCCTGGCTCCCAGGAAGTGTGTGCCAGTTGCTCCAGGAACGCATGCACAGCTGGGGTTGTGGGATGGTTGGCTCCTACGGGACTAAGAGTTGAACTTGACTGAAACTAACCACAATTAACTTTCCAAGCCTTCTCCCGGATGCTGCAAGCCTTCAATAGATTGCAGAGTTCCAAAATAGTTACCTCAGGTAGATTCTGCCAGTGCAATTGCGGTCTAGGTGGGGAGATAGATTCTTGGCGCTTCCTCGTCCCATCTTCCCAGAATCCTCCTCGGTTTGTCTTTTTAACATGACCCACATATAAATCCATGGGATTTTTTTTTCCCATGGATATTTGTGATGTCTCTAAAATACCGTGTATTAGTGCTTCGAAATTACCGTGTATTAGTGCTCTGTATTAGTGCTTTGAAAGTGAAGAAGGCATCTGAGAATATTTGTGAAACAGAATGTTAAGATGGTACTCTGCTAAGAATAGTTTCTCATATCATAAAATGAAATGTTAGACTATCCAATTTACTGTTTCCTTCTGGACAATTTAATTGGGCCAAATAGCTCTAAAGCAAATGGGTAAAACATTTTTTAATCATTATGAAAGATATGTGTCATTATAATGGAAAAACAAAAGAGTAGAAGGAAGAAATATTTATACTTCCTTGCATCAGAGAAAGCTGCCATTAATGATTAAAAGCCAAGATATAATAATGATGGTATTTTGAGCAGGGGATCAGTGACTCTTGATTAATTTTATTTTATTAAAATTTTATTATAGTACATTTCCCATTATTTTTAACCCTGCATATAGCAAGCATTCTTGCATGTTATCATAAACAAAAGTAGTTTTTAACAAGTTGATATAAACAAAAAGTTTTTTTCCCCTTCCCTTCTATTTTTTAGTCATTTTCTTCCATAGCCTCTCTTTATAATAAAGTAGAAAAAAAAAAAAAAAAAAAAAAACAACACAACAACTACCTTTGTGTAAAAAGGATTTCCCACCCAAGCAACAGCTCTATGACTTTGGACAAGTCCATTCACCTCTATGATATAAATTGTCCTACCTGTCAAATGAGCTAGTTAAATTAGACAGGCTTGGGGCGCCTGGGTGGCGCAGTCGGTTAAGCGTCCAACTTCAGCCAGGTCACGATCTCGCGGTCCGTGAGTTCGAGCCCCGCGTCAGGCTCTGGGCTGAAGCAGGCCTGGAGCCTGCTTCCGATTCTGTGTCTCCCTCTCTCTCTGCCCCTCCCCCGTTCATGCTCTGTCTCTCTCTGTCCCAAAAATAAATAAAAAAACGTTGAAAAAAAAAATTAGATAGGCTCGTTATCTGGTTCTGGTATCCCACTCTTTCTATGCATCCACCTCTCTTTTCTGGTCTCTTCTTGACCCAGACTAGTTCATGCTATGGTTCCTGAGTGAGCAAGCTGTCTCCTGAAGCTGTTATGAGACATCCATCTCTCATTCTAAGCCCTTCCCCAGAAGCCTGTAAACAATATATCTGAGCTGCCCAGGACACAGTCCTCTCACAGAGCCTGGAAGTTGACTTCTTTTGATAACCTCTGCCTGGTGGAGATAAAAATGAAAGACTGTGCTTGATGGCTTGCATGATTAGTATGGCAACAACCTCATCTAAATCTCAGATATACTTTCCAGGTCCTTCCTGGATTAGTGGGAATTCTAGTTGATAAACCCCAGGGCCAATTGCACATGCACGAAATCCCAAAATAGCAATGCCTAATGCACATTTGATCCTGATGCAAGAGGACAGTTTCTAGCAGTTCTCTGAAAGCTATAGAAAGGGAATTGATAATAAATTCAATAGAGGAACCTACCTTTGATGACTGGGACAGCTATAAGGGGTAAAGAAATTTTGAATAGTTTGAGGAGGTAAAGAAAGAAATCAGCAAGGGTTCTGCTGAGCATTGGTTAGTAAGTTTCAAGGGGGCAGTGTGACTTAAGGGGAAGAAGTAGAAATGACTGGACAATTTTTGAAGTCATAACTCTAATTGAGAGACGAGGCTCACTGAAGGAGACATAGGCACAGCTCCAAGGGGTGCAGTCAAGATCTTTACTAGGTGTGGTAATGATTGTGAACAGACAACATCAGAGTGGAGCCATCCTTCCAAAGGAAGGGAAGGGAAGGCGAGACTCATTTGACTAATGGGTGATTTGGACAGACACAAGATTCACTTAAGTTTCATCTTTTACTATGGTGGGGAACTCCCAAGGGAAAATCTGGGTAAGCGTGTTAAGAAAACGAATATGTGGGCCCCAAATCAAAATGAAATGGAAATGAGTACACAAATATGGAATTTGGCCAAAGAACCAAGAACACCTATGTGTCAGACCATAGCCATATTTTTCTTTAAGACCCCTGAAGGACATACAATAATAATAAACATTTATATATCATTTTGTGCTAGACATTGTTCTAAGCACCTTGGATTTATTAGCTTATTTAGCCTTCACAACCAAAGTTATGTAAAGAGAAGTCTAGCATGTCAGGTGAATCATCCACTTGGGAGTCAAAGCAAACTTAAATGGCAGCAGACCATGAGGCAGAGAGGAAATATGGAAAAGTCACTGGGAAATTGGAAGGGACAAAAATAAAGAGAAATAGAAAGTATCTTAACTAATTCTCTGAGTGGTTATTTGCTCATTAATGTATTCATTCAACGTTTATTGGGATTTGTTATAGGGTATGCCAATGCTCAGCTTTAACAATAATGTCAAGTTATTTTATTTTATTTTATTAAAAAATTTTTTTAATGTTTATTTAATTTTGAGAGAGAGAGAGAGAGCGCGCGCGTGAGAGAGAGAAAGACAGAGAGAGAGAGAGAGAGAGAGTGGGAGAGGGGCAGAAAGAGGGAGGGAGATACAGAATCCCAAGCAGGTTCCAGGCTTCGAGCTGTCAGCACAGAGCCCATTGCAGGGCTTGAACTCACAAACTGAGATCATGACCTGAGCCGAAGTCAGACACTCAACCGACTGAGCCACCCCGGTGCCCTGAAAACTGATTTTTTTAAAGCAAGAAAATGAGAAACATAAAATTCAGGATGGAGGTTATCTCAATGCAGGGAGGTAGGAAGATGGGTTAGGGAAAGAACATAGAGAGATGAAGTTATTGACAATATTCTAATTCTTGGCCTGGATGGGATGTTCATGGAAGTTCACTATAAACACATTCCAAATAATCAAATTCAAGGGAACAGATAAAATGAAAGAGGATTACTGACATGGTTTCACGAGCCAAAGATTACAAATGTTTTAATTTGGTGGGTCTGACAATTTAATTTGGTGGGTCTGACAAGACAATGAAATAGAATATTTACTGAGCTCCTAGTGGGAACTGAAATTATGCTCTAGATTTATTCTGCAATCACAAACGTGTCCAAACTGTTGGTGAGTTTCAGCTACAAAGGTTTGTTTCTTGCTCAACTATAGCTCAGCAGAAGGTCTTTGCTCAGGGACCCAGGTTGAGAGAACAAGCAACACCCTGAATGTTGGTATTTATCATACGTTTTGATCTCTCTACCGTGCAATAGATTCTCAGCGTTTTCTCCTTTGATTTCTATTCCTGAGTTCAGTGAAGGGAAAGACAGAAGTTGAGAAGGACCAATTGTGAGGAATACCAAACACAATACCAAATGAGATGTTAGAGTTCAACACTTAGGTTGAAATGCTACTAGATGTGAAATTTTCCATTTCCAACAATATTATATATATATATATGATATATGATATATATCATTCCCCATTTGCATCGAGGCTTCAGTTACCATAGTACATCCAGAATTTCTAGCTCTGGTCATGCTCACTAAAAGGATTCTTAACTGGGAGTTCCCATTAAATGCAATCAAAATGATCCATAATTCTTATTCATGAAATTTGAGCTTTCTCAGGTAATTCTATTTTGTTCAAACGTTTCTTGACAGTTCATCAAATCAATTAATAACCCACTAACCTTGACAGTTCATCAAATCAATTAGTAACCCACTAACCTTGACAGTTCATCAAATCAATTAGTAACCCACTAACCTTGACAGTTCATCAAATCAATTAATAACCCACTAAAGCCAGATGCACTTGAGTTTTTAAGATTTCAAGTTAGTTTAGAGATCTCTCGATACAGGTAATTGGAGGAGTATTGCTCAGTTTTTCCTCAGCCAGATTTATTCTCTGATAAAAGTGCACAATTAGGGTTTTCTTCTTCATTTTTTAAAATTTGTATTTATTTATTTATTTTGAGAGAGAGAGAGAGAGAGAGAGCACATACAAGCAGGGGAGGGGCAGAGAGAGAGGGAGAAAGAATCCCAAGCAGATTGCATGCTGTCAGTGCAGAGCCCAATGCTGGGCTCGATCTCACAAACCATGAGATCGTGACCTGAGCCCAAATCAAGAGTAGGATGCTTAACCGACCGAGCCACTCAGGCACTCCTAGGGTTAAAAACAAAACAACAGCAACAACAAAAACTCAGTAGGACTCCCTTTCACTCATTCCCTAATTGATCCATTCACGATGTTTCTGATTCTCAGATTCTGGTTACCTAATGATGACTGCCAATTACTGTTCAATCATGTATTCAACAAACATTTTCACTCATCTTTTCTAGAAAGTACAGGTATAAAACAATTTATAGTAGCATGGCACTTAGTAGGTGCTCAAATAGGTGTTAATGTTATTACTAAGTACAATTGGGATTGTATTTAGAAATATCACCACTGACCACTGTTACAATGGATTTTGCAAACTTCCCCACTCCAGCATTGTAACCTTTTCTCCTTAAGTAGCAGAAATTGCATACTAAAACAAAAAGAGTCACACATCATTCGGTCTTGAGATTGGGAAGAGTGGCTAGGAAAAAGTCCCTGGAGGATTTGTTTCCAATTCCTCTTCCTCCCAAGTCGCCCACCTGCTAAGGTCAGGTGGTGCCCCAGGAAAACAGTCATGCACTGATGTGGATGGAGAAGTCTCTTAAAAAGTCTCTGCCAAAGTTTAAGGGAGTGGATCTTCTGGCTGTCATACTAATTCCTTCTCTTTTGAAATATTGTCTTTTCATCCTGCACATTGGTGAGTCTAAGATGCAAAAGGAAAATGTTCCTAAATGACTTCAAAATAGATTTTCAGATGCCTATTTTGAAAATGTCTGCCTTTCCTTTCCCACTTCCAAGGCTCCCTATCTCGGGGAGACAAGAGCCTGATACCTATGCTTTGTCTAACTCCCCCACCCTGACCTAATGTGCAACCCCCTGGAGTACTCTTCTGCAACCCTCTCATGCGAAGTTATTTATCTTCCTTCATAGTCAACTCAATCTGTTTATGGAGAATGCTCCCCCAAGCTCTGTTGATAATCTATTCCAGTGCTGAATTATTCCTGTAATCACAAAGTTTAAAAAAATACCTTAGATTGCTCATTTAGCTGCAATCACCCTTCACTCTTCTTAGAACCCTTCTATGTCCTCCCATTGCTCTTGAGCTAAAGTCTAAAGTCTTTAATATGGCCTTGGGGGCCCTGCATGATTTAGCTTCTGTCTCCCTGTCCAGCCTCTCTTGCGGCCCCTTGCACACTACCACTGCTTGTCCCCTTCATTCTCAAGGCTCTAGAATATTTCCTCCTCTTGCAGTTACCTGTTTCTCGACCCCATAAGTAATCCCGGTCCTTATTCAGTCTCTTCTTGGTAAATTACCAAGGAGCTCAATTGCTGGCTCTTATGGTAGGAATATGTTTAGTTTTATAAGAAACTGCCAAATTAGGGGCGCCTTGGTGGCTTAGTCGGTTGAATGTCCGACTTCGGCTCAGGTCATGATCTCTTGGTTCGTGGGTTCCAGCCCCATGTCTGGTTCTGTGCTGACAGCTCAGAGCCTGGAGCCTGCTTTGGATTCTGTGTCTCCTCCTCTCTCTGCCCCTCCCCTGCTCATGATCTGTCTCTCTGTCTCTCAATAATAAATAAACGTTAAAACAAAAAAATTTAGAAAGAAACTGCCAAACTGTTTTCCAAAGTGCCTGTACTGTTGTGCATTTCCACCAGCAATGAATGAGAATTCCTACTGCTCCAAACCACCATTTGGTGTTATCAGTGTTCTGAATTCATACCATTGTTGTAGGTGTGCAGTGGTATTTCATTGTCGTTTTTAATTTGCATTTTATTCTGATGAGTATTATGTGGAGCACGCTTTCAAAAGCTTTTTTTTTTTTTTTTTTTGCATCTGTATATCTTCCTTGGTGAGGTGGCTGTTGAGATCGTTGGCGTATTTTTAGCTGATGGAATGGGAAAAGATATTTGCAAATGACATATCAGATAAAGGATTAGTATCTAAAACCTAGGAAGAACTTACCAAACTCAACACCCAGAGAACAAATCACCTGGTGAAGAAATGGGCAGAAGACATGAATAGACACGTTTCCAAAGAAGACATCCAGATGGCTAACAGACACATGGAAAGATGCTCAACATCGCTCATCATCAGGGAAATACAAACCCAATACATCCAAAGGACACAAAACTGATGATTTGAAGGGGCACATGCCGCCCATGTTCATAGCAGTGCTATCCACAATAGGCAAATTATGGAAAGAGCCCAAATGTCCATTGAATGATGAATGAATAAAGACGTGGTGTATATATAGAATGGAATACTACTCGACGATCAAAAAAAAAAAATGAAATCTCGACATTTGCAACAACATGGATGGAACTAGAATGCATTTTGCTAAGCAAAATAAGTCAGTGAGAAAAGACACACAACATGATTTCACTCATACGTGGAAATTAAGAAACACAGCAGATGAACATAGAGAAAGAGGAGGAAACATGAGATGAAAACAGAGAGGGAGGCAAACCATAAGAAACTCTTAAATACAGAGAACAAACTGAGGGTTGCTGGAGGGGAGGTGGGTTGGGGGATGGGTTAAATGTGTAATGGGCATTAAGGAAGGCACTTTTAGGGATGAGCCCTGGGTGTCATATGTAAGAGATGAATCACTGGGTTCTACTCCTGAAGCCAAGACCACACTGTATGTCAACTAACTTGATTTAAATAACAATAATAAGAAGAAGAACTTTGAACTACTTTTATTTATTTAAATACATTTTTTAATGTTTATTTATTTTTGAGAAAGAGAGACAGAGCATGAGCAGGGGAGGAACGGAGACAGAGGGAGACACAGAATCTGAAGCAAACTCCAGGCTCCGAGCTGACAGCACAGAGCCGGATGCGGGGCTCGAACCCACGAACCGTGAGATCATGACCTGAGCTGAAGTCAGCCACTTAACCAACTGAGCCAACCAGGCATCCTTTGGCCTACTTTTAAATTGGATTGTTTGTTTTCCTACTGGTGAGTTTTAAGAAGGCTTTGTATATTTTGGAAAGCAGTACTTTATCAGATGTATTTTTTGCAAACATTTCCTCCCAGTCTGTGACTTGTCTTCTCATTCTCTTGATGTAGTCTTTCACAGAGCAGAAGCTTCTAATTTTAATGAATTCCAGCTCATCAATGCCACTATCACTGAAACACTTGCTGCTCGTTTGGCAATGAGGACCTCCACCAACCACAGGATAGCATCTGGCATGAGATAGCAGTGCACCTGCTAATACTTACACCAGAGGTAAACTGGAAAGATATTCTTATAGAAGAGAATGTTCTAGCAGTTTTGAGACATAGGGGAAAGAAAAGTTATTCTATGAACAGTAAAACTGGGTAGCTGTTGCTAAGCACAATGGACAGTTTGGAAACTAGGTAATGAAAGGCTGTGAGGGATTAATTGACAAGTAAAGGCTAAGTGTTCTGGATTCCTAGGTGTCTCAGTCAGTTAAGCATCCAACTCTTGATTTCAGCTCGGTTATGATCCCAGGGTCATGGGATCGGGTCCTGTGTTGGGCTCCACACTGAGCACGGATCCTGCTTGAGATTCTCTCTCTCTCTCTCTCTGTCTCTCTCTCTCTCCCCCTCTCCCCCACTCACACACTCTCTCTCTCAAATAATTTTTTTAAAAAAAGAAATAAAAGGTAAGTTTGCAAGTCAAAGGGTTTTCTTGGTAGCATTAAGAGAGGTGCTGATGAGAGGGGCACCAGCATTATTAAGAAGCTCAGTAGTGGCCATGATCTGTACTGCAGAGCTGTTATAAGAGATGCCACTACAGAGCTGGACTGCCTGACAGCAATAGGGATAATAGGATCCCAGAACAATAGCTGCAGGTAGTGTTACTTAACCCTAGGAAGCCAGGTGGATAGAATTTATCATAATGAAAGGCAAGGACAGACAAAACAGCCAGGGGATCAGACCCACAGAGAATGATGGAATTAGTTAACACAACTTCGCATCACTAGGATCAAAATAGATGGTCAGACGACAAGGAACCTATGCGGTCTACGGGATCAAAAGCTATCAAAGGTGTATGATTAGGATGCTGAGGGCAGCTGCCCCAACACAAAGTCATGACTTCTCACCTGGTTTCACATATAAGCCCGTTTTCAAACCCAGAGCCCACTGACCGAAGGGTAGGTTGTGTACCCAGGAGGAAGGATTCCGTAACACCATAATACGTTAACAGAGAATTATTCCTCCAGTACTCCCCCAAGTGAATCTATACACATTTACTCAGGGAACCATATGTTAGGGAAAAGGGAATAGTGAACACATGAGAGTATTGGATGCTGGGTCTCAATTAACACTGATGTACAGAGATTCGAAGCCTCAACTTGGGCTCTTTATTAGAGTAGGGCATAGGACACCTGGTGATAAATGGAGCTCAGGCCTATGTCTGGATTGCAGTGTGTCCACTGGGTCTGTGGACTCGTCCAGTGGTCCCCTAGCCAGTCTTTGAATGGATAGTCAGAGGAGACATATTTGGTAACAGGCACAATCTTGACATTGGCCTCTTAGCTGGTGGGATATGTGCTACTGTAGCAGAGAAAACTGGGTGGGAGCCTCTGGAGTTGCACCTCTACTCTCCTGCCAAGGTAGCAAGTAAAAAAAAAAAAAATCCAGGAGGAATGAAAGAAGTTAGTACCACTCCTGAAATTCTTTCCCATCCTATCTCCTTTTAATTTGTTAGTATGAGCCCTGAAAAAACCAGATGGATCCTGTAGGATGACTATAGATATTTCAAGCTCAGGCAAATTCTGGTGTCCATTGCACCTGCTGGCCCTGAGGTATCCCTTTTAGAGCAGATTAGCATAGCCTCAGATTCATGGTATGCGGCCACTGATCTGGCCAATCCATTCTTTTGTTATCTCTATCAGAGAAAAAGATATCTGGAAGGCTTCAGATTCACTTCAGACAGAAACCTGTATGCATTTACAGTCTTACGCTAAGGCTATGTTAACTCTCGGAGACTTGGACATTCTACACAACATCTATTGGTTCATTATATGGATAGAATCGTGCTATTCAGACTAGAAGAAAAAGTAGTGACTGGTTCATGGAAGCCCCATGTGCTTCCGGCTGTAGTAAAAAACTAGAAAAATTTAGGGGGTCCCATATGAGTAAAAAATTTAGGTGTTCAGATCATCTCTGCAGAAAAGGGTAAATGATTTCATCTTGCACCTCCAAATAGAAAGAAGGGCACTCAACACCTGGTGGACCTCTTGAAATTCTGGAGGCTGCACATTCCACATCTAAGAATATTGCTGCAGCCCAAATACCTAGGGAAACAGAAAGTTGCCAATACTGATTAGGGCCTGCAGCAGATTAAGGCTTCTGTGCGTTATTTGACACTGGCCTTTGGCCTAATGACCTAATAGACCAGTGATATTATGTAAATTAAAAATAAATAAATAAATAAATAAATAAATAAATAAATAAATAAAGGAGTACTCGGGGCGGGGGGAAGAAGTATCTTCAGTGGTGGGAAAAGACTCCATGTAAAGAGTATGCTAAGCTCCAAAGACAAATCACAACACAGACCCTAGGATTCTGGAATAAGACCACACAAACTTTAATAAACAATTATACGCCTTTTGAAAAAAAGCTCCTGGCATGCTACTGAGTCATGGAAGAGGTGGAATGATTGATCATGAGAAATCTAATGACCACGGAGTCACAGCTGTCCATCATGAGCAGGGTTCTATCCGACCCACCAAGTCATGTCGTTGGACAGATCCAGCAAGCATCTATTGCAAGATGAAAGCAGCACATGAAGAATTGGGTGGGAGCAGGGCAGAGGACACAAGCAAGTTCCCTAAGCAAGTGGCCCGGACACCCATGTCATCCATCCAATAGAATCTCTCTCTCTCTTAGTTCACACCTCTGACCATATAGAGTATCCCTAACAACCAGCTGGTAGATGAGGCAAAACTCTGAGCTGGATTCTAGGATGGGGTGGCTATATATGCAGGTTTAAGCCACAATTCTAGCAGGGATAATTAACCTTGATAATCAGGAGGAAGTATGGCTTCTGTTACACAATGGCGGCAAAGAGAACCCTGTTTGTAACCCAAGTAATTCACTTGGGTTCCTCCTGGTTCCTCTTGATACTCCCTTGTCCGATAAGAAATGCATGCAGCAATCACATAAAGGCGGGGTAACCAGGGGTGAGATTCCTTGGGGATGATGATATGGGCAAAGCCACAAGGTAAGTCACCAGGACTCCAAGTACTAGACAAGAGGGGGGAGCATCTACAATGGTTGAAGAGGAAAGAGATAATGGGTATAAGCAGTTACCCTGAAACCAGCTGCAGTGTTCCGGGCTAACCTTCCTGTGTAAGTTTTCCTTGAGAGAAGCTTCCCCCCTTCAAACTGACCCCAGAAGCCTAGAGGAGTTGCTTCCAGAACTTAAAGTAGTGGATCCAAGTGGGATGAAGGAAAGACCAGCATAGGCTGTGGCGCATTGCCTAGATCTCCTTTCAGCCCTGTAGGGCTTTATTCCTCCACCTGCTGAGAATTACCGCGTGCAGATACTCTCAACTGTCAGCCCTTTGTAATATTTGCCTTGGCTCAAGAGGGTTGCCTTGCCCAAGGCCACATGCCCCCTTTCTGCAGCAGCCCACATCCAAAGACTGAAGGGTAGTGGTCTTCAGTGGTTCAGTGAAGAATACTGGTTTCTCAGTGATTGCTGTGTCCTCAAAACACAGGAATTACTTTGCACATGGTAGTGTATTCATGCATTTCTGTTTATTTGAACTGGAAGCTAGTAAGGAATGAGTTTTTGAAGACTTTAAGGTTAATAAGATGCTACCCGGTCTGGCAGGGAAGGCTCTGGGCTTGGAGCTGGTCTCGGGGAAGGATAAGCTGAGGCTAAGGTATCTAATGAGCCTGCTTCTGCCTACCAACAGCCTTCAAATCCATTCCCCTCCCCTCCGAAACCTTACAGCTCTTGCAAAACATGCCATGAAGTGTAGTAATTTAGTATCATTTGACTTTGCTCACTCTTGTCATTTGTGATCATCTTGGTCCATAAAAGCCTATCACCTCTTTCAGTAAAAGGACACGTTTTTGAACCTCTCTATTTTCTACAGCACCAGGCACAGCTCTGAGAACTTGGGACACGCGTATTTGCCAATCAGCTGACCCCTAACCCAGCCGATGGGCACAGATTTTATCTGGTGGCAAAGTTTTAATGGTGGCCAAGTGGATTTCAGTTTAATTTGTTGGGTATCTGTCACGTGGAAGAACACTGGGGGAGAACGGTGTCACCAGTGAAGGGAGAAACAAAACAACACTGTGATCCTAAAGTCGGCACACTTTTCTTGGTCCCTATCTGCCTGTTTGAATTTCATCACAGGGAGTAATAGATTTCTTTGTTTCCATTCTAGGTCTGGAGTGAATTAGCACTAATGTTTTTGTTTGTTTGTTTGTTTAGTTAGCAGAACTGCCTTCCATATTCCTGGAATCATGAGATCTTGGAAGAACATACTCAACTGAAAGAAAAAAAAAGAAAGAAGACTTTCTCATCTACTTGCTCCCCAGATTTTTGAAACGGATCCAATGAATAATCTTTGGTGGTAGTGGTTGTTAAAATGGCTGGTGGAGGCAAAGAGGGATGACGGGAAATTTTGGAGTCAAAACTCTGGAATTCTCTGTGTTTTCTGGTGGCAGACGTTTCATGTATTAGTTCACTTAAAATTTGCATCAAAGACTATAACCTGACAATATGAGAATTATACTTTTTTTTCCCCCATTTTGCTCTGCATTTTAAGGCCATCCCAAGCCCAATGGCATTTTCCTGTTGCATTTTGCTGGTGGTGTCACCATAAGACATATTAAAATGAATGAGATGTAGCTTGCCTGAATCTCTAGGCTTGTCAGCTAAGGAAACAATATTTTTGAGTGATTAAATGAAATAAACTAAAGAACAAGCAACTAATACCTACATTTCTCTAAATTCCCAAGGCCAAAACAAACACCTGGACCCTGGACTTTAAAAGATAAAATTTTGGGGGCACCTGGGTGGCTCAGTCGGTTGAGTGTAGGACTCTTGATTTCGGCTCAGGTCATGATCCCAGGGTTGTGGGATTGAGCCCCGTGACAGGCTTAGCCCTGAGCATATAGCCTACTTGAGATTTTCTCTCTCCCTCTGTCCCTCTCCCCTGTTTCAAATTAAAAAACAATTTAAAAAAAGATAAAATCTTTTGTTCATCAACATTTTGTTTTGCTATGTGCCTCTAAGAAGGCAGGCCTTGTATTTAAATTTCACTTTATTGTGGGAGAAACTATGGGATCAAAAATTCTGGGTTCTAGGGGCGCCTGGATGGCTCAGTCGGTTAAGCGTCCGATTTTGGTTCAGGTCATGATCTCACGGTTCATGGGTTCGAGCCCTGCATCGGACTCTGTGCTGACAGCTCAGAGCCTGGAGCCTGCTTCGGATTCTGTGTTTCCCTCTCTCTCTGTCTGCCCCTTCCCCACTCATGCTCTGTCTCTATCTCAAAAATAAACATTAAAAAAACTTCTGGGTTCAAGTCATACTTCTAGGTACTACGTATATAACTCTGGTTGTGTATTCCCTTATTAGCTCCATTTTCCTGTTTATGAAACCAAAACAAAAGAGATGATATTGTAAAGTTGTTGTAAAGTTTAAGTGAATAGCTTAAATCATCTGGCACAGAGCATGGGTGGGCACTTGGGAAATGTGAGTTGCTTATTTTCCACTCCCCTTTTTGTGGATGCTATGAAGAATGAATCAGTTACAGCAATGATGGGATGCCAGCTGTCTGAGTTAGCTTGGGCTGCTATGACAAAAGAGCAGAAACTGAGTGGCTTAACCAACAGACATTTGTTTCTCACAGTTCTGGAGGTTGAGAAGTCCAAGGTCAGGGTGCCGGCAGATTCAGCTCCTGGTGAGGGCCCTCTTCCTGGCTTCTTGCTGTGTCCTCGCATGGCAGAGAGAGAGAGTGGGAGGGGTGTTCTGGTTTCTCTATCTCTCCTTATGGGACGTTAATCTCATCATGGGGTGCCACCCTCTTGAGAACCTAGCTATCTCCGGGGCACCGGGGTGGCTCAGCAAGCGCCCAACTCTTGATTTCAGCTCAGGTTGTGATCTCACAGTTTGTGGGTTTGAGCCACGCATGGGGCTCTGTGCTGACAGTGCAGCGCCTGTTGGGGATTCACTTTCCCCCCTCTCTTTCTGCCCCTACCCCACTTGCTGTCTCTCGAAAGATAAATAAATAAACTTAAAAAAATAAATATACCTAGTTACCTCCAAAGGCCCCACCCTTAGACACCATCACATTGGGGGTTAGGGCTTCAAGATATAAATTTTGAGGGACACAGACAGTCAGCCCATCACATCTGAGTGACAGACAGTGGTTTAGAATATTACATCTTTCTCGGCCGCCATTCCCAGATGGTCTTGTTCGCGGTGCCTGCCTTGTGCTCACTAGTAGGGAAGATTCCGGACATGGAACACCAAACCCCAAAGGACCCTGAGAGACTGTCAGACTCTGAGGGGCACCAGTTCCTGAGTTTCCTGAGACTTCGCAGGGAAGAAGGAAAATCAGGGGAGGTAAGAGAGACAAAATCTAGAACACCCACCACGTAATAAACAGCCTCATTTTCTGCAAGGGGGATGGGCGTCCCAGTGCCTGTGGCCGCTGCCACTATCACTGAAACACAGGCAGCATGTCAGGCCATGGGCAACTGTTGCCAGCATCTCTTGGAAAGCCAAGATGAACGGGTCTCACCTGCTGCTGCAGACGGGCTGGGGAAGAGTTCTGAGATGACGAGGTTTTGAGCTTCTTTGGGAGCAAGAAGGCCTGAGTGATTCAGGGAAGGTGTCTGCAGGTGTGCACGAAGGATTGGGGGTGGATGGCCATAAGTCACAAGTGCCACAGAAGGGCCAGGTATTCGATAGGGTCCCAGCGGCTGGGAGGTCATGCTGAGCAATGAAAAGAAATGACATTCAAGTTGAGGAGAGAAGACTGGAGGCAGACAAATCCAAGAAACTTCAGTTCTCGGGTGCCTGGGTGGCTCAGTTGGTTGGGCATCCGACTGCGGCTCAGGTCATGAGCTCTTATGTTCACGAGTTCGAGCCCCGTGTCGGGCTCCGTGCAGACAGCTCAGAGCCGGGAGCCTGCTTTGGATTCTGTGCGTCCCACTCTCTCTGCCCTTCACCTGCTTGAGCACGCACTCTCTCTCTCCCTCAAAACTAAATAAACATAAAAAATATATATATAAAAAAAGAAGAAGAAACTTCAATTCTAGGTGCACCCTGAGGTAAGGAGTATGATATGCTTCAGGGGCCATGGAACTGGAAAAAGAGATGTACTAACTCAGCTTTCCTGTTTATAAGGCTTAATGACTTAATAACATTCTCTATTTTCCCATGTGTGAAATGAGGTTAACCCACCTCTACGTGATTGTTCTGGGGATTAAATGAGACAGAGCATGTTGTACAAGTTAGGATTCTTGGTTGCAGGCAACAGAATCCAATTGGGGCCAATTTAGGCTGAAAACTACCTTACTGGGGAATGGATAGCTTACAGAATCCCCATTAGGACTTAAAAATTGGGCTTAGGGGCTACATAGTGAGGGATGCCTAACACTGGATAGAAGATCTGGGCTGGGGACAACAGGAATGGCCCCTCTCTGAGCAGGGACACTGGAAGCTACTGCTGGAATCGCCATTGCTGCTGCCTTGGGAAACTGGACTTGGCCATTGCCATCCTCACCAAAGTGCAATCTGCATGGTACCTGTTCCTTTATGCCACTGGCGTCCAAAGTAAAGTCTGCAGCAGGTGGCTCTCATGGCAACAGCTAAGTAACATTCCAGGCCCTAGTCTGGAAAAGAAAGCCTGGTGTCTACAGTGAGGAACTTCCCAGTCACAAGAAAGGTGTTGAAAAATGCTGGGAGACTGAAAAACAACAACAACAACACATGTTTATTACATATGTTTAAGTCTGCAGTTTATCTTTGTTTGAGAGGAAGGTCTTCCCCTTGGCAGTGAGGAAGGTATAGAAGGAGTATGAAAGGGCCTGAGTCTCAGTTTCCACTGACCCACCAAACATGGAGCCTACTAATGGGGCATGTTGAGTTTGATTCATGTTGGTGGGATCTGTTGAACCTCAATGTTACTTTTCTACTCCCATGAGAGGTTGGTGAAGGAGCTTTTAAGGGCAAGTAGAGTCAGCCATGTGATTAAGTACTCTAAATAATTCCGCTTGCTTTCTACCATCAGCCTGGTCCCCATTTTTCTGTGAGCAATTGCAGTGTGATTCATACATGGTGCACCGGCATATAAGCTTTTTTCTAGAAAAATGCTCATTCAGAACCCAGGCCCTTTCCCTACAATGGCATCTGGTTAAAAAAACCAAAACCCAAACCAAAAACTGTTCTCCAGAAAAAGAGAGAGAAAGAAAAAAGAAAGAAAGAAAGAAAGAAAGAAAGAAAGAAAGAAAGAAAGAAAGTAGCGAAGGAAGAAAGACGGATTCAATACTCACCTGTGGTGTCTGCTTAGTGAAAGCAAATACAGTTTTCTTTCCCCCTTTCTTCTGTTACCATATAAATAAAGAGGCTACTGAGATTTCACAAGCTGCCCTGGCTTTGAAGTGAAGCCCAATTCCCTTGGGTAAACCGAATGAGCTTTTTTTGGTCTGCCCCCATCACTATTGACAGAGGCAATAAATGCATTTTGGGTCCTACTTAGCCTCAGGTTTTCCTCTACCAACTCTCTAAACTTCCCAGTGTCCTGCTTAAAAACTCATGGGTCAGCATAATTCTGCTTTGGGGTTTAGATCCCAAGTAAAGGTTGCGTGGTCAGTGTTGCTGCCACCCCTTCAGATCTGGGCTGTCTTGGCACGAAGCTGGCATTTGACACATGTCTAGAGCGAATGACAAAGAGGCCGTGTGACCTAACGCTGCAATTGCCAGATGCTAGGCTCTCTCAGGGCACCGTGAATTGGGTCACTCTTCCTGAGTTGGACGCTTTAGGGAAACCCTGAATTTGTTTGGGGCCCTGGCAGGTGAGGGTAATGGCTGCAACCGGGGAAGGGGAGAGGGAGGAGAAAACTCTCCCAGCTGTGGGAAAACGGCGACATCTCATGGGCACGTGACAAACCCCCACACCCCTCAGTCAGGCAGACCCGGACAGGCTGACTGGAGGAACCACCTTTATTCCTTCCAGGAACGCTGAAGAGTGCCTCTCTCTTCTCTGATTTCCCTGATTCTCTTTTCCCTGCCTATCACGCTGCTCCTGTGCCCTTTGAAACATGGTTTTGGCTGGTAATTGTTAAAAAAAAAAAAAAAAAAAAAAAGCATAAAAAAATGATTGATTCATGCTTCCCTGGGGTAACTGTGCCTTGTTAGGGCCCCTCTTGTGGGATTTCCTTTATCGAGGATGATGAGAATTCTCCCCAGTTCTTTGACATTCTTCTAAGTACAAAGGGACAGGAAGTCTCTCTTTATGCTCCTCCTGTCCTCTCTATTCTCCAGGGGAGCAGAGAAAGCACACGCTGTTACTCATGGGCCCTGGGGGCAAGGTTCTGACGGACTATTTTTAAATCAGGACAATAACATCTGTGAACATAGCGATAGCTACCGCCCAGCTGCTGACCACAGATTCACAGTAGCAACATGAGGTCCTGTCCAAGAAGCTCTTCTAAGACTGCTTTTTTTGTGTGTTGGAAGGAGAAGAGAGGCTAAGGAAATGGTAAAGGTGGGTGTAGAGGCCCTTCATCAGTACCCTTGAAAATGACCAGCCTCACGGCCGGCCTCTCTCTCAAACTTTGGTGTGGACCACGCTCACCTGGACGGTGTGTTCCAATGTACATTGGTCACTGGGCCTCACCGCAGTATTTCTGACCCACTAGGTCTTGGGTGGGGTCTGAGAGTTGGCATTTCTGAGAAATTCCTGTTAAACCAGTTGATGTCACTGGTGGGACCACATGTAGAGAACCACGGGCCTGGTGCATTGTCCCCCCCAACCCGCAGTTGGCTACAAAGCGTTATGGAACGACCATGATGTGGGTTTGGAACCACAGAGGCATGAGTTCAAAGCTTGTTCTTAATTCCTTCTAACGTGCATGACCTTGAGTAAGTTCCTTAACCTTGCTGGGAATTAGCTTCCTCATTTGTGTCAATACACCAACCTCTGAGGTACTTTATACAAAGCCCCGATGCACAGTGCCTGGCAAACGGTAGGCGTTTACAAAATAGTGCTCTCCCTCACCAAACTGTCCTTTTCTCTTGCTGCCTCACTAATACATTTGAAAAGTCACTCTAAGGGGGACACTAGGCTAGACTGATGCTTCCAAACCCTAACTAGAGCCTTGGGGGAAGTTTAACTTGATACACAGCCCTGTCAGTCTTCACCAACTGAATCACAACCCGGGCCCACGCAACTGGCCAGGCTCAGAGCTCTGTGGGGGATGTGAGGTGCAGTCTTGCCCACTCTCCAGTGTGTCTTACCGCAGGAGTTCCACCCCCTGGACTCGGTGACTTCCCTTTTGGTCCCTCAAGGGGTTTCTAGCACTTTCCTGACGGCTCTTTGCACAAATCATTCCCTCTGCCTCTTAGGCTGTTTGCACACCTTGTGTCTGACAAGCTCTTCCTTTGTACTACCTTCAGATCTCAACGCAGTGACGTTTCCTCAGGGATGTCTGACCATCAGACTAGGCCTGAATCTCAAAAGCTCTCCTAGAACTGTGGATAGCTTTTTATGTATTTTAGAGTTGATTGCATTTCCATTAACAGCAGTGTCTCTACTGCACTACAAAGCTCCACGTGAGGGTAAAGTCCACGTGCACTTCTTCCTCGTGTCTGTGTAGGGAGGTTGATGTCAGGCACCGTGTGGTGTTCCAGTATTTTTGAACCACCTTCTTAAATTGGGCAGGTTTTCTTCATCCTGTCTCCTCTGTCTTCAAGAAAGAGTCCACAGCTCGCTCACGTGTCTTCCCTTACAACTAGAGTCCAGGCGGTTTGCCCAGGCTCTACCAGTCACACCAGTCTGTGTGACACTGATTGGGAAGCAACTATGTGAAGGACCCGGTACCAGGAGGGATCCATCAGTGGCCAGGACGGTGTGAGGGCTTGAGGCTTTTAGAGGACAGTAGTGACGAAGGTTCTGGCATCTGGAACAATCTGTGGGGCCTTGGGCTCTGTCTGGAGTTGGCCCATGGTGTCACTGGGAATTGTTCGCAGAGCGGTAGCCTCCAACCCACATTCTCTGGCTCTCCCACAGATTCTGGGAGACAGCTCAAATACGTTCATGGCTCACTTCTGAGGAACTGGGTAGAACGCGTTTGTAAGTAAGAATCCATGCAATTACATGATCTCTCTGGCACGAAGCAGAGAATGCAGCAGGGGTTCTGTGATGTTTGTTGAGTGGGATAATTTAGTTAAGTCTTTACTATGGTTAAGCACCACACGGAGGAAGTTATGTGGATTTATCCTCACAAACTTATTAATATCATCTCCTCCCGTAGACTGCATAATCCCTCAAGATATGTGCTGTCCCTTCTTGGGGAGGATTAAATTTATCTGCTTCATTGATACGGGCTTAGCCAGGTCTTGCTTTGGCAGGTGAAATCTGAGCAGAAGTGATGTGTATCACTTCTGAACAGAAGCTTTAAGAGCCAGCATGTGATCTTCTGTGTCCATTTCTTTTCCCTCTCTGCTAAGAGTCAGGCAACATTCCCGAAAGAGGCTACTTTGTTAGTTGGCACCCTGGAGAGAAAGTGACACGGAGTCAGATGAGCCCAGTACCCCTTAACCATGTGCTAACCCCTGCCCAGTTTAATCAAGAAGACAAAAGAAAAACACCACCAATCACAGATATAAGTATCAGTGAGAAATTAGAAATAACCACACGTTCTGAAGATATTGAAAGCATTATTTAAAAAAAAAAATTTTAATGTTTATTTATTTCTGAGACAGAGAGAGACAGAGCATGAGTGGGGGAGGGGCAGAGAGAGAGGGAGACACAGAATCCGAATCCGGCTCCAGGCTCCGAGCGGTCAGCAGAGAGCCCCACGCGGGGCTCGAACTCACGAACTGTGAGATCATGACCTGAGCGAAGTCAGACGCTCAAGCGACTGAGCCACCCAGGCGCCCCAAGGTACTTAAAGCATTATTAAACAGCATCTTGCAAGATAATATGCAAATGTACTTGGAGACTTGGGTGAGAGGATAATTTTATAAGTAACAAAATTTACCTTAGAAGATGCAAAGACAGGGAGCAGCTGGGTGGCTTCGTTGATGGAGCTTCCAACTTCAGCTCAGGTCATGATCTCACAGTTGGTGAGTTTGAGCCCAGCACCAGGCTCACTGCTGTCAGCATAGAACCTGCTTTGGATCCTCTGTCCCCCTTTCTTTTTGCCCCTCCTGCACTCACACTTTCTGTCTCTCTCTCTCTCAAAATAAATAAACTTAAAAAAAAGAGGAAAGAAACTGAAAAAATCATTAACACTATCCACTCACCTCCCTGACTCCTACACCTGCTGGCCACTGCTTAAAATATTAGGCCTAAATTGCTTCATGGGTGAATTGTTTCAAATTTTTAAGTAACAGGTAATTCCTGCACCATTTAAACTGTTTCAGAGCGTTTATAGGAAGCTTTCATTTTATTTTTAGAAAGCTAAAGTAACATTGTATCAAGACCTTGCAAAGATAGAACTAAAAAAAGGAGACTAACATCCGCTCTTATTTAAGAATAAGGATGACAAGGCCTCAATTAAATATTAAAAATACATAATTCAGCAAAACAATAAAATGCAGCAAGTGGAATTCATTTTTGAAAACTAAGAATAGCTTAGTACCTGACATATATTATGATACTCATCATAAACTAAATACTACACTAATACAGATCAAATAGAAAATGATGTTCATCTTAATTAATGGCCAACAGGCATTTCATGAAGTTCAAGAATTAGTTCTGATTTAAAAACATAGACAAACACTCAAACACATAAGAAAACTATAATGGATGGATACTTTGTTTACCAAACAATAAAAAAGATATGTCAAACCCTAGGTTTAGGGAGAAAACACTAGAAATTTTACTACTCTCAGCACCATTAGACAAGAGTGTGAATAAAATATATAAATATTACATCAAGACAATAAATTGAGAAAAAACTATTAAAAAAAATAGGAGATCTCAAAAATTGATGCTTTTACAAAATAAGGACAGACAGACAGACACACACGTGCACACACACAGAACTTCTGTTTCTTCCTAAAATGGAATAAGAGGGACTGGATTTCCCTTCCCAATTGATAGGACCAAGAACACCCGCAATACATGAAACAGCAGTTTTTGAAACAATGGACATCAGGGAACAATGGACACTGATTCCCGAGAGACAGAAGGCAAATGTTGAGTCCTGTGGTTGCCCCAGCTTCTGCCTCTAGAGAGTTTCGGGGCTGTGGTGGAGGACAGGGAACCAGGCAGAGCTCAGCTCACTGCTAGAGTTGAGATTGTTTTTGTTTTTGTTTTTGTTTTGCCAATAGAGAGAATTCAGGGAATAGAAGCAAACTTTAAAAATGTGTAACTAAAATCTTCAAAGATTAAAAAAAAAAAAATCTTCAAAGGTCAAGAGAAGTTACTGTATCTGTAGAATAAGGTCAACATTCTAGTGAAAGGAGCAAAGACAGGAAAGAATTCTTGGGAGTTTAAAATAGGAGAGAAGGAAAATGAAGCGAGGTTGGAAGATGAAGTTGGAGAAATCTTCTCGGATATAGAAAAAAAAAGACACACACACACACACACACACACACAACCCTGAAAAGTAGAGAAAAAAATAAGAAACTTAGAGACATTGATCTAGTAGATAATATGATTCCAGAAATAGAAACCAAAAAACGAGAGGAGGGACAAAAGTATTATAATAATACAAATAAACATGTCACTACAGAAGAAATTGTGTTTCCTGATAGAAAGTATCCATCAAGGACCTAGTACAGTGAAAGAAGACTCCCACCCATGCGCTGCATCATGAAATATCCATAAACTGGGAATAAAGAGAAAAATCCTGTTTCCAGGAGGAAATACAGACCATTCAGAGAACAAGAAAAAGTATGGTATTGTCTTCTCAATGAAAATGGGAAGCAAAAAAGACAACGAAGAAACGTAATAACAATTCTAAGGAAGTTAGTTGTTTTAATATTATTATTTTATTTTATTTTATTTTAATTAATTTATTTTTTTCTGCAGGAAGAGCTGAATTCTATACTAGCCCAAACAGCACAACAGGGACAAGAGTAGAATAAGGATATATGTTAGGACTGGCAATATCTCAAAAAATTTGTTTCTCATAAACTGTTTTTCAAATGGTACGGTAGCCTGTGCATCTCAAAAACAAAGGATTAAGTAAGGAGGAAAGTGTGGGACCTGAATGGAGATGGAAGGGAATCCCAGAACTGTGATGGAGCGAGCGGTTCTCCACGCAAGCAGAAGAAGGATGGCCCAGGTGAGATTTATTTGTGGAAAAAAAAAAATTGAACGGTAGATTTCCTGAGGGAAATGACCACCTGAACACAGAGCTCAGAGGCATTTTACCATTCTTTTGGAGGGCTTGACAGGCATTATCATCAGTAAATGTATCCACTTAAATGCATTATGTAAGTCTTGCACTATTTCCTTTGGTTCTCTTATGTACAGAATTAGTTATCAATAATCATTATACAGTTGACCCTTGAACGGCACAGGGGCCATGGGTGCCGATCTCCTGAAAAGCTGAAGATTTGTGTGTAATTTTTGACTGCCCCAAACTCAACTACTACTAACCTACTGTTGCCTGGAAGTCTTACCAGTAACATAAACAGTCGATTAACATGCATTTTAGGGGCGCCTGGGTGGCTCAGTTGTTTGAGTGTGTTGAGTGTCTGACTCTGGATTTTGTTTCAGATCATGATCTCAAGGCTCTGGGATTAAGCCCCAAGGCAGGGGGTGGGGTGGGGGGGGGATGGGGGACGCACTCCACGCTGTCAGCGCAGAGCCTACTTGGGATCTTCTCTTGCCCTCTCTCTCTCTCTCTGCCCTCTGTGCATGCTCTCTCTCTCTCTAAATAAATAAATACACTATTAAAAAATATACATCTTATATGTTATATATATATTATAGACTGTATTGCTTCAATAACGTAAGCTAGAGAAAAGAAAATGTTATTAAGGAAATCATAAGGAAGAGAAAAATACATTTACAGTACTGTGTTGTGAAAACCAATGTACCAGTTATTCACACATAAGTGGATCTGCACAGTTTTAATCCATGTTGTTCAAGAGTCAACTGTACTGGGGCACCTGGGTGGCTCAGTCGGTTGTACAACGGTATCGGCTCAGGTCATGATCTCACAGTCCGTAAGATCGATTCCCGCGTCAGGCTCTGTGCTGACAGCTGTTCAGATTCTGCATCTCCCTCTCTCTTTGCCCCTCCCCCGCTCACGGTCTGTCTCTTTCTCTCTCTCAAAAAGGAATAAACAAACAAACAAAAAAAAAGGGTCAACTGTACTTTTCCAATGTTAAAGGAAATTTTTCAAAATGGTAACGTTCTGACTCTCACACAAACATGAAGTGAGCACATGTGAAAGATTCCCTTTAAGCCATCAATTAATGGAGGAAGCCAGTAAGACGTTACATCCAGTCCAAAGGACAACCCATAGAATAGACGTAGGAAGAGGCTTCAATAAGTAATACCGAAGTAGACTTCCTAATAAGTGCAAAACTGTCCTCTTCTGCTAGGGAGAAATCAGTTGAATTTCTACTGGACACAATTCATTTCCATCTTTATGGACAATACTCACTTGCAATGCTATCAGTTTTCTATAATGTCTAAAGTTATAAAATGGCTCAAAGACAATAAAGGGCACAGAACCTGTCGACTCAAATAACCCTGTTCATGAGTTCATGAGTTTGAGCCCTGCATCGGGCTCTGTGCTGACAGCTCAGAGCCTGGAGCCTGCTTTAGATTCTCTCTCTCTCTCTCTCTCTCTCTCTCTCTCTCTGCCCCTCCCCCTCTTTCTCTCTCTCTCTCTTTCTCACTCTCAAAAATAAACATTAAAATTTATTTTATTTTATTTTTTTTAATGTTTTCATTAAACATTTTTTGAGAGAGAGACAGAGCACGAGTGGGAGAGAGGGAGAGAGAGGGAGGCACAGAATCTGAAGCAGGCTCCAGGCTCTGAGCTGTCAGCACAGAGCCTGATGCGGGGCTTGAACTGGTGGAAAATGAAATCATGACCTGAGCTGAAGTTGGATGCTCAACTGACCGAGTCACCCAGCATCCCCTAAAAAAAAGAAACAAAGAAAGAAAGAGAGAGAGAGAGAGAGAGAGAGAGAGAAAGGAAGAAAGAAAGAAAGAAAAAAGAACTCAACCTAGAAGATGTTCTACTCTATTAACTCAGAATCCTTTTTACGTCTCCACTCTTCCCTCTCCTAAGGATACTTTACAGAATTGATTTACGGATCAAATTAAACAAAGGTATATGGTGAATGTCCTTTTTCTTCCTGGCTTATTGGGGAGGTGTGTGTGTGTGTGTGTGTGTGTGTGTGTGTGTGTGTGTGTGTGAATCTGGAGGTCAGGGAAGGGAAAGAACTTGTGTGGAGATCTCACCATGTGTCAGGCTCATTGGTATGTATCTTATCCTGTGAAATAGGGATTTTTGTCCAGTTTTACAAACGAGAACACCAAGGCACTGCACTGAACCCAATGCAAGACAGTCATCTTATTCATGGTCATTCTGATTGCAAACTCACTCTTTCTGCTGTATCAGACTGGCCTACTAGAGGTATGGTGGTTGGTGTTGGGTAAGTCTGGTTCCCAGCTGTGATCCTCTCTTGGAGCTCTCCTTCCTGTTCCAAGTTGTGTCTTCCTGTGTTACACGTCTTCATCCTCTAGCTAATTACCTCTTGAGACCTTCCTTGGCCCCACTCCCACCTTCCCCTCTTGCATTGTTTGTGCCATTTGCAACATGCTACTCAGGCCCCTCTCTTCGGGTAGCTCTGAATTTCCTCAAAGGTCTTCTCTCTGCTCTGACCTCTTGTGGCACTTAGAATCTACTCTGCTTTTCATTTGGCATTCATGTCTACCTCTGTAAAGTCGTTACCTTTCCTACAGTTCATGTCTTAGATCCCAAACTAGTCTGTAAGAACCTGAGGGCAGAGATGTTATCTTCAGCCTCTTTGAGAGTATTTCCTTCAAGTATAGGACTTTGCAACAGAGTACGTGCTCAATAAACCGTTGTTAAACACCTCCATGGATGAAACCTTTTGCAAGCATTTCCTGGTCCCCCTCTCTCCATGGTTACTGTAAAAGTAACTGTACCCATTTCATCAGAATTCCTGCGAAAGGGGTAACTTCTGGTAAAGAAAACTTTTTCCAAGACATGAATGAGTAATCAAGGCTTAATTTATTCCAATATTCCTAACAATGGCTGTTTTGCTTTCCCACAAGGGTCTGCATTTTGCTGTTATGGAAATATGTGGGGATTTCAGAGTAGGCTGAAGGGGGAGCTATGTTATTCAGAGCTGTGCACGCTCCCACTGTTGGACCACGCTGCTCAATCCCGGACACAGCAGGACTGTCACAATGAGGCCACCACACTTATACGCTCCTCTGCCTCTTTGTTCCCTTGCCTTGGTTTTCTTAGCACCACTCTGTCCTTCCTGCCCACAACCCTTGTTTCTCTTGAGCCCTGCAAACCCAGGCCGTGTGGGGCTGGCCTGATCCCAGCAGCCAAACTACCCCTTTCCAGAGTGTTCCCAGAAGAGGACATTCACAACCAACCCTGCCTTTTCCTCTACGTGCCTCCAGTAAAGACTGGCCTGGCTCAGTCACTTCCTGGGTATTTTCCCACAACAGAAATCTTCAGGGTAATCCCTAAAACTCAGGTCAGCTTCTGTAACTGACACAATTCACTTCATTAACTTTCATTACGTTCCCATCCTTTCCGCTAAATTTCTTTCCAAAATACCACTTACAAGACACGTAGCTGCCTATCGGTTTTCAATCTTTTTTTTTTTCCCCCATCTATGTGGTTCCAGGAATTGGATTTCTTCATAGGAGTCATTGCCCAACTTCATGTCTACACAATTTAAGACAAAGTTTTCCCATATAACATGATGGGCTTTCAGAGAATAGGTCCCACTTTTCCATGCAGAGAATTGGAGACACCTGCACCAAGCACCCCGCCTTTTTTTGTGCCTTCCACGGAATGGGGAAATTAGTGATTGGACCTCAGGGCTTTATCCTGTAGGCCCCCTTCCCCCCCCCCCCCCCCCCCCCACCCTAACGGCTTTGTAAATTAGGCAAAGTTAATTGCAAGCCATTCAGAGAAACATCTATTGTGCCTTTTAAAAGCCAAGTAATAATGTTAGAATCATTGGGCAGTGAGATGTCATTCAGTTCTCTGATTTAAATAAGAGAGGAAGGAAAACCATTAGTCTCACATCCATCCTTAAGGGGGAGAAGGGCATCTTTAAGAAATTATGAGACAGAATAGCTCCCTTTAGAAATCATTCAAGCTTCTTTCTGACATGTCGTGCTTAATATCAGTTATTCATTTTCCTTTCTCTGTGCGATCCCCAGAATTCTTCCTGAGAAGCTCGCATTAATCTTCTGCTTTGTTTCAAGGCCTGTATTAGATTAACCTCTTTTTCTTTCAATTGGGAATGACTGATTAGCAAGCAGAAATGAAATTTAAAAATTAAACTTCTCTATGCAGTGGATTTCCTCAAGCCCGCTAGACTTTGCTGGCAATATGGATGGGATCTTCTGTAAAACCTCCACTTGGTTCTGTATTGTGGCTGCTGGAAAGACAAAATGCCTTTGGGACCACATCTTGAATAACAGACACCAGGTGCTATAAATCTACTCTTCTGTCCCTGCAGGGTGACATTTCAGTGTTCGTGAAGCGCAGGATCTTGCAAGGAGGACAAGAAAGTTCCAAAGCCCTGAGGACAAAGGAATTTTATAGGGGATACTTTGGATAATTGTCAAATTCAAGACTAGAAGTGTCCAAGTATAGAATTTAACTCCTCTATTTTAAAGATTAGGGAAATGAGATGCAAAGCTAATTATCGGTGAAGCCTGGAGGTGTCTACAGGTCTGGTTAGGTTTCCCTATGAGAGATACTTTCTCTAATGCTCTGCCTTCTGAATACACACACTGGCATGTAGATCCGGTCTTTCAGTCTGTTCTGAATTTTAAAGTGGTTTTGTTGTTGTTGTTGGTTTTTAGATTTTTAAAAAACATTTATTTATTTATGAGAGAGAGAGAGAGAGAGAGAGAGAGGGCACACATGTGTGCAAGAACGTAGCAGGGAGGGGCAGAGAGAGAATCCCAAACAGGCTCCAAACTGTCGTGCGAAGCCTGATTAAGGGCTGGAACCCAGCGGTGAGATCATGACCTGGGCAGATTATCAAGAGTTGGTCGCTTAACCAACTGAGCCACCCAGGCACCCCAAGCCTGTCCTGAATTTTCATCAATTGCTCCTTCTTACAGGATGTTCCCTCAAGTGTTCCCCAATGGCACAGTTCATTCCTTCCTGACCTTTGTTTTCTTCCATCTTCCTTTTTTTCCCTGTCTACAATGTTCTTTCTCTCTGATTACTTAGAAAAAGCACCAACATTTTATTCAGGGTAAGGCCTGAATCAAGAGCAAGGTAATCGATTTAGGGGTCACGATAAAGATGATGCGTTGCCAATGGTAGCCATACCTTGCATTCCCATTGTTCCGGAAAGCTCTTTTGATTTCATTTTCTCGTCCCATCATTACAACCCTGGGAGACAAGTTAGGTGCAAATCATTTTTACCATCTTTTATGGAAACTGAGGCTTGGGTAAATTAACTGATGTGCCTACAGTCCCATTCCAGGAGAGGAGATGAAATCAGGGTTCATGTCTTCTGTTTTAGGACTCTGAGTCCGGGACCACACTGCTTCTCTGGAATGCAGTCTGATCAGAGCGTATGTACATCAAAAGATACATTGCTGCCAGGTACTACAGGGTGATTAAACCATCACAAAGATTTTGGATAAAATAAGAGGAAAGTAAATGTTAACAGGTCAATAGAACATGGGGACAGTTCACTAAGGGAGATTGTGTAATCTCTCCCTTAATAGAAGGTTTACCTGAAGCAACAGTTCCTACTTATTCTGTGAAACATTCCAAAGTGTGTTTCCAAAAGAGAGTATATGTCAAAAGCACTAAAAGACATGACTAATGGTTACCTCAGGCAAATTCCTCAGTATCTTCAAAGTCAGTTTCTTCATCTGTGAATAATAGGGTTTGGGGAGGATTAAATAAAGTAATGTAAGTATACTGGCATGCAGAGTGCATCCAATAGTCATTGCCAATGTTTAATGATGGATAATATTTTCATTTGTATGAGGAAATAACAAGCACAAAGATTTGGCAATAAGGACATTCTTAGCTGTGTTTTTATAAATAGTAGTTGGAAACACCCTAATGTCCAGAAATAGGGAATTGGTTGAAGAGAAGCCTGCTGGTACTAAGTGGTGCTAGGCTATTAGACAGTCACTTAAAAGATTATAAAATATGTTATTACGTGGTGAGATTTTTGCGATTTATTGTGTTTTTATTTTTATTTTTTTAGCATGTATTTATTTTTTGAGATACAGAGAGAGAGAGACAGTGTGAGCAGGGGATGGGGCAGAGAGAGAGGGAGTCACAGAATCTGAAGCAGGCTCCAGGCTCTGCGCTGTCAGAATGGAGCCTGACACGTGGCTCGAACTCACGAACCGCGAGATCATGACCTGAGCTGAAGTCAGATGCTTAACTTACTGAGCCACCCAGGCGCCCCAATTTATTGTATCTTTAAAAACAAGGTATAAAATATTAAGGACAGTGTGATGTTTTTTGGTTAAAGTGTGTGTATATGTGTGTGTGTGTGTGTGTATAATAGACATATATATATAGTATATTTATAGTATACCTATAGTATATAGTATATTTATATATATATATAATATATACAATATAGGCATAGTATACCTATAGTACATAGTTTATATATAGTATAACTATTTGTAGATATAGACAAAATATATATCTATTTATACATATAAATTACACATATAAATTTATACATATAAATTATATATGCTATAGATATATAATAATATATAGATATATTAAATATCTCATATATATAGATATAAGATATATAATATATAATACATATAATACAGGCAAAGTATATCAACAGTATATAGTATATTTGTGGGATATCTATTTACATATATAATATATATAGAGAGAGATAAAAATCTGGATTGGTTTACCTTACTATGTTAACAATAAATGGAGAGAAAATTATGAGTGCCTTTAATTTTCTTATTTTTGCTTATCTGTTTTAATTTTTTTCCAACAACGAACATGTTTTTCAAGTTCTGGGCTTTGTTGCCTCTCCTTTCTTCCTTAGTTCAGCAGGTCTGTGCTGCAGGGCAGTAGATACAGACAACATTCACTAAACCCTCAGGTAATAAGGGTTTTTTGAGTATCCACTCTAGGCCAGGCACTGTTCTAGGCACTGGATGTAGAGGTAAATGAGAACGAGATGGACAAAGTGGCTCTCAAAGAGCCTACATTTCGGTGGAGGGAAGATCCAAAATAAACACATAAAGAAAGGGGAGGGAGTGGACCTCATATCCAGGTGAAGTGGATATTTCTGAGGGAGCCACCCCTCCTAGCAACATTCGTTCCCTACTCCCCCAAGCACCCTGCAATCTGAGGTCCAACGTCATTTATTGGCATAAAGGTGGCTTATCTCTTGCTAACGTGCATGATCTCCTTAGGAGTCAGTGCTGTGTCAACACTGGTAATGTATACCTTAGCATGAGTCATTTCCTGAAAGCAGATTATCTGCCCTTGAAGGGCCCAAGGGGAGGCAGTGAAAGGACGCTGAGGAAGAGATGGGGGTCACAGCCCTGCCGCTTTCAGAAAAGTAGAGGGCAGGGAAACAGGGTGCAGGAGGGCCAGGGTGCGCAGGAGACACGAATGTGGAGAGCGAGAATGACATTTCCATGAACCGAGCTTGGTTCCAGCAGCTCTACCCTAGATCTGACAGTGAAGTGTCACTTTCTCTTCTCCGTCCCTCTCCCAGTGCTTCTCCTTTTCTTGTTCAGAAAAGAATTCATCGTTTCCAAGTGTAGCGTAGACATTACTGGTGCCATAAGGCTTGGTTCTCTGGATTCCTTGACATTCCCTTTATCAGATGACATTTCTCCTTGTTTTTCCTGTGCAATGATTAATTTTTACGAATGTGTTGTGATAATCCACGTAGGCGCTCCACTTCTCTTATACAAATACATGATAGTAAGGACAGGGTTTATGTCTATGGATCACGTGTGGCTCACTAACAACTTTCAACAGATACAGAAATAGCGTCCCCAGGGTGGCAGTTTCTGTACATATCAGCTGTTTGAAAAGTACTTATGGCATGAAATGAATGTAAAACATGCTACATTATGGGTGTCACCCAATCACCCACACCGAGATTTCATTCAACAGCAAATTGCCATGGCAACAGCCAGATTGGCTCCCCTGCCATCCTTGTTCTGCATTCCCCCACTCACCTCTGGGCCACAACACCTGAGAAGAGGCAAAGCCTGGAACCGAAGGTAGTTGAGCTGGGCGACTGGTATTTAGCCAAATGGTGAAAGAGAAGATCAAGCGGCCAATCTGATTGGCTCAGTAGGGTCAGTACTATGGTAATCATTTCATAATCTTGTGTAGATCAAAGGGATCTTTCTTTTTTTGTGAGGGAAGGAGAGGCTTGGGAGAAAGAGAAACATGCTTGGATGGCAGGCAACTTCAAATACTAGCTAAGTGTTCAATAACTGAGTTGAATTTCATGGCTTTCAGGGGAAATGCCCGCCAGGAGATTTTCCCCTCTGGCCAGACTTTTAAGGCCCTTGAACTCCCAAGTAGAGACGGTGTTGAACCTTTGGGACGTATATTTACAGACCATGAGAGATTTGAGAGCAATCACGGTAATTCCTGGGGGGAAATCTCCACCCTCTCATAACCCAAATAAACTTTACCCCACAGCATGGATATTCTAATCCATTCTTTTTTTTTTTTTTTCAACGTTTTATTTATTTTTGGGACAGAGAGAGACAGAGCATGAACGGGGGAGGGTCAGAGAGAGAGGGAGACACAGAATCGGAAACAGGCTCCAGGCTCTGAGCCATCAGCCCAGAGCCTGACGCGGGGCTCGAACTCACGGACCGCAAGATCGTGACCTGGCTGAAGTCGGACGCCCAACCGACTGAGCCACCCAGGCGCCCCTATTCTAATCCATTCTTCAGGCCAGCCCTTTACTGTTTCCCTAGCAACTTGACAGCTTGGGGAGCGGGATGGGAAGGCTACAGTAAACAAAGCGAATTGCCGCAAAGACGTGGGTGGCTGGCGGAACGGGCACAGTAGACGGTGGAGGGACTCGATCTGGCAACTGCAACCACAGCTTCTATGTCTGAGGCTCCGCAAAGCCAAACACTGAGAGCGGGGTTTGCGGTAAGAAAGGAAGTTTAATTCACAAGGCAGCCCCGAACGAGGAGAGGGAGAAGTCAAATCCGGGGTTGTAGATTCCGCTTCTTGAAAAATTAGGTCTTGAGTATTTATGGGGTTTTAGGGAGAGCGCGCGTGAATGGGACTGGAAGCCAGCAAGGGTCGGGGGACTGCTGATCGACGCAGGCCCAGCCTACCATCCTGCTGCTTCGTTCGTCATATGTTCAAAGATGCGGTTTTGACATGATCAGGGGGTGGAGGGTTCAGGCACCTTGAAGTCAAATGACCACTTGCGGACATTTGCGCAGGCCCAGTGAGAGGGCCTTGACCCGTCTGCACTGGATGGAAGTGGGCTTCTTAGGTCCTGGAACGTAGCTGAAGCAAGTGTCTTGTGACTTGGACCTCAGAGAGATTTCATCTGTAGGAGCAGTTATACATCCTTATGTTATGTGACTTGGGCTGCCTGCCTCTGTTGTGAAAAGAAATGGGCCTTACGTTGTAGTTCACTTCCGTTTAGCTACCCCAAACATAAGACAACAATAATTTGTGTTGTAAGTAAATTAAAAATCGGGGCACCTGGGTGGTTAAGGCCCAACTTCGGCTCAGGTCACGATCTCACGGTTCATGGGTTTGAGCCCCGCGTCTGTGCTGACAGCTCAGAGCCTGGAGCCTGCTTCGGATTCTGTGTCTCCCTCTCTCTCTGCCCCCCCCCCCCCAGCTCTCTCTCCCTCTCTCTCCCTCTCTCTCAAAAATAAATAAACATTAAAAAAAAGTAAAAAAAAAAAAAGTAAAACTCTAATTGTAAAGCACCAGTTTCAATCTTAAATGTGTTTTTCCTCTCCTCTCCCCTCTCTGTTCCTTTCCTTTCTTATTTTGGTATTTTTCATCTCATTCTCTCCTAATAGAATACACTTGGTTGTATTAGTTCTCATATCTGCACCCAGCAGACAGTAGAGCATTGGTAAATTCCAATTTTTTTTATTTATTATTTTTTTATCTTTAAAGTTTATTTATTTTGAGAGAGAGAGAG
Source organism: Herpailurus yagouaroundi (assembly GCF_014898765.1). Lineage (NCBI taxonomy): Eukaryota > Metazoa > Chordata > Mammalia > Carnivora > Felidae > Herpailurus > Herpailurus yagouaroundi. The sequence goes on along the minus strand of NW_024412394.1, from coordinate 13,294,978 downwards.
AGAGAGAGAGAGAGAGAGAGAGAGAGAGAGAATCCCACGTAGGCTCCGTGCTCGAACCCATGAACCATGAGATCATGACCTGAGCCAAAATCAAGAGTCTGACACTTAACTGACTGAGCCACTCAAGTGCCCCGGTAAGTTCCAGTTTTTAGAAAGACAGCTCAAAGAAGAGCAAAGGGTGAAGATTGACTTCCTAAATGATGAGGTTTGACCATGATTATTTTTAGATCCTTTGCGTTTTTATTGGTTTTATTTGTGTGCACTGTCTCATTGGTGCCAGTAACGGCAACACTCACATAGACGTGCTGTATAGGTGTTTTAAGAGGGTCTGTCTTAGTATATAATAGTGTTGGGGCGCAAGGCCCCTTTTCTACAATTTCCTCCTTCTACTCCATGAGTCAAACTTTATTTCCCGGTCAAGATCCTTCTTCTGTTGTTGTTGTTTAGCCCCCTATCAGGAGTGAATCAATTACAGAGCACACACCCATGTGGTGACAGGCAGTCATTTTCAATGAGGCAAACATACTTTTCCTTCACCGTTCGTGAACTGTGTTCCAGGCGCCGACCTAAGCCTTTGAAACGCAGAGCAAACTGATGAAAACCTTCTCACGCTTTCTAGTTGGGTGATAAACAATAACTACCGAGCACTATAAATTAAATTAAGAAAGTGACATCTTTTGTCAGAAGGGATCGTAAGTGCTGTGAACAAAATAACGTAGAGGTGAGGGCAAGGTAAAGTGAGGCACAGCATCTTACTTATTTCTTCAAGTTTATTTATGTTTTTTGAGAGAGAGCGAGCGAGAGAGAGAACGGGGCAGAGAGAGAAGGAGAGAGAGAGAATTTCAAGCAGGCACTGCACTGTGAGTGTGGAGCCCAATGTGGGGCTCGAACGCAAGAACCGTGAAATCATGAACTGAGCTGAAATCAAGAGTCAGATGCTTAACCAACTGAATCACCCAGGCACCCCCATCTTACTTTTAAAATCAGGTTTGTAGGGCGTGCCACACTGAGAAGGCGACATTTAACCAAAAGGTTGAAGAAAATGAGGGACAGAGTCATTGTGAAATCCAAAAAAAGAGCATTTTGAACAGAGGAGGCTGGCTTTGGCAAAGGCCCTTGGTTGGGGGCAGTGTGGCCGGTGTGTTTGAAGAACTGAGCAGGAGGCTGGGGCTCAGGCTCGAGCATAGAATGCACTAGAAGGAGCTGTGGGAGCTCGGATGAGGCATTGGGGCAGGGCTTGCGGGATAGGATAAGTACCTTGAGGCAAAACCTCTAAAGTAGTGCTATTTAGAGGACTTAGGCAGAGAAGGAATGTGCATCTTTTTTTTTTTTTTAATCCTAAAGACAATAGGAAGACCACTTAGGAAGGTGCTATAAGAATCCAGGCCGGGGCAGGGGGGTGTCTGGGTGGCTCAGTCGGTTAAGCTTCTGACTCTTGGTTTCGGCTCAGGTCAAGATCTTGCAGTTCGTGGGTTTGACTATGCTGACAGTGTGGAGTCTGCTTGGGATTCTCTCTCTCCCTGTCTCTCTGCCCCTCCCCCACTCTCACACATGTTCTCTCTCTCTCTCAAAATAAATAAATAAACTTAAAAAAAAAAAAAAAAAAAAAAAGAATCCAGGCCAGGGATGAGGCTTCTCAGACCTGGGTGGTCACCCTGGAGGAGGTGAGTGGTCAGATTCTGGACGTGTTGCTAATGGATTTTCCTGATGGGTTGCATGTGGAGTTAAAATAAAAAAAAAAATCTCAGTATATGCTGGATCGGTTATTCTGGAACACGGTAGGTAGAATAGATACCAAACTGTTAATAATGATATTTAAGTGACCTGGTGCCTAGGCAGGAGTGGGAGGGGAGGAGAGTTTTGGCCATAGCGTTGTACATTTCAGTGTTTGGCCTGTTGTGACTCACACTATTGCTTTGTGTGGTAGGACAGCCAAAATCAAGAACTTATTTGTAAAACGATGTATCTCTGAAGCTCCTTTGACTTGTCCTCACCTGTGTTTAAATATTGGTAGGGCTATTGTTGAAAGTGCTGCTATAAACATTGGGGTACATGTAGAAAGAGTCTAAATGTCCATCAACTGACGAATGGATGAAGAAGATGTGGTTTATATATACAATGGAATACTACTTGGCAATGAGAAAGAATGAAATCTGGCCATTTGCAGCAACGCGGATGGAACTGGAGGGTATTATGCTAAGTGAAATAGGCAGAGAGAGATAACACATGTTTTCACTCATATGTGGATCTTGAGAAAATGTAACAGAAGACCAGGGGAAAGGGGATGGGGAAAAAAAAAATTACAGAGAGGGAGGGAGGCAAACCATAAGAGACTCTTAAGGACTGAGAATAAACCAAGGGTAAATGGGGGTGGGGGAGAGGGAAAGTGGGTGATGGGCAGGGAGGAGGGCACTTGTCGGGATGAGCACTGGGTGTTGTATGGAAACCAATCTGACAATGAATTATATTTAAAGATAGAAAAAGAAACCACAGGAAACACTTAAAAACAATTTAAAAAAATAAAAAATAAGTAAATATTGGTAGGGCTCACTAAGCGGTGTGTTCCTGGCCCATTCCCCAATCCCCAGAGCAGGGCTTTGGCCGTCCAAGTTGGTTTTTTTCACCATCTGCCAAGTGCTTGGCATTGCAGGGAAGGGTGTGCACCCTTTGACCCCTCATATATTAAGCACAAATAAAGAGAAGATATCATCTGTGAACACTTTTGCTGTCTGTGGTGGCACTGGGGTCTCTGAAGGAATGCTTCAAGCAATTTGGGTGTTTTATGGCCGTGGCTACACAGTGGCTTCTTAATATCTGGTGTCATTAATACAGGGGGGGGGGACCCCCCCCCCCCCCCCCCCCCCCCCCCCCCCCCCCCCCCCCCCCCCCCCCCCCGGGTGGAAGGAAGATGGGTTACCGGCATTTGCCCTTGAAATTTCTTTCTTACTTTTCCTCTTTTCTGACTCTTTTATTGCAGGCCTGATGAAACCAAGATGACAATCAGAGGAGACAGCTGTAGCTTTGTCCTGTGACTGCCCTCCGTAAACATTCCTGCCTGGCTCACAGAATTACCATCACGGTGAAGGGAAGGAAGGCTTTCTAGAGCGCAAGGAGTTATGTAGTCGGCTTAGCCTATTCCGTGGGGGAGGGGCAGGGTGCTGTCCACATTCTGCAGAAAAGTATGTCCAATGTGCTTCAAATTATTTGTCACCCGCACAGAGAATCCTGCAGCTCCTACTGCGTGGCCTTGGGAAGGAGAACACGGACACGCCTGCAGAGGACTTCCTCTCACCTGTGTCTCCCAACAGCACTTCTAGAGCGTGGAGGTCATGGTCTTCTAGGCCCAGATGTCGGCTTTTTCATCTGTGCTCTGCTTACTCTGTTAAATGCAAACCCGCAAAGTGTTCCCCCTACTTCCCCACCAGCCCGGGATTCTTCAAGGCATGTGGGGCACATCATACCTAGGGGACAGTTATCACCTCCCTTGTCAGGCATTGGTTCAAAATGGCCCAGACCTCTTGGGTGCCCCTCTGTCAATGTCATTGCTTAGCCTCTCCGCTGAGGACTTGTGCATGACATTCTGTTCAGCATGCTGGTACTGGGCCACTCCTGATCCTTTTCTCAAGTGGGAGAAGTGCAGCCTGTGATGAGTTAAAAACACTTCCATCTCTGGCTCTAAATGACTTCTATTTATATGGGTCCGTGCCTTTTGGAAAAACATTCTAGTTGCTGGGTCTGAGGCTGGCATCTTGGAAGACTCCTCAAAGCTGTGTGTCTTCAGATTTGAATTACAGAACACTCTGTAACTCTGTAACACTCAAAACCTCGCCCTTTGTTGTCTATTAACCCCACAGCCATGTAGCCGATTTCCTGTTGTCTTTTTTTTTTTCATTTCAACACTCACAAATTCAGTTGTTGCCAAATCCCTAAAAGCAACATTTTCCCAACTTCTCTTAAGTGTTACAAGACTCCTAATTTCTTCCCTCCGCTCTCTTTTGCTGTTACTTCTATCTTTATTTATTTCTCTTATTAATTGTAAACAATGAGAGGAACCGAAGGGCTGGTTCCTTCTCTCATCCGTTGTAACTGAGGGCATATTTCCCCTGTACTAAAATAAATTTAAACTCTGTTCCTAAAGAGTGTGCTCGTTTGAGAATGCAGCTACCCTTTCACACTGCCTTGGCTTATCCACAGATAAACTTTGAACTATTTCTTTGGGCATCATTGATTTTGACTCCAATGTTTACTCACTAAATGGTCTATTTGTTATTGATCCAACTCTTAGACCACACATCCTTCTGCTTCCTCCAGCTTACTGTATTTGACCTTCGCTCTAGAGGTAATCTTTTCAGTACCCCAGTGAGTAAAATGGAAATTGTCCCTTATTCCCTGGGTATGTAGAAGATAGATGTGAATTGTGGCATGTGTTATGATCCTCAGAACAAAAGGCCTGGGAAAGTGAAAGTATCACTATGGTTACTATATTTAATAATAATGGAAATTTACATCGCCAACATGAATATACATAGCTCTTCCCTTGCCAGCCTTCTAACTTTTGCTCATTAACATCTGGTGGCATGGTTTTTCTGAGTATCAACTAAACGCACACTCAGGTGGAAAGAACCCTGTAGGATCCTGGCCTTGCCATTAACGTGTTTGAAGTCAGCCAAATCAATCAGTCTTCTTTTTGTGACCTGTAGGATCCACAGTCCAGAATCCAAAATAAAGGAGTTTTTAGTGATCTAGATAACCAGAGACAAAAAAGTAAAGAAAGAGGGAGAGAGAGAGAGAAAAGGAGAGACAGAAAATTTTACCTGTAGGGAAATTTCACCTCTTTTTATTTATTTATTTATTTATTTATTTATTTATTTATTTTTAACATTTATTTATTTTTGAGACAGAGAGAGCACGAACAGGGGAGGGTCAGAGACAGAGGGAGACACAGAATTGGAAGCAGGCTGCAGGCTCTGAGCTGTCAGCACAGAGCCCTCGCTGGGCTCAAACCCACGGACCGCGAGATCATGACCTGAGCCGAAGTCGGACGCTTAACCAACTGAGCCACCCAGGCGCCCCGAAATTTCACCTTTTATTTATTTTTTTTTAATTTTTTTTTCAACGAATTTCACCTTTTAAAAGAGGAGATATGGGGGCAAATTATCCTTTTATCACCCCCAACATTAGGTAACTGTCAACTCATTATGCCTTTTTTTTTTTTACAGTGTTGATAAGGACAATTAAGTAATTGTAAATTTGTTTATAATTGTTTCTACACTTGATCCTAGCCAAAAGGCCGAGAAGCGATTGTTTATAATTATTTCTGAAAAGCCATACAAAGTAATTTAAGTGGAAGAAGATTACTTCTCTAATTTTAGAGACCGTTAGACGTCTGAAGTAAAATTTTGAAAATAGTCTTGCCTGAAGCTTTTGTAAATTTCTAGCAAATAAAAGTCATAAGTATAGTTGTTATGCTCATGGGCCCTGAAGTCTGGCTATACCGCTTGGGTGTCATTAGAGGAGTTGCTTAACGTCTGTTTTCTCATCTGCAAAGTGGGTATGATAACAATAGATAACTCACAAGGCGGTTGAGAGGCTTTAACAACAACCATGGTTTCTTGAGCTTGTCCTGCTATTGAACACTTCCTCAGTAGTTAATTTTGCAACAACCCCGAGAGGCTTACCCATAGAAGTCAATTAAGCCATTCATGGAAAGCTCTTAAGACTCTGCCTGGCCATACTGAGACTCAGTACAGGTTACTTAGCCTTCTGTGTTCCCAAAGAGGGTGCAAAGTGAAATCAGCATAACTTTGAAGCGAAATAAATAATTTAACAGGAGGGAGCATATTTCAATATGAAGCAATCTCCATGAATCTTACTTAAGAAGTCAGTTCATTTGGATTTGTCAACAAGCTCCCACTAAATGAAAACAGCTGGAGAGCTATAACTTAAGGCTATAATTAAAGGGTGAGTTAAAACCAGTGCCTGCTGGTTAGGCGGTGCAGAGGGGGCCTCGAAGCACGCCAGGGACGCTGGGCTTTTCCTGTCCGTCTTCTTAATGTGACTTGAGAGTGCGGCGGCTTCAAAGGTGGAAAAGCAGCCTCCCAGGGGGTTATGGCCAGCATGCAAAGCAGGTTGGATGAAAAGCAAAATGATGAAGGGGGATTAAAATCACTGGAACAGTGATTTTCAAGCCCTTTTAAGAGTGTCAGGACCCCATACACTCTTAAAAAATTACTGAGGACCCCAAAGAGCTTTGGTTTAGGTAGGCCGTTGATATCATATTGACCTTATTGAATATTAGGGCTGGGAACATTTAAAAATATTTACTTATTAATTCACTTCGAAATAACAAAAATATATTCCTTGATGGTATAATATCATTTCTAATGAAAAGCAGCTATCGTTTCCAAAACAAATAAACAAAAATAGTAAGAATGCTATTGTTTTACATTTTGGCACGTATTTGTTGTTTTAGTAAATGAATTCTTTTTTTTTAAATTTTTTAATTTTTTTTTTAATGTTTATTTATTTTTGAGACAGAGAGAGACAGAGCATGAACGGGGGAGGGGCAGAGAGAGAGGGAGACACAGAATCGGAAACAGGCTCCAGGCTCTGAGCCATCAGCCCAGAGCCCGACGCGGGGCTCGAACTCACGGACCATGAGATCGTGACCTGAGCCGAAGTCGGACGCTTAACCGACTGCGCCACCCAGGCGCCCCATAAATGGATTCTTAAATCTGTTTCTTCTGTCTGTTGTGATGTATCATTTTGGTTGAAAATCTACCTTGTCACACATGTATTAGTGAGGAAAAGGAGGAGTATCTTAATAGCCTTTCAGGAAATTATGGATATCCTTCTTTAATAATACAGCAAAATTTGACAGATGTTTGATTCTATTTAATTTAATTTAAAATTTTTTTTTTAATTTACATCCAAATCAGTTAGCATGTAGTGCAACAATGATTTCAGGAGTAGATTCCTTAGTGCCCCTGACCCATTTAGCCCATCCCCCCTCCCACACCCCCTCCAGCAACCCTCAGTTTGTTCTCCATATTTAAGAGTCTCTGATGTTTTGTCCCCCTCCCTGTTTTTATATTATTTTTGCTTCCCTTCCCTGGTGTTCAACAGACGTTTGATTCTTAAAGATGAGTTGCAATGTGAAATTTCAAACCGTATCAGTAAGCTTTTGATACTCTGTACACACGTATGAGAGTGAGTGGAAAGAGGATATCTTCTCCTTCCCTTCCTCCCCTTCTTCTTCTCCTTTACTTTCTCTCTCCTTCTCCCTCTCTCCTCCCCTTCCTCTCCTTCCTCCTCCTCTTCTTCTTCCTCTTCTTCCTCTCCTCTCCTTAAAATCGTTTTGACCTTAAAGGGACCCTGTAAAGTTCTTAGGAGTCCCTAGGGATTCCTAGAACACACTGCAAGAACCCTTTTTCTAGGTAAATTACCTCCCCCCCCCCCCCTCCCCACCTCTCTTCACCTTTTGGCTGTGTGGTTGCAGAGAATAAAGACTTCCTCGGGTTATCTCGGAAGAAGCCCTTTATTTTCTAGCTACAAATGGCCTGAACTTGACCTGTGTAATTCTCCCTGGCTCACTTTCCTGGACTGCATATTCTCTTTCCCATGACACCCTCCCATCTCCATTCTTTTCTCTTCTTTCTCATCCTTTCTGATCTCTCAATTTCAAACTTGCCGGTGCCTACTCTAGCCTCCCTCTCAATATCAAGACATTTTAGCTTAAGTGCTAGCTGTAACTATACATTCTCTTGATGTTTTCAAGCTCACGTGTATAGGAGAAGAGCTATACTTGGTCATATTTTTGTGCCAGTCATGGCGTATTCACTGGAGACACTATGGATCCGCTGCTATTGGGTCAAGTGCCCCTCAGAGCCCGTCAGCTGTGGATGGTGGACAGGGTCGCCTGGTGCAGAGTGTATTTCTTCTGTGTTTTTTCTATGCTGGCTGAGAATTTACCCCATTTTGATTAAATTTGCATTTTCTTTTGAAACTTCCAGACGCTCCCCCTAAGACTCCAATCTACTCTGAGATGTGGTGTAGCAGTGAAACAAGTAGGCTGTGGAGACACCTGACTGAAGAAGATAGGATTTGAATCCTATCTTGGTCACTTGCTCTCTGTGTGCCCTTGGATAAATTATTTAACTTTTTGGTCCTAAAATGAAGAGTGAGGATCATAATGTTACCTACCCTTGGGGTCATTGTAGGATTAAGAAGGGGGGGAGGGGCGCCTGGGTGGCGCAGTCGGTTAAGCGTCCGACTTCAGCCAGGTCACGATCTCGCAGTCCGTGAGTTCGAGCCCCGCGTCAGGCTCTGGGCTGATGGCTCAGAGCCTGGAGCCTGTTTCCGATTCTGTGTCTCCCTCTCTCTCTGCCCCTCCGCCGTTCATGCTCTGTCTCTCTCTGTCCCAAAAATAAATAAAAAACGTTGAAAAAAAAAATAAAAAAAAGAAGGGGGGTGGAATCCATGGAAAGAATTCAGCATATGGGAAGTACCCACAAAAGTTAGCGCTTGTCATTAAGTTTTTCTTCAGCATTGGAGAGGTGGAGACTGTTCTGCCAGACAGATTGTAGATCAGCCCTTGGGCCAGCTCCCTCATACATCTATTTCCCTCGTGCCTTGGCCTTGACTGATTCAGACCATCTTTTCTGCAATTGCCAGATCTGGTTATTTGGAAATAGTTACTGCCCTCAGTCACTTGAGCATTGGAAAATTTAAACAGCTTTTTTGTTTTCTTCTCGGTCCTATCTTTCTTCCTCAGCTTCTACCTGACTTGCTTCCTGTCTTCTATTCTCCCTCTCCCTTTTCCCCATCCAATGTTGTCGTCTCCTCCCTTTTACTTAGTTAGGGAAAACGATAAGCTCATATTGAAACAAAAAGACCCCACAATGTTATGGCTTAAAACAGGGGAAAGTGTTTGTTTCTTTCACTTTGTTGCATTAGTCCAGAAGCAGAGGTGCAGGAAGTCTGTTCCCTACAGGTCTTTCCCCACAGGTCTGGCCATTTGCAGACCCGGATTCCTTCCTCCATGCTGTTCTCCTGTCTCCTGGGATATTGGGTTCATCTGCCCGGTTGAAACTGGATTGCTCCACATCCATATATTCCAGCCCACAGAAAGGTGGGAGGGGAAAGAGAGGGCAAGAAAATTCCTTTTTAAAAAACGTGTTCTGAAAGTTAGCGTATTGGCCACGGCGTAGTCACAAGGCCAGGCTCAGGTTTCAACCCGGGAGGCTATGGGCTCAGCTAAAACCCAGAGATCAGAGTCCTATCCCTAAAAGGAAGGAGGGGGGGGGGGGGGGCAATGGGAGACAGTTCTTAGTTTCTGCCACAGTTTTTGGGTTTCTCAGTGGGACTCACAGGGCACAGGACAGCCGGTTTTGGTAGCGCGTTTCCCAAACTTTACAACAGTTGAGGTTGCTCCCTGTTCCCTCTGCCGTCAGTGCTGCCACCATTCACCTCCCCATCTTTGGCCAATTCCTTACTCTCCCTCGGATGTCAATGTAGTCATCGCTTTCTTAACTCTGCAAACAGTTAAGCTACCCCCTAAGGCATCCCGCAGCATTTATAACTTGGTTCCTAATATCCGTCTTCCCTCACCGTTTTGTCTGTCTTGCTTACGAAGCTGTGATCTGCTCCAGAGCTGGAGCTTACTTAGTCTCCTTATCCCCCACTGTATTCCTCCCACCTAGCACAGTGCTTGGAACTGAGAAAGAGTGATCGCATAGCGAGTGTTGCAGGCAATGATCAAACAGCGATTAAGCAAAGAGCTGCTGGTTTGCCAGAGATGGAAATGATAGCAGGTGTTTCTGTACCACGTGGCCAGTCCTGTTCTCAGTACTTGCTATTATAACTCAGTTCTCCCAGCCAGCATGTGAGGTAGGCCCCACTCTCATTCCCATTTTTTAAATAAAAAGCCTGAAAACAATGGACAGCTTAAGAAAAATTCTCTATGGCATTTGGACTCACACAGCCTGGGGCAAGAGTCTATGTCCCCACCCACCGGGTTAAATGGATAACACAGTGGATAATAACCCATAATAAACCATAACCCTGCACACCCTCAGGATCCACAGGTAGGGGTCAAATTCAATATCGTGTGCTTTGACGACATTAAGGACAGGTCTTTCTTTCTTTCTTTCTTTCTTTCTTTCTTTCTTTCTTTCTTTCT
>NW_024412394.1:13171465-13284788 GCF_014898765.1 Herpailurus yagouaroundi | reverse complement strand
TCTTTCTTTCTTTCTTTCTTTCTTTCTTTCTTTCTTTCTTTCTTTCTTTCTTTCTTTCTTTTTATTTTCCATACCAGTTGGGATTTCAGGGGGAAATAAGAGAAGGGATTTGGTGACTTGGATGAGCTTTTATAATCCTACTGTCAGTTGTATGAGGTAGAGCCACCAACTCATCCCATTTGCCTGGGATGTCCCCAGGTTTAGTACTGAAAATCCCATGTCCCGGACAACCTCTCAGTCCTTGGCAAATTTGGGTGTTTGGTCCCCTTAGTGTGATGTTTCTGTGCATGAATCTGAAGCACTCCTGCCACATTTGGGCCAGGTTGATATAGAAGCGAAGAGAAGAGTCACTGACTCTCCATCCAACCCTCTGCCCTCTGTCTGTGCCTATTTCCAACCTTCTTGCTGACCTTCTCAGGGCAAGGGGCCTCTGATGCCCGGGCAGTGAATACACACTCTTAGCAATTCAAATCTTGTGATTGCAAACAAGTCTATTTTTTTTTTTTTTTCCCTAGGGAGACTACAGGAGGGAAAGGTATGGGTTTGGCTGGAGGTTGTTTCTCTGAGGAACTGTGGTTATCCTTCAGGAAACCATAGTTGGGAAGAGACTCAATCTAATTCACTCACAAAATTTATTAGGTGAATATCAACATACCCATAAAAATTTCCCTCTGCCGCCTTTATAATCACACTAAAATATGTCCCTCAGTTACTCAAATTCCTTGACTTGAGCTCAATGGGGAAACATCATTTTAAGAGGGAAATGATATTTTAAATGGCCTCTTTTTATTACTCTATTTATGTCCAGCCCCAGGGTGATTCATGTGCCTACACAACCATAAAATGTCCCATGAATGTCATTTAGTAATTGTGATGTCACCACACTGCTGAGGTTTGAGTGGTGACCTCTTCTAGCCATTGTCAATATCCATCTTATGGGTTCTCCACTCTCTTTAGCCTTAATCTTTGATCTAGAGCTAGAAAGTCATTAAATTATGAACTCAAATGGGAGCCTCAAGTTGAATACTTTATGTTTTTGTATTCCAATTTAATAAAAGGTATTTTTTTTTTTTTTGTAATGAAACAGCTACTTTGAGAGAGTGAGAGAGAGTGGGAGGGGGTGGTCAGAGAGAGAGGGAGAGAGAATCCCAAGCAGGCTCCATCCTGTCAGCACAGGCTCGATCTCACAAAGCGTGAGATCATGACCTGAGCCAAAATTAAGAGTCAGACACTTAATTTCTTTATCCAACGAAGTTGATCAAACAGGCAGTATAAAAAATAGCTTATAAAATCTTCAAATACTTACATAGTTAATGGCTTATTTTGTAAGTAAGTGAAGCAGACATCAATAATATGATCCTGGGGGCACCTGGGTGGCTCAGTCAGTTAAGCGTCTGACTCTTGATTTTGGCTCATGGTTTGTGAGATCGAGCCCCAGGTCAGGAGTTGTGCTAACCAGATAGAGCCTGTTTGGGATTCTCTCTCCTTCTCTTTCTGACCTCCCGCCCCCACTCTCTCTCTCAAAATAAATAAATAAACATTAAAAAAATAATATGATCCCGAAGAAACCAGTCGAGAAGGAGGAAAATGATATCATATGCCACAGTGATCTTGGTTCCCCTCTCGCTCAATTCAATATTTTTATCAAACATTTGAGAGACATCTCAAGTGGCCTGATTATTAATCTGGGAATGACACAAAGTTGGGAAAGATAATTAATAAGAGGTCAGAATTCAGATTTAAAGTGATCTCAATAAGTTGCATTGGTAAGCATCTAAAATCTGTATAATTTAACATTGGAAAATTTTTGCCTTCAGTCACCAGTGTGACATTAGGTTACATTAAAGGGAAACTGGTGGGTGCTTGGGTGGCTCAGTCGGTTGAGTGTCTGATTTTGGCTCAGGTCATGATCTCACGGCTTGTGAGTTCGAGCCCCGTGTCGGGCTCCGTGCTGACAGCTCAGAGCCTGGAACCTGCTTCGGATTCTGGGTCTCCTTCTCTCTCTGCCCCTCCCCCACTCACGCTCTGTCTCTGTCTCAAAACTAAATAAACATTAGAAAAAATTAAAAAAAAATAAAGGGAAACTGGTGAGCACAAGATGGATAATAGGTTTCTCAACTTTTTTTTGTTTTGGTTTTAGATCATATTGCATTTAGAGACGTCTAAAATTCTAGATGCTACATTTTCAGAGGCACATTGACAAACTAACATGTATTCAGAGGACTTGTCCTAATGAGCACTGCATATTGTAGGGAAGTGTTGAATCTCCGTATTGTACACCTGAAACTAACATTACACTGTAAAAAAAAAAAAAAAGTATTCAGAGGAGAGTGAGTGTTGAGGGTTTTGGAAACAATCATGTTTCCATAAAAATAAATAAATAAATAAAAGGCTTTTTGGGAAATGAGCATTACTCTTGAATACTAAGATTAGTTGAGAGTCTAGGTTGACTTTGGGATGGGGTAGTTCCCCCATAATCTTCCTCACAATTTCTCTTTTCCTTGGATATTATACTGAAAATGGAAGATTGCTATTTTATTATATGTATACGTGTCAAGTAAGTTTTATCTCATAATATCTCCTTTGTTTTTTACATGTTTGTTTATTTTTGAGAGAGAAAGAGAGAAAGCATGAGCAGCGGAGGGGCAGAGAGGGGGGACAGAGGACCCTACAGAGGTAGGGCTGGAACTCATAAACCGTGAGATCATGACCTGAGCCGGAAGTTGAATGCTTAACGGACTTAGCCACCCAGGCGCCCCTCTCCTTCTTATTCTAGCTACTTCCTGTGACAAACAATCGCTTTCATAGCAGAGCAATCCCTCCCACCTCAAGTCTTCCAAAATAGTTTTATTTGTCTAGTGAGATTCATCCTTTCTGGACTCAGAACAAAGGTCGGAATGCCCTCTGAAATGACTCCATGCCAAAGGAACCCACAGGTCTGCTCTCTTGTCATCCCCACACCCTCAGCATTCCTGGACTTCTTGACTTGCTTATTCTATCAGCGACCATGACTCAGTCATCCAGGCTCCAAACTACAGAGTCACCATTAACTCATCTTCTCCTTGATTCCTTAGATCTCATAAAGCTCCAAATCTTGAGACGCAACTAGATTTAGTCCATCATACTGTGGCCTGGCCCAACCCAGGGGCATTGACCAGAAGCCTGTGGCTTCTGTAATATATGGCAATGGTGTATGTGTTATCAAAGGCTCCTGCTAGGTGCAAATCAGAGCTTCTGCACATGGGAGGGAGGCTGGGGAGAATCGGGGAAGCAGCTCTTCCCTTCTGACTCTGCATCGGCATCAGAATGTCCAAGCCTGTTACGTATGGAAGCTTCATTCTGCAAAGGGTCTGGAAGATGTTTAAGGGAAGTCAAAATCATAAAGCTGTGAGTGTATCTCATGATGTGAGTGTAGTTCCTAAGAGGCAGTGGAATGACCTGGATCATCCTCAGAGTCCTTCCTGACCTAAGAGATGTGACTGTGTGCCTTGTGAGGCTGTGACATAGAGAACAACTGCAGAGTTGACAGGAAATTGTGGGAGATGATAATTCAGCATGAGGCAAGAGTCTAATTTTGCTGTTCTCAGCTTCCTGGGTCTCCAGGGCTCAGGGCTAAACTGTTGGAAACTAAGAAATGCAGGGGAATGTTATGACATGACTCTGCAGGTTCATTTCTTCGAATCAAGGCTTAGACAATCAGTTTCTAACATCTATATCATGAATAATTTTCCTAGACTCATCCTTTGGGTTAAGCGAATAGCCAGAGGTCACCATTTACTCAATAACTCCCTTTAAAGGCTGAGCTACAGTGCACAGCATTTAAAAGAGTAGAGAGCTGGCCTCAGGAACATCCAAAGCTCTCTTCCCATTACAGGTGGTCTATCTTGGGCATCCCAGCCAGGAAGTTATCTTTTCAGTAGGCCTGGTGAACTCAGGGCCAGCCTTCACACCCACTTAAGGGCCTGCACAGTGTTCCCCGCCACTAGGAAGCCTGGCAGGAAACTCTGGGAACTGGGGACACACGTGACCCTTGTTCCCAGTTCATGTGCTTTCAGCTTGTGGTTCTAGGACCTAGGGTCAAAGTTGTGGAGTCTGGGGAAATCTGGGTAATGTTATGAAACACAAGCTGCAGCCTGTCCTCCTCATCCTGCCTCAGATTATCTGCTTCTGATAACCATTCTGTGGGAATCTCTCGCAAACTGATGTGTGGACCTTCACTCAGCCTCACTCCATCACTGGCAGTGTGCTTTTCAGGGACTTTCAGGAAGAGCCCGTGAACTCCTAGGACCCCTGGCCTTGGGGAGGCTGTTTGGAGCAGAAAGTTAGTAACATCTGAAAGTTTGGAAGCTCCATTATGGAACATTCGCTTGGTCACATCGACCTTGTAGGTCCTTCCCATAGCCTCCAGCCACAAAACTAGTTACTCATTGGTGGGAAATTCTTGGTGGGACTAGAAATGAAGTTTTGCCTCTCTTGTGCTGCTGGAGTCCTCTTTCTATCCAAGAGTATGGGCTCTGGCTTCTGTGGGTTTTTTATTTGCTTGTTTGGTTTTTTTCTTTGTTTGTTTTCTGCCATTTCTACTATTTAATCAGAAATTCTTTTTAAACATTTATTAATAGCATCATTTAGTTTCTAATGGAGTCTCTTATACTATTGCTGCCTCCTCCATATTTTCATGCATGCCAGTCCGACTTTTTTTTAGCAGCTTTATTGAGATATAATTGATATTTTTAAAACTGCACATATTCAATGTATACAGTTTTGTGGGTTTCAACGTACATGCACACTTGTGAAACCATGACCACAGTCAAGATAATAAGCATTTCTATCACCACCAAAAGTTTTTTTCCGGTAAGGGCTCTGGTGGAGGAAAGCTTTTATGGCAACAACAACAACAGCAGCAGCAATAATAATAATAATAATAATAATAATAATAATAATATTTATTGTGTACTTGCTTGGGACCAGTGAGTGAGTGTTATATACTATTATTAGCCTCATTTTCCTGATAAAAAAAATCTGAAGCTTAGGCAGGGCAAGGCGTCTTTCTAGAGCCACTAGCTACAAAATAACAAAGGAAAGAAGATCTGAACCCAGGTCATCTTCCCTTTAATAATTATTCTACATAAAATTGTCCTGTTCTTCTGACCTTGCCTTTGATACTGAGCTATGAACACACCAACTAGGAAGA
This sequence comes from Herpailurus yagouaroundi, assembly GCF_014898765.1. Classification (NCBI taxonomy): domain Eukaryota; kingdom Metazoa; phylum Chordata; class Mammalia; order Carnivora; family Felidae; genus Herpailurus; species Herpailurus yagouaroundi. Next base: position 13,279,597 of record NW_024412394.1, on the reverse strand, counting down.
ATTCTCCTACACAAGCTCCTGGACATTTTAAGAGGGCGAGAGTATAATTTTTTCCTAAGTAATCATTTTTATACCCCTCACCTCATGATTCATTGAAGAAAGGGTAAAAAATTCAGCAAATTACCAGAAAGAACCAATGAAAGAAAGAAAGAAAGAAAGAAAGAAAGAAAGAAAGAAAGATGTCACCACTAGACACTACTAATATTTTGAGATTTTTTTCCTGTGGTATTTCTCTAAGGCATAATGTTGAAGCACAAAGACCCAAGGAAAAATGTAAGAACTTGAAACTTTACTTGAAACTCAAGTAGCTTCTCTACCCTGGCCGAGCGTGTATAGCTTGTTTAGGAATTCCAATGGGGGCAAAGGTCCGTAGGTTATAGGACTAAGATTAGAAGACGTGTGTGAAATAGAAAAACAATGAGGTCTCTGGGTTTAGGAGTTCTGCAAGCTGGTTTCATCTGGCTCAGGACCGTGGGCGGTTGCAGGTGCTGAAAGACACGTGTGACTCTGGAATGCAGGTGCTGGACCTAGAGTGTGCTTCAGTCTCAGAGTCTCTTCCTAGGATCTTCACTGTCTGACAGTTCTGATTAAGTCACTTAGGGAAAGCCAGTGGATACAGTTGCGTTTGTCAGTGACAGAGGGAATCATAATTCAGAGAAAGTTTGAAAGAGTACAGTTAGAAAGACAAGAGTCAAGATAGGATAGAACGTCATGACCTACTTGATGATACGTCATTGGCATCCAGCCCTTTAACAATTGTCATTAACAACATGGTGTGGCGGTAGATGGAGATAAGGACTAGTAGGATTGGCTGGTTTTTTTGTTATGTATTTTGCTCAATATCTCTTCTTTTACACTCCGGTGTAGACCTTTTTATTTTTATTTTACTTTAATTTTTTTAACATTTATTCATTTTTAAAATGTTTTTTTCAACGTTTATTTATTTTTGGGACAGAGAGAGACAGAGCATGAATGGGGGAGGGGCAGAGAGAGAGGGAGACACAGAATCGGAAACAGGCTCCAGGCTCCGAGCCGTCAGCCCAGAGCCTGACGCGGGGCTCGAACTCACGGACCGCGAGATAGTGACCTGGCTGAAGTCAGACGCTTAACCGACTGCGCCACCCAGGCGCCCCAAACATTTATTCATTTTTAAGAGACAGAGCACAAGCAGGAGTGGGGCAGGAGAGAGGGAGACACAGAATCCGAAGCAGGCTCCAGGCTCCAAGCTGTTGGCACAGAGCCCGACGCGGGGCTCGAACTCATGAACCTCGAGATCATGACCTGAGCCGAAGTTGGACGCTTAACCGACCAAGCCACCCAGGTGCCCCTGGTGTAGACTTTTTAGACAGATAATTTTGACATCTGATTATCTTCTACAATTTGTGTTAAGACTTTCTTGTGAAAGAACAATCTGTTTCTTAATTTTGCTGCAAATATAAATTTAATTTCACCTAAAAACAATTCTTCTGAGGTCTTTTGTTTCTACCACTATCATAGAAATTTGTGCAAGATTCCAAGGAAGCATGCAGCTTTATTCTAACCTCAGAAGATGTATCAAGGATGCAAGACAAAGAAACATAGAACAAATAATAATAGAAGGTATTACAGGTCTCAAAATTATAAGGGATGGTTGTGTTGGAGATAAGAGACACCCATTCCTTAGGACATTCCATTTGATGGCCCATGGTATATGGATTTCAAACTGTAGGTCTCAACTTTTTAGTGGGTTGCAAAAATTAATTAAGTTGATTATGTCCACCATTTACAAACTACAGTAGAAAATATCAAAGTGCACTACGTGTCAGAAGGTTGTGCATTTCATGGACTTATTTTTCATTTATAAACAAACACACACATGCACAAGTGTATGTGATGGGTTTCTTTCTAATATGTATTCCTTCTCATGGATTCAATCAAGCAAGTTTCAAAGATGCTCCATTAGCCAAAGTAATCCACAAACTAGATCTTTGTAGCTACCATGTATCAAAAGCCTAAAAATTTCCAGGGCCATTAGTAATAATGCTTAAAAAAACTTCTCAGGAAATCACAATAACAACACTCCTAGGGCATGAGTCAACCAGAGGACCGTCTTCCTAACAGCTAGCATTTCTTGAGCACTGCTGATGTGTTGGGCATTGTGCTAAATATTTTTCATACGTTATCTAATTTACTTCTCATAGCAATGCTATGAGGAGGCTATTGTTCTTATTTTTCAGACGATAAGCTGAGGTTTCAAGATGTAGAGTAACTTGGTCCTCGTCACTCAGCTCGTAGAACTCAATCCCATGCCTGTCTGCCTCCTCCAGAGACAAGGCATTTCACTACCATACTACATTATTTTTCAAGAACGAATCCCTCGTGGAAAGCTTTATGATTTGCAAAACTTCTTTTTGCTGTCTGACTCTTTTGCAATGTTTTTCAGTTAGCGCTAGGGTAACTCAACCCCTTTTGATCCTTACAGAAGGCTCCTACGGGGCGTTTCTATGGTTCTGGGTGTGTAGGGTGGGGTGCTGTTGGGGGACGTTGATCCCCACTCTGATTCTACACAACCTGTTCCGTCCTTGTACACACTCTGTCCTAACAGGCCCAAAGTCTCAGATTCTAAGGTAAGCCCTAGAAGGGATGGGAAGGGATGTGAAGTTGGGCAGCATGTCGAGTGGGAGGCTGAAAAGAGGAGACACACTGGTGACAAAGATGGTGAGAGCTGGGGTGCCTGGGTGGCTCAGTCAGTTAAACATCCCACTCTTGGTTTTGGCTCAGGTCGTGATCTCACAGTTCATGAGTTGAGGCCCTGAGTCGGGCTCTGCGCTGACATCACGGACCCTGCCTGGGATTCTCTCTCTCCCTCTCTCTCTCTCTGTCCCTCCCATGAGCACTTTCTCTCTCAAAATAAATAAACTTAAAATAAAAAAAAAGGTGGTGACAGCTGTGGGCCAGCAAGATGAGAACCCTCTTCCATCTCCTCTTTGGAATCTTCAGGAACATCGTCAACCTAATGCATTATAAGGTTGAGTCTTTATTTGAGTATATAAAGAAGCAAATTAGGGGGCGCCTGGGTGGCGCAGTCGGTTAAGCGTCCGACTTCAGCCAGGTCACGATCTCGCGGTCCGTGAGTTCGAGCCCCGCGCCGGGCTCTGGGCTGACGGCTCAGAGCCTGGAGCCTGTTTCCGATTCTGTGTCTCCCTCTCTCTCTGCCCCTCCCCCGTTGGTGTTCTGTCTCTCTCTGTCCCAAAAATAAATAAACGTTGAAAAAAAAAAATTAAAAAAAAAAAAAGAAGCAAATTAGTACAATGTGAACACAGGTCTCCTCACCATGAGACAGTCAGTATGTATTCTCTTCCTTTTCTCCCTTTCCCTTTTTTCCCTCCTCCTTCCCCTGCCCTCCTTCTGTCCCCTGCCTCCTCTCTCTCGCTCCCTCTCTCACTCATTTACTCACATGCATTGTATATATTTATGGACAAATTTTCCTTGTATAGATATGTAATATATGACGAAACATACCAAAATCTTAACAGTTTTTACTTCTTCATGGTAGGATTACCAATCGTTTTTATTTTTAATGTTTAATATGTTTTTGTATTTTTCTAAACTTGTGTGAGGAACATTGATTTTACCTCCAGAAAAAAATGAAAGTAAATAGCTCTTCATCAGTCGTTTCATCTTAGACTGTTTGTTTTTTTTTTTTAAGTTTATTTATTTATTTTGAGAGAGAGTGAGCAAGTGAGCACGTGAGCTGGGGAGAGGCAGAGAGAGAGGTAGAGAGAGAATCCCAAGCAGGATCCAAGCTTTCCGCACAGAGCCCGATGCAGGGCTTAGTCTCAGGAACCCCGAGATCACGACCTGATCTCACACACCGTGAGGTCATGACATGAGCCGAGATCAAGAGTCAGGTGCTGACTCTTAACTGACTTAACTCTCTTAACTGACTGAGCCATCCAGACACCCCATCGTTTTAGAGTTTTAGAGGGAGAAGAAAGGCAGAAAGACTTGTGAGGGCACCCGGTATTTGAAAGGAGCTAAATGGGGGTGCTAGAAGGAAAACCAGAGGTCCCAAATCTTCCCATATTTCACTGTCACTGAGGGAAGATTGGTTAAGGGCATTAGAAAAGCATAAATATAGCATCTATTTCCTCTCTGAAATCCCTGGAGGGAAAGGCGTGGGTGTAGGAGTGCGGGGTTGACGAGGCAGTTTGGTTTCCCACGTTCTGTGCTCCCACAGAGCAAAGAGATTACTTTAAACATGAGAAGGTGGGGAAACGGATATTGAACACGGGCTTCTGCATTTTTGCTTTACCTTCCTTTAAAATACTATTATCATATTTCAATGTCCCCCTGCCTGTGCTGGTTTCAGACAGTCTGATTTCTCTAAATCTCAAATTGCCATTTTATAGAGGGTTTGTTTCATGTATGTTTTTTTTTTATTTCTTTATTTTTTTATTTTTTAGCAGTGGTGAAAATATTAAATGAAGAGAAATGAGGAGAGAAACAGAGAATAGACAAAAAGGTCTGGGGTCCTTCATCCAGGGCAAGGAATATTTAGGAAGTGCTTACTTGACACTATTCAGGGTAGCAGCAGATCAAAGAATAAGCTGGAAACCCTATCCCTCAGGGGCACTGTCTAATACAGCGTGTATTGGGGCGCCTGGGTGGCTCCTTCGGTCAAGCTTCTGACTTCGGCTCGGGTCATGATCTCATGGTTCGTGGGTTCGGGCCCCACATCGGGCTCTATGCTGACAGCTCAGAGCCTGGAGCCTGCTTCGGATTCTGTGTCTCTCTCTCTCTCTCTCTGCCCCTCCTCCACTTGCTCTCTGTCTCTCAAAAATAAATAAATGTTAATACAGTGTGTATTGTCCCAGCAGCACTTACAATCACCTGGGGGGCTTTCGATAAACACTGATGCCAGAACCCCACCCAGACCATTTGACCAGAATCTTCGGGAGTAGGGTCAGAGCAACAGTATTTTTTTATTATGCTTTTTTTTTTTTTTAATTTTTTTTTTCAACATTTATTTATTTTTGGGACAGAGAGAGACAGAGCATGAACGGGCGAGGGGCAGAGAGAGAGGGAGACACAGAATCGGAAACAGGCTCCAGGCTCTGAGCCATCAGCCCAGAGCCCGACGCGGGGCTCGAACTCACAGACCGTGAGATCGGGACCTGGCTGAAGTCGGACGCTCAACCGACTGCGCCACCCAGGCGCCCCTTTTATTATGCTTTTTATTTCAATTCCAGTAGAGTTAACATACAGTGTTAGAGTAGTTCCAGGTTTATCATACAGCGATCAACAATTCTATACATTACTTTTTTTTTTTTTAATTCTTTTTTTCAACGTTTATTTATTTTTGGGACAGAGAGAGACAGAGCATGAACGGGGGAGGGGCAGAGAGAGAGGGAGACACAGAATCGGAAACAGGCTCCAGGCTCCGAGCCATCAGCCCAGAGCCCGACGCGGGCTCGAACTCACGGACCGCGAGATCGTGACCTGGCTGAAGTCGGACGCCCAACCGACTGCGCCACCCAGGCATCCCTCTATACATTACTTAGTGCTCATCATGATAAGTGTGCTCTTAACCCTCACCACCTATTTCACTCATAGCCTCCCCGCCCCTCCACCTCCCCTCTGGCAATCACTAGTTTGTTCTCTATAGCCAAGAGTCCCTGGTGAGTCATGACCGAGGAGGAAGAGATCAATTTTGGCTTGGGAGGGGATGGATGTCTCCTAAACGGACCACAGAAGAAGGAACACTTAAGCTGAATCTGGAAGGATTAGCAGTTCACCAGATCAGACAAAGGGAGTGGGGTGCCAAACAATCAGCCTGGGGATGGGGTGCAAAAAAAATCAGCCCGGAGGGCTGAAATGCCAGGGGCGCCTGGGTGGCGCAGTCGGTTAAGCATCTGACTTCAGCCAGGTCACAATCTCGCGGTCCGTGAGTTCGAGCCCCGCGTCAGGCTCTGGGCTGATGGCTCAGAGCCTAGAGCCTGTTTCCGATTCTGTGTCTCCCTCTCTCTCTGCCCCTCCCCCATTCATGCTCTGTCTCTCTCTGTCCCCAAAAAAATAAATAAAAACGAGGAAATGCCAGAGTAAACCCTGGAACTGCGAAGGGAAAGGCAGGCAGTGTCCTAGTTCGCTAAGGCTGCCCTAACAAAATACTGCACATTGAGTGACCTAAACAAACAGAAATGTATTGTTTCCTATGCATTGAGCACGCAGCGCGGAGCTTGCAGCATAGTGATTTGTTCTGGTGCTACAGGCCGAAGATAACACTTTACACATAGACAAGGAGCCTGAAAGAGACACGGAGACCGGAGGATACGCCAGGCGGGAACGGGAAAGGGGGAGTGGCTTAGAAAGTAACACAGAGGTGGAACTGGGAGGATGCTGGGTGTTTTTCAAACAGAAATGGAGATGTCCATCTGTCAGGGGGGAAGAGTGAGTTCAGTTTCAGGTTTGCTGAGAATGAGGTGACAGAGGACGTCCCGTGGAGACCCCTGCAGACCCCGAGAGACACAAGCCTACAGCTTGAGGTGAGTTGGGGCTGGAGACCTGGAGAAAACGCCCACCACGGGGGAGCAGAGAATCGAGACTCCGAGCCCTTCCTGGTCCAGAGGCAGCAGCAACGATCACAAAAACGACAACAGGGAGCTCCTCCATTTCACTCTCCTGGTACATTAATCCTCTCCTGTCCCGCCAGTGCACAGGCTCTAGTTCTGGAGGCCAAAGAGAAATGGTGTCTTGGCTGCTTCTGGGCCAGCTAGGAAGGCTGTGACCACTAAGGCGCTGAGTCTCTCAAAGGCCACCACGGGCTGTGTGAAAGTGTTGGAAACCAGTATCCCTGGGCCGGCGGGTATGTTGTCCTTGAAAGACTGGAAGTTTGAGCCGCCGTCAAAAGCATGGCCATTTAGTTTACCTTAACATGCATTTCAATATTCTGCTGGGCCTCTAAGAAGAGAAAAATAAGGCCTCTGGGGGTATTGGGGACCCGCCTGAGTACAGAGTGACTTCCTTGGGAGTTCCCTATAAAAGTTGGCCTACCACTGCTCCCTTCCTTTCCACAGGCAGATCTAGCCTAAAGCCTGTGTCCCGCAATTTGGGCCATTAGGCCGGGAAAGCTCCTCGAATGACACATGGAAAGAGTACTGGATGAGCAGTTAGAAGACCCCAGTTCTAATCCCGGTCAGCTTCCGGGACACTCAGCAAATCACTTTGCAGACGCCGAGAAGAAACAGACCCTGTGTCTATTTCTTCACCTCTGAAATGAGAGAGGCAGATTATATTCTCTCTGAGGTTCTTTAAAGCTCCAAACTCCCGTGATTTGTGTGTCGTAACTGGAGCGCGGACTGAGGATATACCTGCAGCGGGCAGGTCAGTCTGAAACCGGTGGTTTTGTGAGGACGGACAGGTGACTTGATTCTCTTTTGCTGTTTTGCCTTCTTTGGCCCCAACACCGGTTTCCTTTCCTGCTGTCCTCTGTCACCTGATGTCTCCTCAGAGAACTAGAATTCTCTGAGAATCCTCAGAGAGCTATAATTTAACAAAAATTGCTAAATGTGAGCAGTTGGGACTCGATTGACTTCTCGGCGATTCAACCACACAGTTGCTCTAAGAATATATTTGCCCTTTCTCAGCCACTGTGGTACCACAGACAAACTTCGCCCGTGGCAGTGGGCCCCAGTTGCCAAGTCATGCAGGTAACAGGCAGGCTGTTTCCCTGGTCATGGGGGTTTTTCTGCTGTGCTATGAAAGGAAGGCATTGTCAGCTTTATTATTATTTTCGGATGAAAATGTTTTGAATCATTTGTTTGATGACTTCCTCCCTAGAACGGGGTGGAGTTGTGACTAAGTTCAGGGAGGGCCTTCCAGGGCAGATGAAGCCTGCTGGTACTTATGGGAGGACACTTTTTCTTGAACAGTAAATACCTCGCCTGACTAATTCCAGGCAACCACAGGACAGTCATTCCATGTTCCACTGCTTGAATTTTGGTTCTTGAGATACAAACACGAGAGACCAGAGAATACTAGACCCACGTTTCATAGAGGGTAAATACATGCCTCTGGTATCTGAAGGAAGATACTGGGTATCTGCTAACCTCTGTTTTTCCACATGGTTTCCTTCCTAATACTTCCGATTTCCCCAGTATATAATGCAGAGTAGTATCTAATGCTAGAGACTGGTATTGGGCTGAGTTAGGATGCTTTGGGGCACAGATACTTCCAAAGAGCAGAAATAATACTATATTTTAAAAATCCTGAATTCCATTTCTCCTATTTTTAAAAAATTTTTAATGTTTATTTTTGAGAGAGAGAGAGAGAGAGAGACAGAGGGAGAGCAGGGGAGGGACAGAGAGGGAGACACAGAATCCGAAGCAGGCTCCAGGTTCTGAGCTGTCAGCACAGTGCCTGACTCAGGGCTTGAACCCACTAATTGCAAGATCATGACCTGAACTGAAGTTGGACACTCAACCGACTGAGCCACCCAGGCACTCCTCTCTATTTGTTTTTATTTTTATTTTTTAGGTGAAGTAAGAAATCTTTTATCTCATCTCATCTTATCTTATCTTATCTTATCTGCTGTAACACTCCAACAAAAACCAAGCTATTGAAGAGATTAGGCATAGTTTTGAATCCATGGACAAGATACCTTAAACAGGTATAAAATTGCAGGAGGACCATAGGGAAACGAATTTTCCGAATTCTGAAGTTATAGAAGGAAATTGGAGAACCCATAGCATCCACCACCACCACCACCCTCGCCCCCCATCCACCTCCCACCTTGTTCCTCAGTCCGGGGTTCCAGGTAAATTTAGGAAGCCATGTTAGGTGTAGGGATTACAAGGCCAGCTGATTCTGTAACTCCCTTTGGAAGGACGTTTCAAGTAACCTTCATAGTCATTTTCTTTCTTTCTCCATTCTGTCTCCTTTTCTCTAATTAGAGTTGCATACGCTCCGAAATGTAACAAATGTTTGAGAAGCAAGATCTAATCATTCATCAGACTTATTTTCTAAGTTAAATGGCACAAATTTCTTAATCTTTGCTTCGAATCTTTAAAAATATTTTTAGACATCTGATGAATTGTCGGTTTATTGCTAATTCCTAGAACTTTTTCATTTCATAACAACTCTCAAATTGTGAAGATTCCTCTCAGATCAGCTCCTGCATAATTCAGAGCAGAAATACACACGTGCGTAAAAGCCCCAAGTGACCCCTCACCTGCCCAGAGAGCTCTTTTTGAGGGCAATTTCATAGGAACAAGCATCCTGACAAGAGCCAGCCAGAATCAGCAAAGGAGGGGACAGAAAAGCTGGAAAGAGCAAACAACAGACTGACCAAATGCATTGGGCTGGGGCCAGTTATAAAAAGACCAAGTAGTGCTATACATTTCTTGGCTGCTAGGCAGTCAGTGGGTTTTAAACACCTTAAAATCAATAATTGATTTTCACCATAATGACCATGGTCATTTAGAAAAGATGCTGTTCACAAAGGGTATGAGCCATATCATCCATTTAAAGAGTTGGAGAAGTATGTTTCTTACCCTAGAATGCTCTCCAACTGGGACGCCTGGGGGGCTCAGTCAGTTGAGCCTCTGACTTCAGCTCAGTTCATGATCTTGCGGTCCGTGAGTTCAAGGCCTGCGTGGGGCTCTGTGCTGACAGCTCAGAGCCTGGAGTCTGCTTTGGATTCTGTGTCTCCCTCTCTCTCTGCCTCTCCCCCACTCATACTCTGTATCTCTCAAAAATAAATACATGTTAAAATTTTTTTTAAAAAGGAAAGGTTTAGAAGGCTCTCTAACCAAGTTTATTCAAGCCAATTTAGTCTTGGCATGAAAAGTGGTCAATTAGTTAGCAGTTTTGCTGATGTGTATTGTTAGAAAAATATAAGCCAAGAGATTTTTTGTTGTTGTTGTTGTTAGCAATGCAAAAAGAAAGGGACAGTGGTGGGGAAAAAAAAGGAGGGACAAGTCCCCCTGGGCAATTGGGAATAGGTAGAGGACTGGGTAGAACTAGGTAGGGTGTAGGAAGGACGTGCCTGACTCTGGGCTTTTATTCTGCTCAGAAATTTATTTTGAACACTCGAATTGAAAATGTACAGCAACCTCTGGGTTAAAAATGTTACCACGAGTCCTCTGGAGGTTGTAATAGTGTAGAGCAGGGGGAAGTAAAAAAAAGTTTCACCTCAAAAGTACCTCCCCATATGGCCAGTAACTTCCTGGCTTTTAGCATAAGCCACCCCGTCTAGCGGACTGCACATCAAGCTTCCAAGGACGGACGGGGAAAAATTTCAGGAAAGCCACTAGTTTGAAATTGTACCTATATGCAGCAAGTGACTTAACTCCCATGATGAATTCACCTTTCTCTATCAAGATCACTTGTTTATTTGGATCTTTATCAAATGTGGAGCTTAGGTCACATCCTCCTTGAGGTCACCAACTTGAACTCATCTCAGCCCTGCCAAGCTCTGCAAACGTTCTCAGTAAATGATTCATCTAACATTCACGTAACACATCCTCACCGAGGGCCAACGACGTGCCAGGCAGTGTTCTAGGCCTGAAAGAAATAGACCAAAATTTCCACCCTAATGGACATCACCTTTCTAGAGGCTATATATAGTTTCTGTATGTGCTGTATTTTCTGGTTTCTAACCAAAATGAAATCAGAGAGAGTGAAATGTGAAGCAAGAACAAAAAACATTGATGAAAAAAGAGTCCAGCTGCACTGGAGGCCTCGGCGGTGAACTCTCCCCCGATCTGGCTCTGTAGCAGGAGTACAGTGGGAGGCCTCACCCAAGGCTCCTCTGAATTAGTGTTCCAGGTACGAGGTCCAGGAATCTGTTTTCTCAAAAGCTCCATACGTGATTCTGATGTGGCCAGTCCAGAACTCTGCCCAAACTTGTGTTTGGAAATCACTGAGCTAGATGTTCTCCTGATATTTGTGTCTGTCAGCCTTCTAGCAGGAAACAAAAAACACATTCAGTTGGATAGATTGAGAGTTTACAATGGGATGATTTACGAACGTGTGGTCAGGCTGTTGGGAAACCCCGGAGGACGGTGCAGAGCTCCGAGGCTGGTCAAGGAAGGAACCATCAACATCTCCAAGCCTGAAGGAGTGACAGGAGCAGGGAGGCAGGGACCTGGAGGCAGAGAGGGCTGGGTGGAGAGGGCTCTGGACAGGAGCTGTGACCTTCAGTTCTGGGAAGCAGTCAGCTGGCTTGAGCCCAATCCAAGGACCAGAAGTCCACTGACGTCAACCACAGAGGCCAGCCTCCAGGGCACAAAGACGGTTGGAGAAAAAGATGGACGGTGAAACTGGACAGGCAAATAAAGATGTTCAGCTCAAGGCTGAATCTATGAAAATAGGAATATATGCAAATATAGTACCCAAATTAATCTAAAGCCATAGTCCTAATACTTCATGGCAAAACTGTTTTCATGAGCCATCTAACTCTTAGCCTCTTGCTAACTTTTCTTGGTACCCCAGAGATAACAAAGCGGTAGGTATTTGTTCTTCTTCTTGTTTTTCTTTTGATAGCAGGTAATATTTATTGAGTAATCATTATGTTTCATATATTGTGATCATATTTTAATTTATAAAATAAGACTTTGAATAGAAATTGTCATTTTCCTGAAAAGGAAATTAATGCACAGAGAGGTTAAAAACTTTACCTTGGGTCACACAGTCTATAAGCCTAAAGCCAAGCTTCAGGGTCAGATTTGTCTTATATCAAAGCCCATGCTGTTAACCTCCATGTGATTTTGTGAAGCCTCTCCAAGAAAACGCAAGGCACAGTCTCTCTCAGTGACTTGGAAGGTTACTCTCTAGACCTTTTGTCAAGAACAAGAAACCACAATTTCTTGTATTTTTTAAATACAGTCTCATATTCATTCAGTACTCAACCAATTTTTGTGTTTGATAAATATGATATATCTCCACATTCATGCTCAGGAAGCAACGTGGGCCTTGTGGATTGGCCATTTACTAGCTTATGCATTCATGGTTCCAGGCTGAAGCACCGGGTTGGTACCTTATCTCTGTGCTCTGCTGGTACTTCTGTGTTCAGAACACAACTAGCTTGACCAACCATCCCAGTGTGTCCCAACTGAGGGGTTTCCTAGGCCATGGGACTTTCAGTTTAAAAACTGGAACAGCCCCAGAAAAAAAAACAGGATGGTTGGTAAATTCCGGTTTGTTTGCTTGCTTGCTTGTTTGTTTTCAAGATAGTTTCAGCTTTGTAATCGAGAGCCTCACAACAAATTCTAAAAACACGTTTAAAAACATTTTAAAAGTCCGATTTTCTTCACATTTTCCCCCCGTTTAGGCCTTGGTTAGATCTGTTCCTGCAGTACTCAAGGTCTAGTCTCTGGTCCTTATTTAAGACAAATAGGCTGAGGCACAGAAGTCACAGGATAGCACAGTGGACAGAGAACTCAAAGAAGGTTCAGCCCAGGCAAGTTATCTGGGCAGCCAAAGACGGGATGGCAAGTGATGAAGGATGTGGCTCGCCCTCAGTACAGCCCAGATCTTCATCCGCAAGGTCAGTCCTAGGCATGTGGTACTTGCCTCCAAACACAGAGCTTATTAAATGATGTTGTCATTGCTTGTTTATTACTTGTCTCCCTTGGTAGACAAAGATCATTGAGGACAAGGATTTCAGCCATCTCGGGATTTAAACTGGGCCTGTTCCATGGCAGCAGCCCAATGAGTTGTTGGGTAATATCCGGGACACAAGGGAGGTGCATTTATACAAGATTTGTTTCTGCATTTTCTCTACTCATCGTAGAACTTGGCTCAGGTATCACCTTTGAAACATGTAAGACACTGGAGGAAGGGATGGGGGAGCATGGTGCCTCACGTTGTAGGAGAATTTTCTGCTAAGGAAGTTTCCAGTCTCATTCCCCAAAGATTGCTGTGTTGCGGGAGACTCTGCCCACTCCCTTCCAGCTCCACAAGAGTCAGGGTACAAAGATGAAGACAGCCCAGGGTCCCTAGATTAGCTGGCTTTCTGACTCTCACATTGGTCTTCACCCTTCCTTATTTTCTGGGGGGTGCCAGACCAATGAAAAAAACGTTTCTTTTTAAGGAGGCAAAGATCTGGTTCAAGTAAGTGACTGAGGCTTCTGTAGAAAACCTTGCAGGAATCCATCCGTCCTGTGTGATATTATTAAAGGTAGCGAGAGAGATGTTGAGGAAGGAACTACTTGTTACAAAGCAATTATTTTGTGCCAGGAACAGCGCTAGTGTTTTATATGTCCAAACGAGTTTATTCTATGCCAAGCTATTATGCGATTCATTATCGTTTCTATTTACAAGTACGGCTTATCCAAAGTCGTGTAACTAGCGAGAGGCAGAGGTAAGATCTGAAACCACGTCTATTAACCTCAAAAAACTCCATCCTTGTTTGCTAACACACAGTTGTGAAGCATCACCGCTGCCTCCTGGTGGCCCTGAAAGTCTCTGGACTGGCTCCTTGGGCAACCAGGTTTCTTCCAGTGTCCGATGTTACCCAGGTAGTCAGCATGACCAAGAAATGTTGAGTATTTCCAGAGGAAGCCTACAAGATGCATGGAGCTAATAGGAGGTGAGGGAACCTCTGTAAGAGGAGGACCTGAAGAGTAGCCAAACCCCTGGCTTTGGGACTTCCTTATATTAGCAGGGGGAAGAAATCCCATTTATAAGTGCTAATGAAGTCTCTGGTTCAATTTCACAAGTATCAATTATTCACAGAGAATTAGCAACTGCTGAGGATCTCCCTACCCTGTTCAGCCAACAGCTGGCATTCAACCGTGCCCAGCCTTGGTGTTTGGGTTTAGTCTTTTGAAGATCAGTGCCCTCTGGAGGTTGAAGTTAGAGAAGCAAATGCAAGAGAGAAAAAGGACCCTCAAAACCTTTTCTGCTTCTGCTCCCTAAGTCCCTTCCTTGAGGTACATTAAAACATAGACTGGGGAGTTTGGAGGAAAAAATTATTTTTCTAGTGTGACCCGAGTGTGAAATACCATGGCACCACTCTACTGGGTTAGTCATGAGGAAATCAAGAGGTTCCTCAAGTCCAAGCCCCAGGTGCTGGTTTGTTCCCCGTGCTGGCTCTTCCCACATGCTCTATCCTATTGGACTGGCTAATGAGGCCTGGGAAGTAAGCCACCAGCAAAGCAGATTCCCAGTGAAAAAAGCAGTACCACTACGCATTGAAGGACTCAGTGCCAATGTCGTGTTTTCTTTGTTGAGAAACAAGAAAGTTCGGCGTGCAGACTTGGATTAACATCATGACTCCGTTCCTGCCTGGCCGTCCCAAGGCAGTGTTGATAGGGGCTGGGGAGAAACCAGCTTAACATTTGTGAGCACCAACTGTGTGCCAAGCCCTACTTTAACTCGCTGATTTCCTTAAGAGGAGGAGTGCTGTCCTTTGGTTCTTTAAAGTCCTTGGTGAATTTATTTCTGAAGGACTAACTTGTCCCTTCAATAGGATGGCCCACAGCAGACGAGCTGCTTCAGGTGAGAGCGTGCAGCAAGGAAAGGATGTGGTAGCACAGTCCCAACAGGGCAAGCCTAGCAGATCTTGTGCCTGCGGTTAGGGTGGAGGGGCATGGGAGGGACTCCCAGTCTCTAAGCCTCCTCCTTTTTGCTCCCGGCAAGAGCGATTTAGGAAGGTCAGACTTACCAATCAGGTCTAGGATGCCTCTGCGACTAGTCCGGCCCTGACTTGAACACCCATGTGGATAGCTGGGCTTTGATTGTGCTCCTTGGTCTCAGATCTGTGCCTTCTTCTGTGGCTGAGGCCTTGACTTGGTAACTGAGGCAGATGGTTGGTGTCCCCACTCATGTTCTCCCACCTTATACCATTTCTGAGTTCACTGGTTCAATTTGTAACCACCAGCACCTGCATCCACTGGCCTGCTGGCCTTCTTTAGAGGGAGGGATCCGCTCTGGCTACGTGCATACCAAGCCAGCAGTGCCAGAAGTGAGATGATGTCCACCTCTCTGGTAGTCTTCGGCCAATAACTATAGGAAATCCAATGTATCATCTACAGAATGTAAAGACAATGTGAAACCCAGCACGTCTGGGAGATCATATTCAGAGGCAATGCTTAAGAAGTTTATTCCTTGAGGGCGCCTGGGTGGCTCAGCCGGTTAAGTGTCTGACTCTTGACTTCAGCTCAGGTCATGATCTCACAGTTCATGGGTCCAAGCCCCACATCAGGCTCTGTGCTGACAGCAGGGAGCCTGCTTCTCTGCCCCTTCCCTGCTTGCTCTCTCTCTCTCTCTCTCTCTCAAAATAAATAAAAATAAACTAAAAAAAAAAATGGTTTATTCCTTTAGAATGTCCATGAGTGTCTTAAAGGCAAAGATTGGCCCTTAACTAGTACTGAAAATCCAATGCCAATTTCAGGTAATAGTTCTCTAAAAATCGCTGCTGTGGTGTTGGGCAAAATAGTATAGCATTGATTGGAATCTAGTATTGAGTGTGTGTAACAGACTGTGGTTTCTTCCTTTCAATCCTAGTAATTCAGAATTGGTTTTGTATTAGTTATCACCCTCTGTGTAACAAATTACCCCAAGCCTGGTGGCTTCAAACCATAATAATTTATTACCTCTCACAGTGTGGGTCAGGAACATGGGAGTGACTTCTCTGGGTGGTGGCTCAGGGTCTCTCGTTAGGTTGTAGTTAGACATTGCTGAGGGTGCAGTCATTGGAGGGCTTGACTGGGGCCACGGATCCACTTCCTAGGCTGCTCATTGACATGCCTGCCCATAGGTGAGATGGTGTAGGTGTTCTTCGTGTGAGCCTCTCTGGAGAGCTGCTTGAGAATTCTCATGGCATGGTGGCTTACTTACCCCAGAGGGAGTAATCTAAGAAGCCAAGGTAGGAGCTGCCGTGTCTTTTCTGACCTAGCCTCTGAAATGACATATTGTCATTTCTGCTCTACTCCATTGACCACACAAATCACTACTGATTCAGCAAGGAGGGGGGCTACATAAGGGCGTGGATAGCAGGATGCGAGGATCGCTAGGGATCTGGAAGCTGGTCAGCGTGGGTTTCTAGGGTAAAGTTCATTCTACACGGTGTTTGAGGTGAGGACCATGTGGAACAACAGATTCACGTTCCACTGGAAAGTGCCTGTTGACTGGACAGCCAGAAATATTGAAAATGTTTTTCTTACTTTATAATCTCCCGTAATGCTACCTATGACAACAGATCATGATCTGTAAGCTGTTTTGTTAAATATCCTACAGCCTCCAGTAAAGCTTTGCCCTAACATGGAGGCAGAAACTCCTCAGAAATGTATATACTGAGTCACACTTGAGCAAAACAGAGAGTTTGGCTTTTGACGGGGAAGTGTCACCTCTCAGATGCCTTCCCTTTTAAAACCGCCTTAAAGCCCTAACCTCCATGAATTCGCAGAGATGTAAGTCAGAACCTTGAGCCCAAGAGTCAGGCTAGGGCATGGTCTGGGTATTGCTACCTGTAGACATTTTCTGGGCCAGGATATGGCTGCACAGTGGAGCCCTTTGTTATGCTCTGGGCAGATGGAGTCCACTGGCCTGATTGCTTCAGGGCTTATTTCCTGAACGGGAAGGTTCTACCACCTGGTGGATGGATCGCTCCAAAACAAACAGGCGTCACGCTCCAAACCTTGAGCCCTGTGCTGAGCCCTGAAAGCTGGGGAACAGAGACGAACCAGGGATACATCATCAGTGGTATCAAATACCACTGCTCCGAGAAGTTTTTACATTCGTTCACTTCCTGCTACCAGAGGTCAAGTTCCCTCCGCAGGAATGGGGAAAAACAAAGCAAAGCAAAGCAAAACAAAACACCCCCAAACCTAAGGAGGCCGAGTGGAAAGGAGCCAGGGAAAGTGACATGGCAGCAATAGTCAGGCTTAGCTTGTTTCTCAGTCGTGGATGTAGCCTGAAAACCCTACTCTTATCTTATGAGAAGTAGTCCAGTTAGCCACTTAAACATTCAGTGCTATGGTGCGTCTGCTTCGTGTTTTGACGGTGAAATATATTCCCTTTTAGCTTTTCCACAATAACTTTCTGAGGTTGGTGTTATTTGCCTCTGGCTCCTCTAACTAAAATGGCCAACCCTCCCTCTTCCCTTCTCCTGCTTTATTCATTTTTTCATAGAGCTTATTACTATCTGGCATTATATCCCGTGTCCATGTGTTTGTTTATTTCTGATTATCGATTTGCCTATCTAAAGGTAAAAGGTCCACAAGAACAAGGATTTGGTCTGTTTTGCTCTTTGCCGCATTCCCAGAGCCTCGTCAATGCTTTATGAATACTTGCTGAAAAATAACTTTTGCATTGAGTCAGCTATGCGAGGTTAAGTGACATTCTGCAGGCCCTTTGTGTCCAAAGTTGATGCACTTTTTCCCTCCCGTGTTGTGCTGCCTCTCTCTTTTCTGTATCCGGAGCCCAGATTTTAGGAAACTGGGGCCACAAAGTTGCAAAGCTGAATAATGGAAGAACTCACACTAGAACCCACATCTTCTGGGGATTTCATTGCTCAGCCTTGATTTTTGCTGCCATGGACAAGCTAAGGATTTTGCTTCAGTTTATGAAGTGCATATACTGAGGTTAGAAACGGTCCCCTTGCTTTTCCTACTGTGGCCGATTTGCTTCTTAGTTGGTTCGTGGGTGTCTACATGCCCTTAGGGTATAACTCAGCATTGTCACAATCCACCCCTGTGCCACCTCTGTGGTAAACATGGCACGTAAGGAAAGAGCTTGAAAGCAGTTACACACGGCTACTCAAACATCTCCATCTAGAAACCATCTAGGTTTCTACATGGGAAGAGCTTACGTCTACAGCTCTAGGCAAAACATCTGAACCAGTACTGGGATGAAGTCCTGTGGACGTTCAGAATACATCTCACTTGTCTTATTTGTGTGTTTTCAGGGTCATTTGACAATTCTTTATCCATCTTTGGCTTGCCCCAGGTCTTCTTCTTTGCCCACCACTTGGATTTCTTCTTTGCCTGTCTGCCTTGGTCTCTCCGGAGAGCCCAAAGTAGCTGTCAGGATTGAAAACACCCAGTGAACACCCAAGAGCTTTGGTTGCCAAGTTGCGGAAGCCGCAGCAATCACTCCCTTATGGCCATTTGCTCATGGAGCCAAGAACAACCAAAAACATCAGCTGGGAGTCGACCCTCACAAGCAAACAGATTGGTCCAGCTTATAGCTCAGAAAAGGCTTGCTGGGGAGGTCTGTTTCTTTTGAGAAGAAACACATGTTTATACCCAAACGATGAAGTTCAGTGTGTTCCTCTTGGAAAGATGCTGGAACCCATGGGCCTTTAGCACTCCTTTGGTGGGTTTGTTACACTGGGCTCACCTTGCCCAACACTGCTGGGGTGAACTGCCTTTCTAAGTTCTCCCTCTGCTCTGTGCCTTAGGGGTCCACGAAAACAGCACCGCCTGGTCAACTACTAGAGAAAGAACTGCACCAATTAGGCAGAAAATAAATGAGGGAGTTTTTTGTCCCCAGATTACATAGCATCAATTGTAAATTTTCCCAATAACTTGTCACATTTCCATATTATTTTTTTCCCGTGGGAAAGAGAGCATAAAGGGAGAAGAATCAATGGAAAGAACTCATGGGTCTTGGAATGTGGGTTCAAAGCCCAGATCTGCCATTTACTGACTTTGTGCCCTTGAGTGAGGTAGACTGTTGCAGAATCCCAGAGAGGTTAAGTAATTGGGCCCAAACCATGACACTATTGAATGGCAGGGTTGGAACTGGAGCCTGGATTTTTTGAGATTTGTTTATACACCATTAATAAAATGAGATATTACATTACAACTTAGTAAGTGCTAGGTTTATCATTACTATTTTTGTCAAACGCTCACTGATTATGTTATAAATACAGAGTTAGGCGATTGGGATACGAAGAAAATGGGAAATAAACCCTGACATTGAGGGACTGTCAGAGACTGAGAATCTCTTAGGGATCTTGTGTTCTTTGGCACATAAAACTTGCCTTCCTAAAATAGAAATAATGTTCTCATTAAAAAAAAAAAAAGACATTAAAATAATGTAATTAGTATTTCACTTGGTGAAGGAGAAAGTATAATGGAGGCTACCCCCAAAGCATTGTGCAGATCAAATGAAATAATATCTGAAAGAGGAGGTTGGAAAATAAAAAGCATGCTTTAGCTATAAAGCATTGTTGTTCTTGTCTATTATTGTTAAATACCACTGCTGCATCTAAGGTGCTGCAATCCTTACAGAGAGGAGACTGATAGATGGTGCCCTCTAGAAGACAGGGTGTAAGAGGTGTTGAATAAGGGATAGAACAAGAAGAACCATAAGGAGTTCAGAGAAAGACCCAGCATATTAATGTTTACAGATTGTCTGAAACTCAGAGGTTCCTAGACTAAAACAAAGCACCTTGGAGACAATTCATCCTCGTGGTATTTGAAGTGTAGACCTAAAGTATTTGAAAGGTTCTTAAGTCATCCAGTTTATCTTGGAAGGGTGAGGTTGGGTACCAAGGGTACATGTAAGTTTTATCTTTACAGAGAGGAAATAAAAGTCTCCTGTTTTGCCCAGAGTCAGACAGTAAGTTTGAGGTAGAGACCAAACATCTCCAAGTTTGGTTAATGGGAGTGGAAAGAAACAAGGGTTTAGAACCAGTCCCTCCCTTTACTAGTGATGAGACTACAGACAAGTTACACTGAACCTTTTAGAGCATCACTTTTTTTCCCCCATCTGTAAAAGAAGGGAAAAGAACAAAGCATCAATTGCATCACTTGAGTTGGTTTGGGGGAAAGTGAAATAGGACAGGCAGGGATACATCTGGTACAGAACTGTGTGTCTTTCTATCATCTCCGTCAGTTGTGGTCATGAATTTAACCCCTTCTTTTCCCAGCTAAGGTAATAAATAGCTCACGTGTTACAGGCCAGAAGGAAAGGAGGTTGTATTTCCCTCTTAACCGGAATAAAAGTCTAACAGAGCTTGTGGGCTTTTTGTATTCTCAGTAACTGTCACAGTGCCTAGAACTTAGAAGGCGTCCAAAAATATTTATGGAGCTGGAACTGTCACCAGGTTGTTAATAAAACTGCAAATTGTCTTTCCACCTGCCCTATGCCATTTTTACATAAGGAGAATTATCCAACCAATATTACTTGAGAGATTTCTGGTTTTGGTTTGGTTAAGTGGTCTCTATTGAGCCAACCTACATAAAGATAAAAACTGAGAACTCTGGACAAGAGATACTGAAAAAATTCAATTACTTGAAGATACCAAAAAGTGAAAAAAAGCACACAGATAGTGGAAGAGTATGACAACAGACAAAGTAGAGGGCACTGGGTATGTTCTCCTTCTGCCCCTTTTTCTAATAGCTGTTAGCCTGAGGGAAGATCCCCGTCTGTGGCTTGTGGGGGTGAGTAAAGCAAGTGGAAAATCATATCTTACTGGCTGGAAGAAGAGAAAACCCTGAAAAAGGAAAGGAACAGAGAAGGAAAGCCCCAAACTCTAGTTTCTAAACTGCCTAAATCTCTGACTAATCTCTGAATCATGCATGCACAAGGAATTGACTTAAAAAAAAAAAAAAGTCAATACTCTTCAGAGGAACATAACAGAATCCAGATTCTCTATAACATGTTTTTCATAATGTCTGCCATATAATCCAAAATTAGTTGATATATGAAGAAACAGAACAACATCGTCTACATATAAGCAAAACCCCAAATTATAACATTGTCATGTGGAATTTATAATGTATGGAGATGTAACACATATTAGAACTATAGTATAAATGATGTGGATTTCTGTATTTTACATGAAGTAGTACAATACTAACTTGAAGCTGAGTTTAACACATTAAGAATTCAAATATATTGTAATCTCTACAGCAAACACCAAAACCATAATGCAGTAGGTACGACTAGAAAGTCAATAAATTACAATGGAATTCCAAATTATCTTCGTTTGATTCAGATATGAATCTCACTGCAGATGTTCAAACCCACCCCACAGCAGGCTCAGATTATAACCATGGAACCAAAGGGTAGCAAACTCCAGATGTGAGCCTCCAAAACAGCTCCTCAGTGACCTGACTCCTTCCGGCCTTAATGAGAACAAGAAGGAAAGAAATGGAATTCAGAAGGGACGTCCCAGATTTAAGGATGTGAGCAAAACTGAGGACACATAAACAAAAATGGGCAGAGTCACTGGAGTGGAAGGTGGGGAACGTGTAAGAAGCTCAGGGTGCTGGTGCTATAAGCCTGATCTCCGCAGCTGGTTGCCTTACCACTGAGAGAAGTCTGGTGAGGCTTTGGGAAGTGAGTGCCAGTCACAGCCAACCACAGCCAGCCACTCTGGACTAATTTGGGCAAGCAGATGGCCAAGCATGTTGCTAACTACACTTCTAAGATACTGCTAGAAGAAGGAAAAGAGCAAAACCACCTTCCTGACCCTCTTCAACCTCGTGTTTTTGCACCTGTGTCGGTGTGTTGCAAAGCAGGGGGCATTGCACAACTTATTTGCCACCAATCCCTCAGTTTGTTCACGGACCACACACTTCATTAGCATACGATTTCCAAGTCAGTGGTGGCGGTTTCACAATCAACAGCTGTGAGGGAAGGAAGGTGCCTGAGAAGCTCACACTAAGACATTCCCAAATTCCACATTACTTTTGTCGAAACAAGGAATTGCAATGACTGAAGCAATGTGGGGGAGACAAATGACACTGGGAACTTCAAACCATGTGTGAACATATTGGAAACTCCTTTGTGGAGTTTCCTAGAATGTACGTGTCTGATTCTGTCCTGAAGGTAACCAAGTCTTGCTCTGGGAACAATTCAGCATCCGTAAGAGGAGGAATTGCTAGGTGGAGGGAGTACATAGCCCTTTCCAAAAAAGAATTATGACTTGAGACAGCATTCCTTATTGGAGCCGGTGAGAGTGTGTGGAGAGGGATAAGATACATAGTAAAATAAGAATGTGGATAGAGAACAAACTGGTGGCTGTCAGAGAGGAGGGGTGATGGAGAGACAGGTGAAATTGGTGAAGGAAATGAAGGGATACAAACTTCCCGTTGTAAAATAAATGTCATGGGGATTGAAAGCAGAGCATAAGGGAATATAGTCAATAATACTGTTTATATGGTGACTACATTTATCATAGTGGGCATTTTGTAATGTATATAATTGTCAGATCACTACATTGGACACCTGAAACTAATATAATATTATGTCAACTATACTTCAATGTAAAAAAAAAAAATAAACACACTATGCTGGAAGTTTCTACTAAAAAAGTGACAATGTGGGCCTTCAGATTTTCAAGGAGGATACAAGAGGTAAAATACTGGCTGGTTACATGGGCTATTGTGTTTTTGGGTTCTATAAAGAACTAGCCTGGGTCTGGAAGCCCCAGGTGGGAGATGCTGTTGAGACCGTGCAAGGGAGCAGGAGCACTAGCCTAAGGTCAGGTGAGGGAGGCACAAAATTTGAAGGAGTGCAAAAAAAAACCTCAAGAACCAAGAATCAAGCAATCAAGAATTCGTTTTTTAACCAAAGATAGAAATTTTAACACAATACTTAATCAAGTTTCATGAAAAACAATCCACGAGGAACAAAATATCAAAAATGTTACATAAAAGCAAGCTGTTGCTATTTGTCTGTATCATGACCCCGAGTTCCTCAGCTGCAGCGACGGTTGTTTCCAATCAGCCCTTGGTTCCTGGGTCTGTGCTGCTGATGCACACCCCCCCCCCCCCCGCCACCCAAGTGGGTATATGATGGTTGATAATAGGGCATCACACGACTTTATGTATAGATAGTTTTTTTAGTTGTAGAACTTTCACCAATGTTTCCACTTGGTTCAAAGTCTGGGAGGATATCTTGGTTGGTGTCCGTAGGTGGGCACATCATTCCTTTGTCACTGGTTCCAACAGGGCTCAGCCTGTCATGCCACAGAGAAGGATGTGCTGTGAATGCCACAGAGGAGGGAATAGCCAAGAACACTGTTACTGAAAGCTTGCTACACAGAGGGGCTTTTGAGAATTCAGGATGAGTTGATTTACAACTGACGGTCGGGGGAATAGTTGGCTGCAAATCCATAGAATGAGGACCCAGCACAAAGGAAACAGGGGACTCTGTGTGATCATGGAGCCCAGACGGTAGAAAGAGAGCCTTGGCTGCTGAGTCAGCCACTAAGCCTAGTCCTGCCACTGACTTCCCATGTGATTGCCTGCATCAAACCCTTCCTGAGCCTCAGTTTCTACACCAGCAAGATGAAGTGTTTCTCATACTTGTTTTTTGCTGGGCGCCCTTTCTCCAAATAAACCTTATGTGGCAGCTACAGGCAGAAGTAGAACTGATCTGGTTGAACTTGGGGTGCGAACACCCTCACCTGTTCAACGTTTCCTGGTCCCCCACAGGGGTCTTTATGGAAACCTCCTCCATCATCTCAGGGCTCTCCAAGCTGTGTTAGGGAAACACTGATGCCAACTCTAGTTCTAACATTCGACTCTAGCCCAGAAGAAAGCTCTGCCTGTTATTTGCATGTTGACGATCTGACAGTGAAATGTTTACCCATTTTAAGAAACCGGAGGAGTCTCCAGCCTTTGGATTGCACTTATGGGTGTGTCCTGTTCTGTTTCTGGGTTCTTCTGGCCTACAGGGCCCACGGAAGTAGCAGAAGCATCAAGAGGAGTTAGTCAGCCTTGCTATGGCCAGTACAATTATACAGTGGAGTGAGGCACTCTGCCAGGATTTTAACATGAAGCAGGCACCCCTGGGAACACTGACAAGTGACCAAGGGTTGTCTACACGTGGCCAGGAGCCAGCAGCAGCCAGCTGGGCCTTACTTCCTGCTGACTGTCATAGTTCCAGACCTCTGAATGTTCCAGAACTGAGAGTGAATGAATTCCAGTGGTATTCAAAACAACAACAAGGTCTTTGTTGTCTTTCTTGAGATTGCTATCCTCTTGATGATGTTGGCTGTTATTGATCTTTCAAGGATGTAACAGCCTACTCTTAAAACACAGGTGGCAAGGAAGCCACGGGCGCTATAGGAAGGGAAGGAACTCCAAGCTCCGACCGATCCAAGTTGGAACCCCACTGCCACCTCTTTACTAGTTGTATGATCTTGGTCTGGTGGTGGTGGTTGTTGTTGTTGTTGTTGTTTTAACTTGTCTGAGCTTCAAATTTCTTAGCTGTACAACGGAAATGAAGCGTCAGATAAAGCTGTATTGAGCTCTATACATGGAATTACAGGAATAAAATGTTGTTAGCAGGCATTAGCCAGTGCTCAGTAAATGTTCCCTTCCTTCCCCCGCCCCCCACTCTTTTCTGCAACTCTCATCTCCTTAAAGAAATAGATCAAGAAAAGTTTTATGTTTGTCAGCTCTGAGAGCTTCTGCGTGAGATTATGCTGATTATCTTTTTTCTTTTCCTATTTTCCATGTTTTCTATAGTAAATGTGTGTCAGGAGGCTTGAAGTAGCCCAGGATCTAAACAAATGCGAGGGTTGAGAGCAGAATGGGATTTGCATCCTTGACAAAGTGCTAATTTCTTTAACATATAAAGGGCTCCTAGGAATTAATAAAAGGAAGACCAACAACCCAATAGAATTCTGAGTAAAGGAGATGAATTGGCAGTTCAGAGAATAGGAAATGGAAAGGACTCTTGAACATGTAAAATAATGCTTATCATCATTCTTAGTAAGACCAATATAAATTCAAACTACACAAAGATACCATTTTTTCACCAATCAGACTTGTAAAAATACAAGTTTGAAAATATGTTCTGTTGGCAGGATTCTACGAAGGGCAATCCAATACGTTTATGTGTATCACAGATATGTCCATGCCTGTGAGTTCATTTGGAAAGATCTCCAAGATATACACAACAAAGGCAAGCTGTGTATAGTAGACTATGAAAAATAACCTACCTTTTATGTAAAAGGGAGACAAAAAGGAAAACCTATATTTGTATTATTTGCCTGATATGCAACAAAATCTGGTAAGATATGCTAAGAAAAGTGGTGGGAACTGGGCAGATGACAGGGGTGGAAAGAAGACTTCACTACATATCTTTCATTTATTATTATTACTTTTTAGAGAGAGAGAAAGAGAATGAGCAGGAGAGAGGGAGAGAGAGAGAGAGAGAGAGAGAAAGGGAATCTTAAGCAGGCTCCAAGCTGAGTGGGACTTGGTGTCATTACCCTGAGATCATGGCCTGAGTGGAAATCAAGACACTCAACTGACAGAGCCACCCAGGTGCCATTTCACTGCATTTATTTTTATATTCTGTGAATTTTTAATTTTTGAATGTAGCCCCAACTTAAAAAAAATCTTTTCAATAAACAAGTATGTTAAAAAAAAAGAAGATGGATGGGGCGCCTGGGTGGTTCAGTCAGTTAAGTGTCTGACTCTTGATTTTGGCTCAGGTCATGATCTCATAGTAGTGAGATTGAGCCCCATGTCTGGTTTTGAGCTGAGTGTGGAGCCTGCTTAAGATTCTTTCTCTCTCTCTCTCTCTCTTTCTCTCTCTCTCTGTCTCTGCCTCTCTCTCCCTCTCCCCTTTCTCCCCCATCTCTTTCAAAATAAAAAGAGAAGGTGGCTATTTTGTATAGGCAATCAATATTGACTGACATAGCATGTATTAATTTCTAATCAGATAAAAAACAATTAAAAAAAATAAAGACAACCATCTCCCAACATAGAGACCTTTATTCCTGACACACAGTAGGTAGAACAGTCTTCTACTTTGCTACAGTTTTGACTCTGCTGGAGAGTTTACCAATACTTTACCAAAGCCACATTCCATCAGTGCATTACTTCTGTAACTTTTTCTTAATCTATGCCCTTTATAGAACATAGCATCTACCTGTGAAGGCCTGTTTATTATTATTAAAAATAATAGTGCATCATAATTCCATCACTCAGAATAGTGGTGGCTTCAGAATTTTTGTGTAGGAAGAGCTTAAAGGCAATGAACTGGTTGGAGGTTGACAATTAGGGAGGTGTGTTAAAGTCTCATGTACAAAACACATTTTCTTTAAATTGAGCCATGGTGAGACTTTGGATGGTTCCATCCCTGGGCAAGTACCTCCCTCCCACCCCCCCACCCCAGTTTTCAAGCTGCCCCAGTTGATAGCATGGAGCACAGAGACAAATTGTCCCAGACAAACCTTGCTCAAATTACAGATTTGTAAAGAAAATAAATGATTGCTGTTGTTTTCTGTTACTAAGTTTGCGGTGGTTTGCTACACAGAGCCCAGATCCCTTTTATCCAGCCAATGCATGCATCCTCCAGCTGCTGTGAATGTGGGCTGCTAACTGTTTACAGCTGCTCCCTTCTCCAGAGAACTGCCCTGTTCTGGCTGGAGTCACAAGGGAGGTCATGTCCAGCACCCCCACCCCAGGGGCAGCCTGCAGCCAATGACTGATTGGTAAAAAAAAAAAAAAAAAAAAAAAAAAAAGGTGGTCCCCTTCCCTCAAGGCAGAATTGATGCTATGGTACAATTCACACTCCAGTGCTTCCTATTGGGTTAGGCTACAGCAAGATCCCCAGTGAGGCTGCCTCCCTATCTAGCTACTTTCCCTACCCCATCCTCTTCTCTCTTTCCCTTTCTCCTGAAAGCTTCATCAAGCATCACATGGGCTGTAATCCTTGTCTCAAGCTCTGCATCTAGGTGTTACCTTAAACAGGCATTAAGGGAAGTTTTAAGAAGTGTAGGGGAGAAATCTTTCCAAGCCATCTCTTGATGCCTCGCCTGCCCAGAGATACCTTGGTTAATATTTTGGTATGTGTGAAATTATCTAATACTTGTAGAGCATGTAGAACGTTCCCTGGCAAATAGTAAGCACTCAATAAACGCTAGCCCTTATTATCATATTCCCCCAGTGCTTTTTCTGTATTTAATAATCATATCTATTTATTAAGCACATACCATGGGTCAGGCACCGTTCTGACGTATTTCGTGTACAATTCAATTAGCCCTCACAGTAGTCCCATCTAGTGGGTACTATCGTCTCAAACGAGGCAGCTGAGGCTCAGACAGGGTAAGTAACTGATCCGAGGATGTACAGCAAAAAACTGGCAGAACTGGATGAGTTATATAAATGTCCGCATTATGTCTTAATCATCATTTCATTGATAACCTCTCTGTGGCCAACTGCTTCAGTGTGGGGCTGGAGGCTTTGCTGCTTTAAAGAACTGCGAGCTTTCATAGTAATGCACTCCAGCTGTGGCTATTTCCACCCTGTCCTGGGAACTTCCCTCCTCATAATCTCAGATGGTCTTTCTTCCTGGAATGGCCTCACCTCTTCTCTCTACTTGTCCCAATCCTAACCGTCCTTTAAGAGTTACATCAAATCTTATCTTTCCATGCAGTTTGCCCTGATTTCTGTTGTACTTGCTCATCTCTTCTGTAAAGACCTCTTACAACATTTGCCGGATGTCCAAGTCGTTTTGGTCCCTGACAGTGGCCTGACACATTCCCTTTCAATAGAGGTTATGTTTACGGACGGGCCTGTTTCCGGGAGGTGGACTGCAAGCTTTTTAAGGACAGGATCAAGACTTAGTTGTTTGTTATTTCTCTAGTATCTAACGCAATGCTTGCCACAAAGTAGAATTCTTAACAAAAATGTGTTCGTTGGATAAATGAATCAATAAACTACGTTATGTTAGGGTGTGTGTGTGTTTCCTGTGTTTTTGTCTGGATTGCAAGATCCCTCAGGCCCAGACCCGCTTTTCAATGTCTTTTGTGACCTTCGTGTTCAGCAAATGGTTGGTCCAGGGCAGAAATTTCATGAAACTGAACAGGAACTGTCTGGCCCAAAGAACTGGTCACACTTCGGTCTTGCTCTGGGAAAAGGACAGCTCTCTTTCAAAGGGAATCAGTCCCATGTGACATCCTACGTGGAATTAGAGGAATTTTGAATCTCTGAGTTTGTTGCATGGCCTGCCCTATGTGTGCTATTTCCATAACTCTGCATGTGACCAAATGTCCTTGACTTGACCTTGTGGGAATGTGTAAACCATGAGCTTCAAAGAGGGATGTTTGCGGGAGGAGGGGATCATGTGATGTGGAACAATCTTTGTTCGCAATTCCCTGACTCAGGAGTGATTTCTGAGAAGTGGCAAGAGGTGACTCTACAGAGAGCCTTGCCGGCCCCTACAAAGACAAGACTTTTTATGAGGATGGCACTCTGCCAGCCTGACAGGAAGTAGAAAACAAAGGGGCAGCTGACTCCAGGTCCCATCCTGACCAGCAACAGCTTTTTATCGGCTAATTTTTTAGCATAAAGCTTCTCCTTCAGGAGTTGAAAGCTGAGCTAAAGGAACGCTGGAATGTTCCTTTGTACTGGAAGGCCAAATTCAATTATTTCTGTAAATAAAAACTAATTGTTAAAATGCATCAAAGAGCTTACAATTCAAAGTCTCTCAGTGCACACTTTTCGTCGTAAACTATCTGACTTTCCTCAAGTTTATCCATTTTGTAAACACACATGATCAATATTAGGGTTTGTTCAAAGACACGTGTATTTATTTTCAAAGAATAGGAAAAAAAGCAGTGAGGTACGGGGGGGGGGGGGTGGTTAGGAAAGTTCATTTTGCCCTGGAGAATATTTCAACCTTGCTTTTCAAATGGGGCGCCCAGATAGCTTCAAGTTCAACCTCAAGGTCACTGTGTGCACACTGCTTTAAGCCAGAAAAGGTGATGGCGGCTCCTTGGTTTGGGGTCAGGGTTGGGATAGGGTAGGGGGAAATTCTGGCATCCACAGCTGTAGGAAGTGCTTATTCGCTCTTAATTTTGTTTACTTAAGAAGAGAAAAAGAAGTCCACGTATCTCTTTGAAGCCCTGTGGGACTGTTTTCACTGTGAGCACACAGAGAAAGCCCATGATTGTTCCTGGAATGCTGGTCTCACCATTTATTGTCCTTGGATTAAAGCCTGCTTTGCATTTGGGATAAAGATTCATTCATTCCTGTGCCAAGAAATAAAGAATTCTATTGTCTTCCTGCCCAAATTGTTTCAAGACAATCTTTCTCTCTGGGACCGACAAGCCCAGATAGCATCTTGCTTGGCTCCACGATCTGGTCTCCAAAGGAGATGTTGTGCCCTTTTTTTTGTCAGAGCTTTCTCACCACAATACCGTTACACAGAGCAGACCTGTTCCCCTCAGTACCAGGAGGCTCGCTCCGTTCACAAGGATCCTTGACAACCTCTGCAGATTGCCAACCCAGACTTAACTGTAATTCTGCACCACAAGAATGGTTGTGTCACTTCAGTAGACAGAGTGATGATGAGCTCTCAGGGGCTGCTAACTCGATCCACAGGGAGAAATGAGAGTAGCTTTTTTGCATGCTGTGGCATGCTTCATCCCAGAATATTCCTTGATTATTCACAAGAATAAAGGCCAGTTTAATTAAAATGAACACAGAAGTGTGAAAAATAAAGGGCAAAGAAATTCTAAGTAAGCTGGGTATCTCTTCAGAGGAAAACCACCCCCGGGATTGCAGCCTAAACCAATTCCTTTTTCATTTCTAACAGAATGTTCTTATTCATTTAGAGGGTTTAATTCCGATCGTCGTGACAGTGGGCACGTCGTCACTTCCACATCTGCCCTCCTAAACCTTCCTCACTCCCCTCAAGCCTTTGCCTGCCGGCAGACCTACTGGCCTCCAACCTGTGACGGAAGGTTGAGGCTGTCCCCCACCGTGGGGACAGTTTCAGGCAAAGGCAGTTTCCTCCAGCTTCAGGCAAAGGCAGCCTTTTTCCAGGCTACTGCTGGTCCCTACTCTTGTGCTCTTTATCCAAAGGTCTCCTCCAGGAGCTTGTCCCAAGGTATCCCTGCTCTGTATTGTCATATCCTTTTCTCCATGAACCGGTCCATTCTCATACCCTATGAAAATGCTCAAGCCTCTCTTATTTTTTAAAAAAATTCTCTTGGGGGCACCTGGGTGGCTCAGTCAGATAAGTGTCTGACTCTTGGTTTTAGCTCAAGTCCTGGGATTGACCCCCACATTGGGGTCTTCACTGAGCATGGAGACTACTTGGGATTCTCTGTCTTGTCTCTTTCTCTCTCTGTCTCTCTGTCTCTCTCTGTCTCTCTCTGTCTATGCTCCTTCCCCACCTGCACTGTCTTGCTCTCAAAGGAAATAAATAAGCCTTAAAAAAATTCTCTTAGAGCACCTGGGTGGCTCAGTTGGTTAGGCATCCGACTCTTGACCTCGGCTCAGGTTATTACTGCATGAAGCCTGCTTGGGATTCTCTCTCCCCCTTTCTCTCTGCCTCTCTCTCTCTCTCTCTCTTTCAAAACAAATAAACTTAAAAAAAAATAAAAACATTCTCTCTTACTTAACCTGTGTCTTTTCCCCCTTCGTCCCAGCTACTTCCCTTTCTGTTCCCTTCCCTTTCCAGATCACATCCTACAAAGGATACTTTATATTTGACATTTTACTTCTAACTACACTTAGCCGCTATACTTCCCATGACCGTGGTTTCCTCTTTAAACCTTGAACCTCCCCTACAACAACTTCCCCGTGCCCAGCCCCCAATTCCATGCCGGCCCCTTATTACCATGCCAGGATGGAATAAATGTTCCTCTGGATGAATGAAGGAACTCTTACCATTTCTAGTTGGACAAGGGTAACTTACAAATCTCAAGTACTGACAACTGAAGAGTTTTTTCCTAGAAGATAAATCTGCTACGAGAAAGGAACTAAAAGTCATTGGGTTTACCCAATATTTTTAATAATCAAGAATTTGAATTTTCTCTTATTTAGGGTTTGTGGAGTGTTTACTGAGTATGAGATAGCACAGAAACATACCCTGCTGTGAGTCAAAATTACAATAGCTCTGTCAGGGTAAGCGCTTTTAATGTTCTTTAGTATTTTGCTTAGAGAACACTTAAGCAATTTGAATTTACAAGTTTTGCAAATGGATTTGTATTTGACTTTTAGGTACTGGCAACACAACTAACTTGAAGGTGGGGTATGCTGTTTTACTTTTCGCGAGCACAAGTTCACTCGCTGGTGGCTGTGAGGAACACATCCTCAGGTCTACCTCCGTAGAATATTTTTGCCTAAAGGTGACGGAGGAAAGACGCATCATACCTACCACCATTTACCGAGCACTTACTCTGGGACATTCTACATACAACATTTACATATTTACAACATTCACTTAATATTTACAACAATCTCTGGATGCAAGGGTTCATGTACAAAAGGGGAAACTGAGGCCCTACACATGCCATTCAGTAGAAAGATTCCTGCCCAACTGTGGATTTTTATCAATGTGTTTTGGTGATGTCTTTGTACAGAGTAGGGTGAGGAGGCATAGGTGCTTTCTTGCGAATCCTTGCCAATCCCTGGCCTCTAAGTACCTGGCAATCATCCTGGGTCTTGCTGTACCCAGAAACCTTCATCCTTTATAACTACCTGGGATAAAGACTTGGTTGCGTCATTCTACTGTGATTCTTTTTTTCCCCCTTTTATTTTATTTTATTTATTTATTTATTTATTTATTTATTTTTGAGAGAGAGAAAGAGAGGGTATAAGTGAGCAAGGGGTAAAGAGAGAGAGAGAGAGAAAGAAGGGGGGCTCATCCAAAGCGGGGCTCATGCTCACCCAGTGAGGGACTTGAACTCAGGAACCGTGAGATAAGACCTGAGCCGAAGTTAGATGCCTAACTGACTGAGCCACCCAGGTGTCCCCATTCTACTGTGATTCTTACATCCCTAGTTTTCATGCTCCCTGACTACCTACGTGTCAGTGTATTTCTTGCGCTCAAATTTAACCCCTCTGAAATTCAACTTGAACCAGATGTTCTTTTCAAGGTCAAATACCAATCTTCCAATCTTATAATCTATGTTAGTAAGTAATTGGAGGAGGGTTAGGGAATCTTTATCTTTCCCATTCATATTGAAAATTATAATGAGTGTGTTCTCGAAACTATGCCATACTGTGCCAGTATTGTTTATCCAAAGGATGGGTCTTAGAATAAATTTCAAAGCATGAAGTGGGAAAGGGTCATGCCACAGTTGGCTGCAAGATATGCAATTTTAGGAAAGTATGAGGCCTTGAGTTGGGAAAAAGCCTCAGATTAGCTAGAATAGTGCTCTCCAATAGAAATATAATATTAGCCCCATAGTTAGATGTTTAATTTAAACCTTTCTAGGAGACACATTGCAAAAAAATAAAAAGAAACTTAATTTTAAAATATACTTAATTTTAAAAATATACTTTAGGCTAATTGATTTAAAATATTATTTAACATATAATCAATATAATAAGTATGAGGTATTTTGTAATTATTTAGTACCAAGTCTTTGAAATTTTGTGTGTATTTTACATACTCCACTAGCCACATTTCAAGAGCTCTATAACTAGACGCTACCCTATTGTATAGCACAGCTCTAGAATCCCAGGGTAGAAAGAA
This sequence comes from Herpailurus yagouaroundi, assembly GCF_014898765.1. NCBI lineage: Eukaryota > Metazoa > Chordata > Mammalia > Carnivora > Felidae > Herpailurus > Herpailurus yagouaroundi. Next base: position 13,247,203 of record NW_024412394.1, on the reverse strand, counting down.
AACCCAAAGTTATCAAATCCTACCATTCTTTGAGGGCTGAAGCCCATAGAGAGCATCCAGGCTAAGTAGCTGCTTGTTCCCTGAGTGAGCCTATCTAGCCACAGAACTGCTTCCCAACATTGGGATTCTCTGGCCTCTAGTCCGTTTTTGGACTCTGAACCCCCACGTTGAGAGAGAACAAACCTAATACCCCTTTCATAGGAGAACGTTTCAACTACAACTACCTTAAGACGATCAATGTAGTCCCTGGGTTTGTTCTTTCGGTTAAGCTTTCCTAATGTTTTCAACTGCTCTCTGTGTGAAGCAGAGGATTTCCAGAGTCAGAAGGCATGGATGTGATTGTCTCTTAAGTGTTTTCCACCTCGAATCTTCTATGACCCCAAATATTTAGCTGCCAACTTCAAGACTCCGCGTATAGTAGAAGTGAAAACGCTGCAAAGGAAGAAAGAGGCCAAGTAAATTGATGAGTCATGTGTTCCTGTGCACATATTATGGGACCTGGAACCAATTAAAAGGGAAAATTGTGGTGTTTTGGGGTAAGTCCACGCTTCCCCTTGTTATGGTTCTTAACTGCCCGTGTAATGCACTTTTCTCTTTCAGGCTACTATATCTCTTCACCTGGTCCACATATACAGAGACCACTGCCCCAAATGTCTCAGAAAACAATGAATGAGTAGGCATTTATTAGTGTGAATTCAAGCTAGTGAGTTTCTCTCCCAAGGATACTTGCAATTAAAACCTTATCTCTATAGGTATTAGAGAGGCAAGGCACCTTTCTTATCCATTAAATCATTGTTTTAAGCAAAAAATCGTATTTAGGCCTTTGGTTTCTCTTACAGATTTTGAACAAATAACACTACTTAAGCAAAACATACCTCCTTCCTTCACTTTATCTAGGCCTTTTATCTGTTTATTTAACAGCTGTTAGATTATAAAAGGTCACTATCTCTAGTTTATGGTAGCAGGTTCAGCAGTAAGAACTCAACCAAGAACTTCCAATGGATTTGCCCAAATTCTTCATTGCTACTAGAAAAACAATTCACATTATTACATATACACAAAGATGGAGGGACCCTTAGAGGTGGAAACAGCAATCATATCCTAAAGGAAATAGTTGGCAAATTTTGGCCAAATACATAAAGGATATCCTTTGTTTTTTGCAGAATGGACGAATTCAGGACAATTTAACATATCAATTCAGGGAAGATGTATGAAAGCATTTACTAATGTTGATTATAAATTTTTTTTTCAATAATACAGTCTCCTAAAGAACTTTAAGGGATAACTTGATTTACAAAATACAATTTACCTTTTCAGAAACACATTTTTTGAGTAGACTTAGACCTACCATTAGTACCTATTTGTATCTGTTCTAACATCCCAGAATTAACATTCAGAAGACTCCAGCCAACAAGCTCAAGATCAAGAAGTCTGTGAAAAACAGTCCAAGATAGCAGAAACCTAAATAAAGGGAGCTGGAGAATAGTAATGAAAGAGAAGAGATATGATAAAAATAGGATAAAAGGATTCACTCATTTATTCTCCAGCCCTTTTCCAGAAAGAAAAATAAAAAAAAGATGGTGGTAAATAACACTCAGAGATTGTGTTTTCAAAAGATGGCCACATCTCCCATTCCACATGCTTTTCTATAATGGGACCTTGTTATGCCCTCATCAATAGGTGGGGTCTAATTCCTCTTCTGCTTGAATGTAGAATGGTATTATGACTCATTTGGAACCCACAGAACTGGGTGGAATACTGTTTGCATGACTTTTATTTGTTTGCTTTCTTGAAAACTTAGTGGATACTATATTTACCTTGCATTGCTGCATGATGCGTCCTTTTAATTTTTTTTAAATTAAGCTTTTTAATTTTGATATAACTGTAGAATCACTTATGGTTGTAGGAAACAGTAGGGGGTTCCGGTATACTTTTACCCCTAATGGTAACTGTAAACATCTTGCAAAACTACAGTTCAACATCACAGTGCAATATAGATATTGGCATTGATACGGTCAAGATACAGAACACTCCTCTCACCACAAGGATCATTAATGTTGCCCTTTTACTGTCACATCTATCTCCTTCCCATCCACACCCCCTTCTTGGCCCTTGAAACCACTCATCTGTTCTCCATTTCTATAACTGTGACATTATGAGGATAGTATATAAATATAATTAAATGGTATATAATCTTTCAGAACTGGCTTTTTTCACTCAGCATAATTCTCTGGAAATTCTCTCAGAGGACGTTGCAGGTATCAGTAGTTTGTTTCTCTTCAATGCTGTGATGTATTTCATGGTAGGATGCAACACAGTTTGTTAACCACTCTGCTGCTGAGGGATATCTGAGTTGTTTGCAGTTTTTGGCCATTATTTTTTTTAAGCTTATTTATTTAGCTTGAGAGGGAGAGAGGGAGAGAGAGCTCAAGTAGGGGAGGGGCAGAGAGAGAGAGGGAGAGAGAGAATCCTAAGTAAGCTCCCTGCTATCAGCATGGAGCCCAATGTGGGTTCGATCCCATGAACTGTGAGATCATGACCTGAGCCAAAATTAAGAGCCGGATGCTTAACCAACTGAGCCACCTATGTACCCCCCAGTTTTTGGCTATTATGAATAAAGCTGCTATGAACATTCATGTACTGCTTTTTGTGTGAACATAGGTTTACACAAATGCCTAGGAATGCAATTGCTAGTATACAGAAATATAATTGCCTTTACACGGGAATTCTGCAGATTTGTTAAATGTACATAGTAGTTCAAACAGTTGGTGTGTGTGTGTGCAAACATGCGCGTGCATGCGTGTATGTGTGTGTGTGCATTTTAGTTTCCCTGGGATTTTCTATGCAGGCAATCATATTATCTGCAAATAGGGACAATTTTATTTCTTAATTTCTGGTCTGTATACATTTTATTTCCTTGATTGCCCTTTTGCATTGGCTAGAATTTCCAGCATCACGCTGAGCAAGAGTGATGAGAGTGGATATACTTGCCCTGTTTCCAATCTTAGGAGGAAAGTACTCTGTTTTTCCCTATTAAGCCTAATGCTAGCTGTAGGCATTTTGTAGATGTTCTTTATCAATTGAGGAAATTCCTCTTTATTTCTAGTTTTCTGAGAGGTTTTTAAAAACTCTTTTTAATGTTTATTTATTTTTGAGAGACAGAGACAGAGCGTGAGGAGGCAAGGGGCAGAGAGAGAGGGAGACGCAGAATCTGAAGCAGGCTCCAGGCTCTGACCTGTCAGCACAGAGCTGGATGTGGGGCTCGAACTCACAAACCACAGGATCATGACCTGAGCTGAAGTCCGCTGCTTAACTGACTGAGCCACTCAGGTGCCCCATAGTTTTCTAAGAGGTTTTTTTTATATCACAAATAGATGTTGAAGTTTAATATGGTTTTTGCATCAGTTGATATGATCATTTGATATTTCCTCTTTCACTTGTTAATATGGTAGGTTACACTGATTGATTTTCCAATATCAAACTAGTCTTGCATTCCCAGAATAAGCTTCACTTGATCATGGTATATAATTACTTTTATATTTTGCTGAATTCTACTTGTTAATATTTTGTTAAGGATTTTTGTCTATTATTCATGAGGCATACTGGTCTATAGTTTGTTTGGTTGTTTTTAACTCTGTGTTTGTCTATCTGTGTATTTGTCTGTGTTTAATCTGTGCAATACTGTCTCTATTAAACAAATTAGAAGTGTTCATCTCCCTTCTATTTCCTGGAAAAGAGTGTGTAGAGTTATGTTAATTCTTCTTTAAACATTTTGTAGAATTCTCCAGTGAAATCATCTAGATCTGGAGATTTTTTTTTTTTTATGGGGGAGGGCAGTTTCTAAATTACAACTTTAATTTCCTTACTTATAGGGCTATTCAAATTGTCTATTTCATTCTGGGTGAGTTGTGGTGGTTTTTAAGAAATAGTCCATTTCACCTAAGTTGTCAGCTTTACGTGTATAATGTTTGTAGTGTTACATTATTATTCATTACTTTATTATTCTTTTAATATCGCCAATGATATCCCCTGTTTCATTCCTAGTATTGGTAATTTGTGTGTTCTCTTATTTTTTAAACCAGTCTTGCTACAGGTTTGTTAGTTTTATTGATGTTATCAAAGAACCAGGTCTTTGCTTCATTGACGTTACTATTTTTCTGTTTTTAGTTCCATTGACTTATGCTCTTATCTTTATTATTTCCCTTACAATTGCTTTGGCTTATTTTGCCCTTCTTTTCCTAGATTTTTGAGGTGGGAGCTTAGAGTATTGATTTGTGATTTTTCCACTTTTCTATTTTTTTTAATGTTTGTTTATTTTTGAGAAAGAGATAGAGACAACGTGAGCAGAGAAAAGGCAGAGAGAGAGGGGCACACACAATCTGAAGCAGGCCTCAGGCTCTGAGCTGTCAGCACAGAGCCAGACGTGGGGCTGCAACTCACAAACTACAAGATGGTGACCTGAGCTGAAGTCAGACGCGTAACCAACTGAGTCACCCAGGTACCCTGTGCCACTTTTCTGAAGTATTCATGTAGTGTTATAAAATTCCCTCTCTGCACTGCTTTCACTTTGTCCCATAAGTTTCAATATGTTATTTTTTCAAATTTTCATTCAGTTTAATGTATTCTTTTATTCCCTTGAAAACTCCCTCTTTGATCCAGGGATTATTTCAAGATGTATCGTTAGGTTGCTAGAAGTTTGGAGATTTTCTTGTAATTTTTCTTGTTATTGGTTTCTAGTTTGATGACATTGTAGTTGGAGATCATTTTCTGTATGATTTCAATTTTCTGAATTTTTTGAGATTTTCCCTATTGCTCAGGATATGGGTTATCTTTGTGTATGTTCTATGGGCAACAGAAAAATGTATATTCTACTGTTTTGGAGTGGAGTGCTCTATAGCTTTTGATTAGATTCTATTGGTTGATAGTGTTGAGTTCTTCTATATTCTTCTTGCTTTTCTGTCTAGTTGTTCTATTAGTTGCTAAGCGAAGCATGTTGAAATCTCCTACTATAATCGTGGATTTGTCCATTTCTCCTTTCAGTTCTTGCTTCACATAGTTTGCAGCTCTGTTCTTTGGTCCATATATATGTACGGTTGCTATGTCTTCTGGGTAGATTAACCTTTTATCATCTTATAGTGCCTTTCTCTGTCTCTGATAATTTCTCTTCTCTGAATTTTACTTGACTTTATACTAATATAGACACTCCTGCTTCTTAATCTTTTTTTTTTTTTGCTTAATAATTCTATAACATACATTCTTTTACTTTTAACCTGCCCATATGACTATATTTTGAAGTGACTTTCTTGTGATAGCATATAATTGGGTCATGATTCTTGGTACATTCTGTCAATTTCTGTCCTTTATTTGCTGTTTTCATACCATTTGTTTCAGACCATTTGAGGTAATACATTGATATGTTAGGGTACAAGCCTTCCATTTTATTTTTGGTTTTCTGTTTATTGTCTCTGCCCAATCATTTCTGTTTTCTTTTTCCTGCCTTCCTGTGGGTTACTTGAATATTTTTATAATTCTTTTTTTAGTTACTTATGGTGTTTTTGAGTGTGTCTTTTTGTAGAGCTTTTTTTAGTGATTGTGTTAAGTGTACATATACGTAATACACTCTACTGGTGTTAATCAGTTGGAGTTAAGTGGGGAAACTCTACCTCCTTGTAAATCTCTTTACCTTCTGTCATTTATAATTGTCTTAAATATTTCCTCTTTATACATTTAGAACCACACCAAATAGCAGTATAATTTTTGTTTCAACCTTAAAACATAATTTAGAAAACTCAAAAGAAGAAAAGCCTATTGTATTTATGCATATTTTTGCTTACCAGTTTCCTTCTTCCTTTTTGATTCTCCAAAGTTCCCTCTTTTTTTTTTTTTAAGTTTATTTATTTATTTTGAGAGAGAAAGAAAGCATGAGTGGGGGAGGGGGAGAGAGAGAGGAGAGAGAGAATCCCAAGCAGGCTTCACATTGTCAGAGTGGAATTTGATGCAGGGCTTAAACTCAAAGACAACAAGATCATGACCTGAGCTGAAGTCGGATGTTCAACTGACTGAGCCACCCAGGCACCCCCGAAAGTTCCTTCTTTCATTGTTTCTTATTTAGAGAATTTCTTTTTTTTTTTTTTTTTTAACATTATGCTCCATTATTATTTTTTAAGAGAATTTCTTTTAGCCATTTTTGTTAGGGTGGGATTGCTATTGATAAATTTTCTTAGTTTTCTTTCATCTGAGAATGTCTTGATTTGCTCTTCATTCTTGAAGGATATTTTTTTGGATGAAGAATTCTTTTCTTTCAATTTAATTGTTTCTCACTATAGGTAAAATATCATTTTCTCTAACTGCTTTTAAGATTTTTTTCTATGTCTTTAGTTTTCAGATATTTGAATTTGTTGTGTCTTGGTGTGGATTTCTCTGGATTTATCTTATTTAAGATTTGTTTAACTTCTTTAGCTTGTAAATTTAAGTCATTTGTCAAATTTGGAAAAATTTCTGACATTTTAAGTACTTTTTTCAGCCCTGTCTGCTTTCTTCTCTATTTCTAGGACTCCAATGACTTCAATGAATATTAAATTTTTTGTTATAGTGCCACAGGTCACTAAGGCTTTGTTCATTTATTTCCAGTCTATTTTCTTTCTGTTATTCAAATTGGGTGATTGCTAATGTTGTATTTTCAAATTAATTGATTCTTTTCCTGGTGTCTTCTATTTTATTGCTAAACTTATACACTGAGTTTTGTGCCCAAGTCTTATTGAGAAATAATGGATATACATCATTGTATAAGTTTAAGGCACATAGCACGATTGTTTTATTTACATGTATTGTGAAATAATTACCTCAAAAATTCGGCTAACATCCATTTTCTCATATAGCTACCATAAAAAGAAAAAAGAGAAAAAGGAAACAAATTTTCCTTGTGATGAGAACTCTTAGGATTTATTCTCTTAACAACTTTCCTGTATATCATACAGCAGTGTTAACTCTAGTTCGCATTTAGAACATTACATTCACAGTACTTACTTATCTTATACATTGGATTTTTATTTTGATTATTTTACTTCTCCATTCTAAGATGTCCATTTGCTGCTTCTTTATATCTTCTGTTTCTTTGATGAAACTTTTTATTTTTGCATTTGTTTCAAGCATGTTTATAATTGCTCATTGAAACATTGTTGTTATAGCTGCTTTAAGATATTTGTCGGATAATTCTAACACCTCTGTCATCTCCGTGTTGGGATCTATTGCTTACTTCTTTTTATTCGCTTCGGGATCTTTCCAGTTCTTGATATGACAAATGATTTGCCACGGAAATCTGGACATTTCGAGCATTGTATTATGAGACAATACAATGGTTTGGCAAGTGTAGACCAAGCTGAGTTTCAGCCTTTGCTGTCCCAGGTGCTCTTGGGAAGATACAACCTACATAGTTGTATGCAGTCCCTTGATAATGGCCTCCAAAGACTGCTGCCTTCCCACTGTGTGTGAGGTACAGCGTTGGCCGTGGGCTCATGGCCACTCTCACCAAGGACCTACTCCTGTAATGCCTCGGGCAGACCTGGGGGGAGACAGGATTTGGCTGGTTACAGATCGGATCAGGACTCTTGGCTCACAAATTCCTCTCTTCTCCGGCCAGGAGAAGTCCCCAGTCCCCTCTTCTATCTCTTTGTCATTTCTCCTTGAGATTAGTCACCAGGCCAGTATTAAAGAAAGTAGACAAGCTGGCTGTCTTTCCCAGAATCCTCCCCATTTATAAGAGGTCTAAATGGCGGGGGCTCTTCCGTCCTTGCTGCTTATTTCCTTTGAGACGGCAGCCAGAAGGAGGGGTGGCCGTTGAGGCAGGCAGGGAGAATAATGTTGTTGTTTAACACTGTTCAGCTCGGCAGATGAAAGCCTGCAGGCCCTTGGCTGAAGATGGCACAGAAAGGGACGGACAGAGCCAAACTTCCATCATTCCTCATCAGTGTTTACATCAGCAAGCCCCGGGCACTGCCCTGCTGGCAACCTGGGTTCAAGTAGCTGTTGGCTCATGAGCCTGACTGGAAAGAGATTCCAGATTTTGGAGGGAGTGGAGGGAAGTAAGAACAACAGGTCTTGTTCACTTGGAAGGTATGGAGGCCTCTAGAGAGGCCAGATGGACAGGTCACCTGGCTTCAGGGTGTTGCAGCCTCCCACACCCAGGGGCACACGTGCCAGGAGAACTTCAGATCCGGCGAAAGAGGTTTGACAATTAGGGTATGGTTCAGCTTTCCTACCGCAGCTAGGGAAAACGGGGTCCTTCCCATTTATAGGGAAACCAACCAAACCTGGCCTTATGTTGAGTTGTACAGCTAGAAAATAGATTGCGGGGGTAGGAACGTAAGGTAGAAACGCACTCTTTGGGCCCCTCTTGCGCCCTCCTGGGGACATCCTGACATCCTGGCCAGCCCGGACCAGCATGAGCAGCACCGTGCTTGCCCGTTTGTCCCTTACCCACCAACCAAGCTCCTCTTCAAGAGTCGCCAGAGTCTAGTAAACCTATTATCCAGGGCTTACATGTGTGGTAGTGCTTATTTAAAGGAAATCATTCCCGTTAAGAGCCAGAATCGTCAGGGAGAAAGTAGCCATGGAGAAGAGCACTTGATTCAGCCTTTCTTTTTTTCTTTTTTTTTTTTAAACATTTATTTATTTTTGAGACAGAGAGAGACAGAGCATGAACGGGGGAGGGGCAGAGAGAGAGGGAGACACAGAATCCGAAACAGGCTCCAGGCTCTGAGCCGTCAGCACAGAGCCCGACGCGGGGCTCGAACTCACAGACCGCGGGATCATGACCTGAGCTGAAGTCGGACGCTCAACCGACTGAGCCACCCAGGCGCCCCTGATTCAGCCTTTCAATTCACTACAGAACCTGATGAGATGGAGAAGAAGGAAATGGACATTCATTGGAGGAGACCACTTTAGAAATTTATTTTATTTCATGTTTCTGAAACCGCTTTTTGTAAAAGCATTTATTACACGCTACTTGTTAGCAAAGTGTTCTACATACGTTGTCCTATTTAATCTGCACAGCAACCCTCCGAGGTAGGCGCGAGGTGCTGTGGGTTTATGGATGAGTTTAGGGGGGGATGCTTATTTAGCGTCACCAGCCCATGACGTGGCATTGGATTTTAACCCCGCGGTTGTCCCCCTGAGCTCTGTTCTCAACCCCTGCACTATCTGCTTCTCATGGTGGAACAGGAGAGACACGAGGGAGTTCTGGGAAGAAGCGGGGAGTGGATGTGATTGGCAAAACGGGTGCGATTTACGTACATTTTCTGCGGTCAGACATGGCTAGGTGCTCAGTACCTCTTTGGGCACCTGTTGATCTAACACTTAGCTATTATATTAATGTTACAGAAAGCTCGGCTGTAACCATGTCAACGAGATCCCCCAAATTCAGTTTCATGGGGTGTAGGGTCAGCTCATTGCGAGGCTAATGAAATGACCCGGATGAGTCTGCTCATCACCAGCCCTGTTACTCCCCAATTCCCAAATTTATAGGTGAGGTGGTTACACTATTATTATTTGTCCATGTCCTTTATTAATTTGTATGTCCCCTGAGGGTGGGGTTGCTAGTGTTTAGCTCAGTTAAGTCCCTCAGTAATTAAAGAAACTCCGGTTACCTCAATCCCTTCAAGAGGTCCTCAAGTTGAGTTGGTGAAATCAAATTATTTTGTGGTACTCCTTTCACAATAGACACACGTGTCGAGTTATTCACATTGTGCACTTTAAACGTCCACAATGGTATATGTCAATTATATCTCAATAAAGCTGGGGCAAAGAAAAAAGGAGAAAAAAAATGTTAGCCATATGATTTTGAGTAAAATTACAAAACAGGTAGGCTCAAGGCGCCCATCGCCTCCTCAAACAGTCAAACTTGTTTTAAGACTCTAAAGCAGTAATTTAGATTTATGTTCTGGGACCCAAATAAAAACTCTGGAGTAGCATTTTTTTTAACCTGTAGGTTCAGAAAATTTTATGCATACATGGGGGAATTTCATCCTTTGAAATATCCCAAGACTGATAAAGTTTGCTTTAAACCATATACTTAAAGTCTCATGATTTCTAAATTTGGACTGACAGGCATTAAGGCATGATTTAAAGACAAATAAGGAAAAGTTCAGAAACCCAAGGTAGGCAGACTTGATTTCCACAGTCAGCTTTTCTACTGATTCTGTGACCTTGAATGAACTGGCTTTCAAAGCCTTGGTTTTGTCATAATAAAATGGAAGAAAAAAATAGAACCCATCGTAGGTGGTTGTTGTGAAATTTAATGGAGAAAGTCCATGCAAAGTATTTCCCGGCATTAGTGTGTTCCATAACCGTAAAATTAGTAGGTGAAATAAATTAGTAGAATTGCCTTGGTTATTTCCATTCAAAGCCTATTTGTGTCCCCTAGGAAGGAGTGGGTGGCACAGGAGGATGGGTGGTTGAAGGAAGCATTGTGGTCTGTTTGTTGTGGGACAACCACATGGAAAAGCTGCTTCAACAGGTTCCATGAGTCAGTGGCGGAATTGCATAGGTATTGTTATGCCTGAATGAAATTCATTGCTCCCCCTGTCCACATCATAAAGGTAGATCCTCACATTTTCTCTGAATGACAGTTCTCCCTGTTTCTTAGTTTAGAAACCTGTTCTATATCATATACTTCTTTTCCAAAGACCACCTGAAATAGTGTACGCTCAGAAAAATCTTTTCTGTCTCTTGGATTTCGTTTCTTGTATCTGGTAGGCAAGCCAATACTTTAAAATGCTTTAATGCAGGGAAGAACTGATATTTGTAATTCTCAGTGTATTCCCCATTCCCAAGTATTCGCTCTGAAAAGGTGTCCCCCTTGGAGACCTCTTGAAGTGTTGGGTCATGTTAAACACAGCATTGATGCTTGTTGAGTGAGTCTGAAGGGTCTAGATATTGTTTTAGCTAGTCAGAGTTGTTGGGGACAGTTGGATTTAATATTGGGTTCTTCAGGTATTGTGTATCCAAATACCTGATATCTACCAGGTGATAGGAGTTATCTGTGGGATCAGGGTGGCTAAGGTGATCTAGATGAAGTGTCAGAAATTTTCCACGCCATTGACAAAGATGGCAGGTCTTGATCTACTGATGGCTTCTGTGTAATGCCCAATATTTCATTGATTTTTATCTATTTCTGGCTGGTTAAATAGATGAGTCTCAACAAAATAGTACAGTATTATAATTTTTGAAGAACGTGGTAGAAATCATGGGGGGGTGGGAGGGTGGGTGGGTGATGGGTATTGAGGAGGGCACCTTTTGGGATGAGCACTGGGTGTTGTATGGAAACCAATTTGACAATAAACTTCATATGTTGAAAAAAAATAAACTAAAAAAAAAAAAAAAAAGAAATCATGTGGAGGCTGATAAGAGTAGCATGAAAAATCCAGAACCTTGGGTTGGACAGTCTGTGGCTAGTTAGCTTGTAATGAGGGTGAAGGTGTTTTTGAATGAGATTAATATTTGAATTTCTAGACTGAATAAAGAAAATTGCTCTCTATAATGTGAGTAGCCCTCATGTAATCAGTTAAAGGCCTGAGTAGAACGAAAATACTGACTTCCCTGTGAATAGAGAGAACATTGCCACCTGATTGATAGAGCTGGAACATTGGTCTTTCCAAGCCTTCAGACTTGGATTCTTTTTGGATCTTGGATCTTGAACTTGCCAGCTTTCAAACTGGAACTCACACCATTGACTCTCCTGCTTCTTAGGGCTTTGGTTTTGGACTGGAACTATACATCACCTCTCTTGGGTCTCCAGCCTGTTGATGGCAGATCTTGAACTTCTTAGCCTCCGTAATCACCTGAGCCAATCCCTTATAATAAATCTCTTTCTAAGTAGATATATACATATACCCTATTGGTCCTATCTCTGTGGAGAACCCTAACTAATAATACACTTGGTAAACTAAACATACTTTTGTTTAGCCATGGTATTATGTTCAGGCACTTGATGAGCCATTTAAATTTGCTTTCTCGGGGCGCCTGGGTGGCGCAGTCGGTTAAGCCTCCGACTTCAGCCAGGTCACGATCTCGCAGTCCGTGAGTTCGAGCCCCGCGTCAGGCTCTGGGCTGATGGCTCAGAGCCTGGAGCCTGTTTCCGATTCTGTGTCTCCCTCTCTCTCTGCCCCTCTCCCCTTCATGCTCTGTCTCTCTCTGTCCCAAAAATAAAATAAAACATTGAAAAAAAAAAACAATTAAAAAAAAAATTTGCTTTCTCACTTTAAGTAACTGCACCCCTAACTCTGACCTGCTGCCTAACTGTGAACTAGGAAAGAGAGTATAGACTTATGAAGATATGTTGACACGACTCCCTAATATCCTTTATGTGGATTTATGTGGATTTTTGTTTAAGTTTCTGTTAAAAGGTTTTGTATATGACAAATTATAAATTAGGTCTCCAGCTTGCAAAGTGTAAGTGTGAGAATGTGTTTGATCAAGTTTATGAATAAAGGCTTACAGAATACGTGAAAGACACATTTAATGTGAGAATACTTTACATAAAAGTCTGCTTTTGAGGTCTGAGAATTAGAGTTAAGTCAAGTTAAAAGAAGTCTTTTAAGAGAGGTTGTCAATAATCAGTGTTGATGCTTACCCGGGGACGGAACACGTATTTCAAAAGAAAGGTTTTGGATTCACTCTTCATCATTTGCAGTACCCTCCCCCGCCACGCCAATGTGAGGAAAAGGTGGAAGGGAGAGAGAAAAAAGGGGGGGTAGCAAATGTAGATGGATAATTGAGCATGCTCTGGCCCTGTTGAAATTTCATTTGTGTGCAGGAAAATAAATGCTGTCTGAAAATACGCATCATACTCCAAGGTCATGAAAGAACAGCAACAACCAGAAATAGGCAGAGCAGCAAAAGGGAGTATATATATTTTTTGTCTCCCTGTCTTTCCTTTCCCTTGCCACCCTTTCTTTATGAAGAAAATGTATCTATTTTTAAAGGTGTATCTTTTTAAATTTTTTTTTTCAACGTTTATTTATTTTTGGGACAGAGAGAGACAGAGCATGAATGGGTGAGGGGCAGAGAGAGAGGGAGACACAGAATCGGAAACAGGCTCCAGGCTCCGAGCCATCAGCCCAGAGCCCGACGCGGGGCTCGAACTCACGGACCGTGAGATCGTGACCTGGTTGAAGTCGGACGCTTAACCGACTGCGCCACCCAGGCGCCCCAAAGGTGTATCTTTTTAGAGAGCAGACCGAGGGTTGATGGAGGGAGGTGGGTGGGGGATGGGTTACATGGGTGATGGCCACTAAGGAGGGCACTTGTTGGGATGAGCCCTGGGTGTAGTATGTAAGTGTTGAATCACCGAATTCGACTCCAGAAACCAATATTGCACTGTTTTTTTTGTTGTTGTTGTTTTTTAATATTTATATTTTAGAGAGAGAGAAGAACAGAGAGTGTGTGAGAGAGAGGGAGACACAGAATCCGAAACGGGCTCCAGGCTCCGAGCTGTCATCACAGAGCCCAACGCAGGGCTCGAACCCACAAACTGTGAGATCATGACCTGAGCTGAGGTCAGCCACTTAACCCACTGAGTCACCCAGGTGCCCCACACTGTATGTTAACTAACTGGAATTTAAATAAGAATTTGAAAAGCAAAACAAACAAAAAAACAAATAAATAAGTAAAATAAAGGTGTATCTTTTACCCATTTATCCCAGAAGCTCCTCTTTGCAATTTCATGGTAAACTTGCAATGGAACATCATCCTGAGTGGAAATATTTCTCAACATTAGGTTAGTTTTGTTTTATATGTTAATGATACATGTGAGCATGCACACATGCTTCACAAGCTTTGGATGTAACTAAAAAATTCTTTTTTGTGTTCTTTAGTAAATTTAGAAAGATTTCTTCACATTGATCTTGTATATTTGTTAGAATCATTCCTTAATGTTTTATTTTATTTGAACTAGAAAATCAAATCATATTCTTAATTATGGGAACTCAACATTCAAAAGACATTAATGGTTCCCAAGTTTATTTATACATTTAACAAAATCTCAATAAATATGTTAATAGATTTGGGAGGGTGGTGTTTGCTGGAAGGAGGGACCCACAAACTGATTTTAAAGTCTATGTGGATGATATGTGGCTATTCTCTGATGATGTTTTTTCCCCAGTGACACACATAAGCAGGAAGCATTTACTTCTCTGACACCATATACTTTGGGAAAAGAGGCCTCCTTCTTAGGAATATTTATGGTTCATAATCTTCCTATATACTTCTATCATCATCCTTGGTGAATTCAACATCTAGGTTAATGATCTCCTCAAAACATATTTGCATCCATCTTCCTCTTCAACCTTAGTAATGTCTAAATGACTATTATTATTAGCCATTAAAGTGGTTTCTCTACTGCCTTATTTTCTCTTCTTTAGTCCTTCATTCTTCACACATCATCTTGAGTATTCCTTTTATATCCCAAACAGATCATATGAATGCCCCTCTTGAAATTTTTACAGGATTATGCTTAATATTACTTACAATAATATTTAATTTTGTGCCTTATTTTAAACAAGCCTTGCAAGGCCTTGAAATTCCAAACTCTCAAATTCACCTGCTGACTCTTAGTGGCTCTCCATTCTCTTGACTTTTTTCTCGTCTTAAATCCCTCTGACATTCTCTGGATTGTGTCATGTTTTCTTCCCGTTTAAAGATCTTTACAATATTTTTTCTCTCTTTCTCACTCTCTCTCTCTGAAATACAGAATATAGTTCCCCAATTTTCCCAATATATAGATAGTAATATAGTTATCGTTCTCATCCTTCAACTTAAATATGAACACTTAGGAAAGAACTTCACTCATCACCCTAATAATACCTTGTTCATTTATTGTTTTATTCTGTTGTAAACTGCTGTAAGACAGAGGCACTATATTACTATTTTTCATAAATAACTATATCCTTTAATACTAAGAGGGAATGAAAGATATATATAGACACATAGGATATCTGTATCTCCTAAGTTCATATGCTACAATGAAAATAAGCCCGCAATCAAATTGTCATATACCTATTATCAATTAGCAAAACCCAAACAAATAAAATCCAAAACAATTTAACATTCAAAAAATAAACAAAAAATAAAGTCTATGTGGCAAAATTATTCTAAAGTTTACGTATAACATTAATATTATTTCTTAATGGGGCACCTGGGTGCCTCAGTTGGTTAAGTGTGTTGGACTTTGGCTCAGGTCATGATCTTGCAGTGTGTGGGTTCGAGCCCCATGTGGCGCCCAGTGCTGACAGATCAGAGCTTGGAGCCTACTTCGAATTCTGTGTCTCCCTCTCTGCCCCTCTCCTGCTCATGCTGTATTTCTGTCTCTCTCTCTCTCTCTCTCTCTCCCTCTAAAATAAATAATAAATAAATAGATAAATAAATAATAAATATTTCTTTATTTTATTTTTATTAAAAAATTTTTTTAATGTTTTATTTTATTTTTTGAGACAGAGAGAGACAGCACGGGTGGGGGAGGAGCAAAGAGAGAGGGAGACACAGAATCCGAAGCAGGCTCCAGGCTCCGAGCCATCAGCACAGAGCCCGAGGTGGGGCTCGAACTGACAAACTGTGAGACCACGACCCAAGCCAAAGTCGGATGCCCAACCGACTGAGCCACCCAGGTGCCCCAGAAATAAGTATTTATTAAGTGTTTATTAATTTTGAGAGAGACAGAGAGCATGCACAAGCATGTGAGTGGGGGAGGGGCAGAGAGACAGGGAGACAGAGAATCCCAAGCAGGCTCCATGCTGTCAATGCAGAGCCCCACGAAGCGCTGGAACTCACAAACTGTGAGATCATGACCTGAGCTGAAATCAAGAGTCGGACACTTAACTGACTGAGCCACCCAGGCGCCCCTCTATAAAAAATTATTAAACATTGGAAAGAAAAACATTTGAAAAGGAAGAATGCTAAGGGAGACTTATTGTATCGGATACGAAAATATATCATGAAGCTACAGCAAATAGTGTTGAGTTTAGTCTCGAGTAAACAGATGAATGAAAAGAACAACAAAGTCCATAAGTAGACCCAAAGATGCCCGGGAATTTAATATTTAACGCAGGTGGCATCTCAAAACAGTGAGGAAAAGATGGATTGTTCAGTCATTGGTGTGGGAAAAATGGCTAGATAGCTGAAACACCAATTATTAGCACGCCTTAGCTGCTATTGGCCCGCTTAGACTACATGTTGCAAGAAAGCAATGACGAGTTCTCACACAGGTGCAAAAAGGAAAAACAATAGGCACAAAAATTCCAACTGGAAGATGCAACATACTTCCACCTCTAACTAGTAACTAATTCCTACCTCTAACTGGTAAAATATAAAAGTGAGATGGACCTTCAGTGATGAGGACCAATTATAGCTAAGACGCATGACTAGAAACAAGTCAAGGTAGGGCCATCAAACCTGTTGCTTAAAGAGCTGGAATGATTAAGGTGCTTCTAAGTCAATACTCCCTTTGAAAAAGTGCTCAGGGAAAAGAGGCCAAAGGTGTGCCTCTCCCTCTGAAGCCCAATTCCCTCAAGGTTATCTGTCTGGAAAAGAATTGGGCGCCTAACTACTGGCACTAAAAGTTCTGTATCCAGTTCCATTGTGTGTGGGGGAGGGGCAGGGGGTGGGTTTTCCACAGAAATCCAAGCAATTCTTGGACACCAGCTGGGTGTCCCAGAATTTAACTCAATTCTGACGCGGTCTATCTGGAGATAGGGTCGGGTTCCATAGGTTAAGGGCTAGTCTCACAAGACTGTCCCCCACACCCCCCACTTCAGTTGCAACCCCATGTTGTTACCTATACTGCTGACCGACTGGCCATAAATCAGAGGTTCCCATGATTTCCTCCTTGGGTTTGCTCAATTTGCTGGAGTGGCTCATAAAACTCAGAGAAACATTTTACTTACTAGATTACCAACTTATTATAAAAGGATATTACTCAGGAACCGCCAGATGAATCAGATGCATGGAGCAAGACTGGGGAGAGGGCTGGAGCTTCTGTTCCCTCTCCAAGTGTGCCACTTTCCCCAAACAGCCACATGGTTACCAACCTGGAAGCCCTCTGAAACCCATCCTTTTGGATTTTTGTGTCGGTTTCGTTACACGGGCATGGTTGATGAAATCACTGGCCATTGGCGATGGATTCAAGCACCTCCAGCACCAATCTCTTCCCCCGGGAGGGAGGTCAGGGCGGTGGGGTTAAAAGTTCTAATCCTTTAACCACTCAGCTGGTTCTCCTGGCAGCCTGCCTCCCCCACCCTGCATCCTAGTGCTAAACAAAAATCATCTCGTTAACGTGAGACAATTTTACTGCATTCATTACTTAGGAAATTCCAAGGGTTTTAGGAGCTCTTTGCCAGCACAGGGAAAAGGCCAAATACATGTTTCTTCTTATTAATCATATCACAGGCACCTAGAGCTAACTGGAATGAGATAGGTAAAAAGCCAAGTATATTTTAAAGAGGCTTGCCCTGTCAGGAGAGCCACTGTTGCACTAAAAGGGATTCTAACTTCTTTGCCGAAAGCCACAAGCTTGGTTAGCACGTTATCTGCCATCCAAGTTCATAAAATGTTTCACTGCATTACATACACAGCCTCCATTCTTTTCCAATAAATTTCCTTGCTTCCCATCGGCAGACCAGCGGCTAATGCCATATATTTTCAGATCTCTCTTATGAGAGCTTTTGCCCCACTCTTAGGACCAATTTCCGTTGTAACTTTAGCTAATTGACATTGTAGTAACAATTTCAGAATTTCAATTGCTTGACACAGACAGGAAAAAGGTTTATGGTTTGAGCATATAACACATTTTAAACAAATACAATCCACCGCATCTATTAATGGAACTTTATACCGCTTCTAATTTCCACATATCAGAAATAATTCTGCACCGGGCATCTTTGTGTGGATATCATTTTGCACATGGGCAAGCATATCTGTAGTTTACATTTCTGGAGATACAGGCATGCTTTGGAGATACTGCCAGTCTGGTTCCTTACCAACGCAATAAAGTGAATAGAGCAATAAAGCAAATCAAACAAACATTTTGGTTTCCCAGTGCATATAAAAGTTATGTTTACACTGTATGGTGGTCTAGTAAGTGTGCAGTAACATTACGTATACAAAGACAATGCACATACCTTAGTTAACAAGCAGTTTATTTCTAAAGATTGCCAACCATCATCTGAACTTTCAGGGAGCTGTAATCACAGATCGCGAATCACCGTAACAAATGCAGTAACAATGAAAAAGTTTGACCTATTGTGAGAATTGCCAAAATGTGACAGAGAGACATGAAATGGACAAATGCTGTTGGAAGAATGGCACTGATAGATTTTTTTGACTCAGGGTCGCCACAAGTCTTCAGTTTATAAAAAAAAAGAAACATTATCTGTGGAGCACAACCAAGTGAGATGCATTAAAGGAAGTCTGCCTGTAGACCTGCTAAGCCAAGGGACAAGCACGTTTTAAAATTTGATACTGACTTGCTAGTTTACCCACCCACCACCAGCTGCATATGAGACTACCTGTTTCTTCCCACCTGCACAAATGTTATCATTTCTGCTGAATTTTTTCTCACCTGAGAAGTGAAACGTCACTTTTTATCCTTTTAATATATTTTAGAACTATTTGTATTCTTTTTTTTGGCTTATTCCTGTTGGCCCATTTGTGTCCTTGGGCATGTTTTTCTCTTTTAGTGTTTATTTATTTATTTTGAGAGAGAGAGAGAGAGAGAGAGAAAGCAAGAGGGGAGGAGGGGCAGAGAGAGACTCCCAAGCAGGCTCCATGCCACGAGCACAGAGCCTGACATGGGACTTGAACTCACGAACCATGCGATCATGACTTGAGCCAAAATCAAGTCAGTTGCCTAACCTACTGAGCCACCCACATGCCCCTGGTGTGTCTTTTTCTTATTGATTTATAAGGACTACTTACATATTCAAGAAAAAGTCATTTCTGATATAAATAAAAAATATTTTTCTAGGTACTTATTTATGTTTGGATGCTGTTCATTGTATTTTTTGCCAAGAAGAATTTTCCCCCTTTTTATGTAGTCAAATATCAATTGTGTGTGTGTGTGTGTTTGTGATGCCTGAATTATGGTCTCTCTTTACAAAATGCCTTAATCATAAATGAACATATTATTTAAAGAATACAAACAAAATAACCTTTTTTGTTTTCTTCTAGTATTT
Source organism: Herpailurus yagouaroundi (assembly GCF_014898765.1). Classification (NCBI taxonomy): domain Eukaryota; kingdom Metazoa; phylum Chordata; class Mammalia; order Carnivora; family Felidae; genus Herpailurus; species Herpailurus yagouaroundi. The sequence continues at coordinate 13,227,983 of NW_024412394.1, read as the reverse complement.
GTAGTTTTATATTTTGTTTTAAAATTTGTAAAACAGATGAAATTAATTTTGATGTGAGGGGTTAGGGAGGGATACGTTCAATCTCTACTTGGTAACAATAGTGAGTGCCTTTGTAGGTGACGATTTGTTGGCTATAGAACAAGGCATTGCAGGAGACTAATTTTTCAATGAATAGAGTTTTGCAATTTTGACTTTTGTATCCCATTCGTGTGAAATCTACCAAAACTTCACTGAAATAAGTAAATTATTTATTGTTATGAAACAGGAACAGAAAGGTGAGCAGCCCCTACCCAACTCCACTTTAATATCTCCCTACAGCCATATGGAAACCATGCTGTCAGATCTTGTCATTTTTCAAAAGAAGCTGTAATCTGGATTTTCATGTGAAATCCCCTGTTGTTTGAAATGTTAGCAACTAATTCAGAGTTTTAAGAACATTGCATGGGCCAAGCAAAACACATCTGGAGGCCAGATGGGGCCCACAGGGTGCCAGTTTGGGAATTGCGGTCTAGACATTTATTCCTCTCACCCTTGGAGATTCATTTAAGTGACTTTTCTATGGGCTACTATAACGTAGTGTGCTCAGCCCCTATCATGATGTATTTTAACTGATTGTTGCTGGTCTAGTCTTTCTACTAAGCTACAAGATCCTTGAAGGCAGTGTATATAGATTTTGAGGTCCCCATGGCCTAGCAGTCTTGTACCTAGTCAATATTTAATAAGATAGCTGAATGAATGAATGAATGAATGAATTCCACCACAAGCAGGATCCCTGCCAAGCATCTGAACAAAGCAACTCAGGGTCTCAGGGGTTATCTGATTCAGATCACTCCTTCTTTCTACTCCCTTCTGGCCAAGTGCCCCAGTCCATCCTCAAGGCAACTGAACCTCTGTACCCTACAGTGATTTTATGAACAGGTGGCCTCTTCTAACATGCAAATCTTGGCCACTAGATGTCTCCCTTTGCTTAAAGGACATTCCGAAACCCTGGGGTCAACTGGCGGTTTGCTAAACAGAAACCATACTTCCGCAAAAAATAGAATGTCTTCATCTCAGGCCGCCTCTTCAGATGTTTGTCCTCATGAGGAAGTTGAGTACAGCCACAATGACAAAGAAAAAATGCCCAGGGACAGAATCAGATTTATTTTGTTCTGGGAGAGCTTCTCACCCACAGGATCTCTCCCTTGGGAGACAGAGTGACAGTCTGTTGGGTTTTAGCCTCTAATCCAGCCGACTCCTGACTGTTGTTTGGGAGCCTTGTTTGTGTTACTTTTGTCTGGAGCTATAGGCCAGTGGAGAAATGCACATTCCTGTTAAAGGTCTCGTGTTCTAGAACCTGCATGGTCAAAGCAGGATTCTTGTAAACTGCATCAGATTGAGCATTTCCACTGAGGCTGCCCCGACCCGCGGATGGATTTTTCCACATCACTTTGAGTGTAAGTGGATGGGCTCTGTTGCCTGTGGCTGCACTGTCCCCGCCACACCGGTTGGGTCCCTTGAGTCTAGAGAGAAGGCTGCTTGATGTTGTGTAATTCTCATTTTAAAGACAGGCAGAGGGGAAAAAAAAGCAAAGTTCATGATTTTCGTAGTCAGTGTTACCTCTGGCATTCAAACCCTGTAAGCTCTGAACTGATGACAGGCAGTGGGGGGATTCTGCTTGGCCTTGCTAAGTTTGTCCAGGGCTTTGAATTTAGGGACACGTGAAGCTTACTCGCTGAATGAAATGGAAACGTGGATTCTCTCCGGGGGCTTTGGTGGCCCTTCATTTTACTATGAAAGGTTCAGCTGATAAGAATGCTATGTCTCATTAGTGCCTAAGACCATAATGTTGCCTTGGTCTTTTCTTTGGTTATTCTGGAAAGGTCGGACACTTCTGTTTGTATTTCTCACCTGCCTTTTCTCGCAGGGTACCCTGGTGGCTCAGTCGGTTAAGCGCTCAACTCTTAATCTCTGCTGAGGTCATGATCTCATGTTGCGTGAATTCGAGCCCCGTATCAGGCTCCACACTGACAGTGCATTGCCTGCTTGGGGTTTTCTCTCCCATTCTTTCTCTGCCCCTCCCCCATGCACTCTGTGTCTCTCAAAATGAATAAATAAGCTTAAAAAATTCACAACAACCAAAAAGAGGAACACAGACTTTGAAGGCAGGCCCATCATTTACTTACCTGCTCTGTCCTTCCATTTCCTCACCTATAAAAGGGGAATGATGGTGGGAACTGCCTCGCGGGTTGCTTGGAGTATAAAAGCACTTGGAAACTGCTCAGACCACTACTTGGAACATAGTAAGTGCTTAGTAAATGGGGGCTGTTACTACGTGCTTGACTGTTGATCTCTTCTCTGATTTTCTGCCCAGGCCAGTGTTCATGTGTATAGATTGCTACACTTGTCTGTGATATGGATGGGAAAAGATTTCCTACAGTTTTGTGAGCTCTCCGTTTGTTTATTTGAGTATACCTTATATTCAGGCTAAGTAGCATTACAATGATTAAATACCACCCCCAAACAGTTTCTCATAAGCCCCTTTGACTAAGCTTTATCCTCAAATAACTTAATAATTTCCATCTCTATTTTTTAAGCCTTGGTGTTGAGTGTTAAAAGACTATATCAGTTTTGATAAAATCTTTATTTGTTAGGAAAACCTTCTCACTATAATGTACATTTTACACTCAACTCTTCTCTTTACTGTTCCTTTCAGGTTTGTGTTTTTTTTTTTAAATTGTACTTGAAATATTTCTTATTGCATTTAATCATTTCACAGTGTGGAATAAAGCCACCTGAAACAGCTCAGGGCCTATCACACCCTCGAGTCACCATATCATTCAAAGCGACCAACTGTGTTTACAGCTCCTGGATTACAGCTTCTCTAAGACCAAAGGCAGAGACCTCCTAGCACCTCTGAAGGATAAACACTGCCCTCCAGGATCCTCTCCAGCAGCTCACCTGCTGACCACATTCAGATAGTGCCTCACACCCGGTGATAAGGCGTGATAAGATTTAGAAAACTAGTTCCAATAACGAGATTCTGTTCACTTCGTCCTTTCTCCGGGGCCTCAGGGTTGTTGCTATTTATTGCTGTGACTCTACACTTTTACCAGGAAAGCAAGCCATCAGACTGCCCAGGAAACCAACGCAAACAGAGAGATGATTTGATAGGGTTCAAAGGGCTTCCTCGGCCCCCTGGTCTTCCTCCTTGTTCTCTTGGGCATCTATCTATAGGATGCCGGGGCTGGGGGCTGGTTTAGTCAAGGAAGTTCTGTGGTCCAGATGAGCAGACGATATAAAATATACCAGAGGGACCAAAACACATTCGTTTAGCTGCCTTTGTATGCTCAAGTGGACACCTTGTACCTGCTTCACAGGGGAGTGTGTGCGATTTTGCAGCCAAAGGAGAGTTGCCATTGTACCAGAGGAGCAAGCCTTCCTCAACTCTGCCTTCCCAGAAGACCAGCTCTCCTTGGGCTCAGAAGAATGATATGTCACCATGCTGCCACAGTGAGAAAAAACCCGTGTTACTCTCTTTTGCTTTCTGTCCTCCGCAGGGACTCCGGAGCCCTATAACCTAACCAGGAAGTATCGAATTCAGCCTCGCATGTGTTAGTAGATGGTTAGGAGGAAACTAGAAGGGTTGAGTAAGTGGCTTACTGATGAGTCACCCATCAGTAATTCAAAAGCACACCCTATTTGTGAAACAACCTAAACATTGGGCATACTATGATCTCCTTCCATTAAATGCGGAATTAACAATTAAATATATTCATTTGTTTGGATTCAGATTTTCTCCAAAACCAATCTACTCAAGGAATTATTGATGTCTATTGGGTGCCTAATTTTCTACTATCTGCTAAAGTGTTTTCGGTCTAAGAAGAAACTATAGGGATCCCTTTGGTTCCAAGGGCCACATGCCAGCCCCTAGGAAGTTGCTGGGCTTTGCAACACGATGAGCTGGAGGTCACTAACAGACCTTCTATCTGAGCTGCAAGCCCTCCCCCATTAAGCTCCAGAGTAATTGGCCATTTTGTCTGTCTTACTCCTTCGCCTGACCCCCTTCCAATTCCACGGCCACTTCCCTCCCTAAGTAATTAATAGACTATTAGTACCATTTTATAAACACATTCCCACTGTGGTGTCAGTGACTTCTGTGCTCCTACATGCACTTGCATTTTAACACAGACAATAGGAAACAAATAGCACTGAACTGAAAAGATGGCATTTAATTCTAGAACTTCAGACATCAGATCAACTGAGTGAGGACCTTCTGGAAGCCCTCGACCTTCTGTACTGAAAGGAAATTTGGTCTCCATTTGCAATTGGTGGATCTGGAAAATGCGCAAAACCCTGCAGAAAGGGCACAGCAGAGAGTGACATTGACTTGATTAGACTACGAGATCAGGTCTATTTTGCCCAGGCTGGTGGCCGACAAAGGAGGGATGGCTGATGCCTTTGAACAGTTAGGGGTTGTCAAGTCGTCTTTGTTCTCTTGATAACTTCTCCACTGGACCAGACTTAGTCCTGATCATGAAAAATTAGGCTATAGACCAAGTGGCTCAATTGGTATTGGAAACAAGAAGAGCACATTGTGTTTAGGCCAAAGGTCTTCAGCATGAAATTATGAGCTCCAATTTTATTCGGAGAATTGTTCACTCTAAAAGAGATATTTCTATTAGAATCCAGTGCTCTGAAGATCATTTTCTCCTTCTGAAGAAGATGAATGTTTTCTCTTCTGTGATGAGAACAATGTACCTGATTGACTTCCCCTTTTCTTGAATGCTAGGAAGCTCTTCTCCTAAACTTAAGCTTCAAATTTATAAAATAGTGTAGATACCTCATAGGTTTCTATTTGCATTCTTTTTCTCCATTGACACTCTATAGCTTCCCTTTCTATCATTTGTGTAGTGTACGTAGAACTTTCATAGTTCACGTTTCCTTATTTCTAGTCCAATATAATGTTTTTAAATGCATTGACATGGTGAGCCACCTCAAGTCACTTGCAGAATATAAGGGTGTTAGGGGCACCTGGGTGGCTCAGTCAGTTAAACGTCTGACACGCGATTTCAGCTCAGGTTATGATCTCGCAGTTTGTGAGTTTAAGCCCCACATCAGACTCTGTGCTGAGAGTGCTGAACCTGCTTGGGATTTTCTCTCTCTCCCTCTCTCTCTGCCGCTCCCCTGCTTGTGCTGTCTTTCTCTCAAAAATTAATAAATAAACACTTAAAAAATATATGTGTGTGTGTGTGTGTGTGTGTGTGTGTGTACGTGTGTATGGTAATTTTCAAATCAGATGGGTCCTTAGAAAGCAAAGAAGCATGTATTAAAAAGTTAACATGATTCCATTCTAGGTTTTCTAAGGCCAAAGAGCATTCCACCCTCAGCATGTACGCTGTTGTTCTCTTTTGCCCATTCCATATTATCCCACGGGTAAGTCTGAGGTTCCTTTGTCTGGGAAAGAAGTCAGAAAAGGAAAAATAATATTGACCCCTATCTTCACTCCACTGGAATTGCCCACCTCCCCCGCCATTGGAATTATACACGAAGGGCCGCATTCCTTCCGCTTTATGGGGTATGACCCGCGGGTGTCCTGAGGCTGGACATGAAACTCGACAGAGTGGCATTTGATAACAAACTGATCTAGGACAGAAGTGTTCCGCGTTCCCCTAGAGCATTTTTTCCCCCACTTTCCTTTTGTGGTTTCAGAAATCTGCTGCAAGAATCGTTAGGTCTTGGGCTCAGATCTCCTTCCTCTTACCAGGCCTGGTATTGACTCCAAGTGGGAGGGAGAGTCAGCATAAAAGTATTTCTCTTTTCCTTCTTGAAGGGGGTGTGTCCTGGGCTTGTCTGCCTACAAGGGCAGCAACATGCACCAGGAGTTGCTTATGAATCAGTGGACCTGCATGAATGCCAGTAAGCTGCTGGTCAGATATTAGCGATGTCTTTCCAAACAGCATTAAGAAGTGATTGAACCACAGGTACACTGGAGGAGGGGCTCCCTAAGGCTGTGATGTGAAGAGAGGAATCACCAGGTAAGCCCAATAGCTGAGATTTGATTCCTTAGACTGTGTATTGCTATCACCCAGTACTACCTGTTGAGTTGAGATCCCTTTCCCCCGGGGAAAACTCTGATTTCAACATCCCATTTCCCAAAGAAGGCTAAATAAAGGAACAGAGGATGGAAAAAGCAACAAGCAGAGATGAGCAGAGAGTTCATCCTCTTGGTGACTATATAAATTGAGGGAATTTGCTGATTCGCAGACTCCAGGTTTGCTGACTCAAAGCACACACATCTCCCTATCGATTATAACACAGAATAGGGGGTACCCTCTTCTTCAGGTGTGCCTGGGAGGTAGATTGGCTGGAATAAAGAAGGTGCCACCAAGGAAACTTACAAATATCAGTCTCACGACTTCCACTGGTTAGTAATGTATTAGCTTTAGCAATCTCTTAAAATACAAATATTCTCGAGAAGATTAAATTTATTTTCACTTTAGAATGAATTCATATAAGCTCTGCATGAACCAGTATAAATCTGGGAAGTACTTTGCAATTTAGCTCCTTCCCTGAACTGAGAAAAAATCCAAACATTGACCCTTACAATCATTTCCCTGCTCCTTCCCACTAATATATATAAAGTGATAACTCTATTTTCTCACTGATGGGCCTTGAAAATTGGTAATTTTTCTTTTCCTTTTCCTTTTTTTGAAATGAAAAATTCATTTATGTGAGCCTGATATCCTAGATATGGGAAGTTACTGGAGAAAGTACAGAAAGAAGATCAAGGTGGAAGAGATATAGATAAATGATACCTGTGGCTTTTCCGTGACGACACCTATTAAACTAATCTTGATAATAACACACATTGGTGCGAAATTACAGATAGGAAAGAAATAATAAAAATAGATAAGCATAGGGGCGCCTGGGTGGCTCAGTCAGTTAAGTGGCCGACTTCGGCTCAGGTCATGATCTCACAGTCCGTGAGTTCATGCTCTGTCTCTCCCTGTCTCAAAAATAAAAATAAAAAAATGTTAAAAAAATTTAAAAAAATAGATAAGCATATATTCTATAATCTATTAGAATATTTGCACAGCCTTTTATTTATTTTCTTTTCCTGTAACAGACCACTGCTACTTATACAACCATCATCGAAATTAAGAGCAATCTTACAAAATGGCCACACTTAGTAATACTAGCAAGGGTTATAACCTTGCGCACATTATTTAAGCTTTTCGTGCTCTGATTACTAAATTTGCTGAATGGGGGCAATAAGCATTAAGACTTAAAATCAGAGCACGTGCATGTTGAGATTTACCAGGTTGACTTGCAAACACTTCTGTTTTGTACACAGCCACAAACTGATGGGAACTGTTGTTGACATGCCTCACGGGTGTACACGCCCTGCCCCTCTAAAATGGCAGTCAATTTCTATAATTTTTTTAAAGTTTATTTTTATTTATATTTGAGAGAGAGAGCATGAGCAGGGGAAGGGCAGAGAGAAAGAGAGAGAGGGACAGAGAGAATCTCAAGCAGGCTCCATGCTGTCAGCCCAGAGCCCAATGCGGAATTGGACCTCATGTACCCCGTGGGGCTCAATCTCACAAACTGAACCTCACTTGATGTGAAGTGAACCAGAGTCTGCACTTAACGGGTTGAGCCACCCAGGCACCCCTATTTATTTTTTTTAAGTAGGGGTAGAGTTCCCATTACACAGTTTGTCTCTTGCTGTGCTGAGGGTAAGGAGAACACCAGATTTTTGCATCCACATGCCCTCTGATGTCATTCATTCATTCCACAATTAAAGGAATGTAAATATTCTCCTAAAAAAATAAATGAACACATTCATTTAAACTAGGGTCTGTAAGTAACCGATTTAGCACTTTGGTTGGGAGCAACAGTAAACCGGAAGCAGCCAGAGGGTACTGAGTATCGAAGGGCATTACCAGCGGGAGGGGTGTGCCATAAAGGGTGAAGAACTCAGACAGTGGAGAAGTGGTATCCTGGGTACAATGTCACTGAATTCTCAGTTTTGCTTAACGCCGCTTAGGAAACCATAGTCCAGCCAATCTAAACATGTATTTACCACTTCAACAATATTCTGCCTTGTTTTCTTCCTCAAGCTCTTTGGCCGGAAAAACCCATAGCTACAGAAAAGGGGAAACTGCTCCCAGACACATCGGGGAGTTCTAGTTGTGTTTGAGCAGGGAAGTGCTCACAGGATGTCAGGGTCTCTACAGTTCAAGGATAGATAGACACCTGTTCTTAATAGTTGTGAAAATAACCTAGAAACTTGGAGGGATAGTGGAAAAGGTCTATAGTATCATGGCCTGAAACATAGTCTGTCACATGCACAGCTGATTCTAGCTTTGCTGAATGGTACACAAAACCCGTGGGGAAGGGAGGCCCTCTTACCACCCCTCTCCCCTCAAAGCCAAAGATAATCTCAGGGGGTCCTGTTCAATGGCAGGTGGAAACCTGGGCTCTGAGATGTTGAGAATGAAATTCCGCAAGAATCAGCGTGACAGTGCCTGGAACTTCATAAGGTTGGAGTAAATTCCCCGCGAGTAGGCAGTTGAATAAATAACAGGTAAAGAGGAGAATAGCAGTGGGGTATGTAGCCCTCAAACTGTGAAACTGTAGTGAAATCTCGTTGATGAGGGTTCTCAGGCCCCCATGGTGTCTCTGGGTCCTCATTGTAAATGTCAGTTTTTAATCTCTGAGGCCCACACACCTTGGAAACTCTAGGTTTTTTTTTTGTTTTGTTTTGTTTTAAATAAAGTCTTTTGAAATTAAGATGTTAAATAAAGTCTAAGATAATTTCCTTATTTGCTTTTTTATACTAAGATTAAATAAAAAAAGACCCTGATCATATAAGTTCCTTTATTGTTTAGGGGTAAGCACCCATTTCCTGTAAATTTGTGGTATTAGGATAGCTGGTCACAATGGAACAGGTTCACACCTGCGAAGTTTTGGGTAAAAAGACCTTGTCTTAAGGAGATTATATTTTCTATGAAAACCTTGCACACTTGTGTTTGTAGTTTAGCCTAATTTTGTTTGAAGACTTTTGTATACTTAATCTCTTAGCGAATCTGGCTAATTGTTTCCCATAAGAAACTTAACGATACAATTCTTAGGTATGTTACACTCTACTGCGTTGTTGATCAAGATACCAATTAAACAAGTGAATGGTAAAAAAAAAAAAAAAAAAAAGACACAGTGGTGATACATAAGTCAGAATTTCACTATGTGACAAGGTGGCCTTTAAAACTGATAAAGGATTATCAAGATGTCTTGATAAAGAATGGTTCAGTCAAGAAACATAGTTGGGATAACTGGTTGTTCATTTGGGGGAAAATGAACGTAAACGCCTATTTCATACCAAAACCTAAAGTAAGTCCAGAAGGATTAAAAGTTTAAATGTACTTTAAAATGAAAGTTTAGAAGGAAACATAGAATATTTTTATAATCATTTTATAAAACATTTTTTTTGAGGTTGACTCCTAGTTTAAAATACAAAATGGGAAAGATCGACAGATGTGATTTCACAAACATTTTGAGCTCTTGTGCAGAACATAAAAAGTTAAAAGACCAAAGACAAATGGGCACAGATTTGTAACAGAAGTGAAAAAAAGCCAATATCCATGGTACATAAAAGCTCCAAAGAAGCAGTTCTTAAGAAAAAGTAAACATTTCCATAGAAAAACTTAGAACAATGACTTAAAAAGTCAAGCCAGGAAAAAAAAAAATACAAATGGTTAATAAACATCTGAAAAACAATGCTTATTCTTAGTGATAATCAAAGACATGGAAATTAAAGCAATTAGAAAAAAATTTTGCTTATCGATTTGGCAAACACTAAAAAAGATGCTGGGGACAGGGTGATGAAACTGGCATTTCTACACCTCACTGGGGTGTGGACAGGGGTACAAACGAGGAGGTCACGTTGGCCATGCGGATCAGAAGTCAAAGTGCACAGAGGCAGGACTTCACTCTAACCTGGAAAAATCCCGATTTGCCTGGAATTAAGGATATGCAAGAAGTTTCACAGAAGGAACATTTGAGGGCAGATGGTAAGAGTCCAAATAACGAATTTGCCACCATAATGCGTCTTTATCTGAACATAGAGCGGAGCCTGGAAGGTTTTGGAATATCAACTGCCATAATATTTGCAAGGTAGGGGGAATGCCAGGAAACTGGTTCTATTTCTAGAAGAATCACTTGGGGAATATGATTGAAAAACTTGCTTTTACTCATCGGGAAATTATGATGAAAATACTGTTACTAGGCATAGGGAAACAGAGAATGATTGTTTTTTGGTGTATTTGAAATAATTAAGATTTATCACTCTATGGCTCTAAGCATTGAATGGAAGCTGGATATTTGTGTTATTTAAAAAGATACACAGGAAGAGCTTGTTACGTCTTTAATCCGAACTTTCACATAAGAAGTTGCCACAAAGCCTGTTCTCTGGTTCTTTCCAGTAGGCCTGATAAAGTGTGTTTTCATCCGTTGACACTGAAGACACTCATATTTGTTAGAAGGATTGCTTTGAAATGTATACTCTTCTTTTTCTTGAACAAAGAAACCTTATTCGTAAGGAAGTCAGATGGAGATCAAATTAACAATCAGGATTTTCTTAAAATCATCTCCCAAGCAACAAAATGCATTGGCTCAAAGTCCAAGAGGAAGGTTAGATTGTTTTGGGGAGAGAAATTTAGAGAAATAGTTGATAAATTCTTTTTAAAGAATAAAAATCTCTTTAAAGGATAAACATTTAAAGATAAGCCTTTATGTAGGATTCAGGCCTGCCCTTTTCATTTTCTGCAAGTGTCAAATGGAAATAATTCCCACTTTATTTACAACATTGCCAAGATAACCAAATCAATCCATATGAAAGTATTTTGTAAACTAGAAAGAATTATTCTTATTTCTTCTTCTTATGTAACCATCACCTCCCTCAAGTGCCATGCAACTACTTTTTCAAAGGAACAATATGAGAGGAAGTTCAAATTCCATGAGTTTTGCCCATGGAGTCATGTGAGGAAGAAGTCATCTGGGGATTCCAGGAAGGCTGGGTCCCCATTGCTGAGCTGAAGGCTTGGCTGGAAGAAACAGCTTGGCACCTTCTCTGGAATGCCATTGATCATCCTTTAAGGACTTGGTGGTAATGTTGACTCTACCGAACCAAGAGTGACAGGAGAAAAGCTTCAGTTACAAGGCATTGGAATAGAGCCAACCCCTGAGGCTGGCAGTCAGGCTCTTACAACGGGATTGAGTTGGACTTGTCTGTAGGAAATGAACTGTATTAGAACATCCATATTGGGTGATGAGCTCAGAACAACAGTTCATCCTGTAACTAAGACACAAAGCACAGATGGAATGACTTAAAAAAGCCCAGAATCTTTGTTCGTGGGGAACACACAGCTGTGCTAGGCTGACAGCACCAGCATTAGGAGTAATCCGCTGCAACTGAAGTTCCCATGAGTGGCAAAGGACACGCAGACTTGTAAAACGTATGTTAATTTTTGGAACAAAAAGGATCAGAGGAGGAGGTAGGGTCACAAGCTGGACTCTGAAGGGAGATCCCTTCGATGCGATGTTGGAGAGTTTAAATAGGAAACAGAGACCCCAGCAACCCAGAAGTTCTCCTCAAAAGTGGGTCTGGATCGCTGCTTTTGGAGTTTCTCTTAATGGGTAGAGTTAGGGTGTATGAACAGCCCGCCTGACTGTGCTGTGAACCGCCAGTGCTTGGCACGGTGCCTGGGAAATTGGAAGCTCTCAAGTTAGAGTTCAGCAGATTGGTAAAGTGTCCTGGGGAAGGAATGACTGAGCTAAGTCATTCATCCCTTTGGTCTCTTCCAGGCTTAAAGTTTTAGGATTTTTAAAAATCACACCTCTATTCTCAACCCAAGGGCATCATTCTTAGTAGGTTTTCAGCCCATTTCAAAAGATGTTCCAGAATTAGAATAACCAGTTTGAGGAGAAAACAGGTATAAAGCCCAGTAAATTTTTTTTTTTTATCTTTCCCAGGTTCTATTTGATGACTGACACACACTAAGGAAAAGAACAATAAATAAATAATATGCAAATAGAACTTGGGAAATGGGCATATAACAATAGAATCTGAATGTGAATGGATTTGAACTCACCTTATTCTATTGGTTATTTTATAGAGGAGGAAACTGAGTCCAGCAAGTTCTGTTTTGTTTTGTTTTTTAAATTTCACAAGTTCTGACAGATAAGAGACAAACCTGGGGTTGGATTCTAATTAATCTAGGTCTTTTCCACTGTGTTTATACAACAGAAGCATGCTAAAAAACCTGCTAAAATGTGAAATACGGGCTTAAAATTTACCCTGCACACATATTTATGCAGATACTCACTGAGATTCTAAATAACTTTAAATTAGAAAAAAATTTTATTAATGTTTACTTATTTTTGAGAGAGAGAGATAGACAGAGTGCAAGCAGGGGAGGGGTAGAGAGAGGGGGAGACACAGAATCTGAAATAGGCTCCAGGCTCCAAGCTGTCAGCACAGAGCCTGCCACGGGGCTTGAACTCATAAGCTGTGAGATCATGACCTGAGTCGAAGTCAAATGACTAAGCCACCCAAGGCCCCCCAAGATTTTAAATAACTTTAAATTGTAGTTCTTCCAGAAGGAGTTTGTCTAGTTCATAAGGTTCACCAGACCTCCCAGCATTTTTCCAGATGTGAATGGGTTGCCTTCTCTGTCCCCACCTATCTTTTCACCTTTTCTACTATATCTGCCTACTTAAAGGAGCACAAAGAAACTTTTCTCAAAGGCAAAAGGCCCAAGGATTCCTACACAAAGACAGATCCGATGAAAATGTTACCAAAGAGTTATAAAATAAGACATGAAATAAAACCAACGTTGTATAGGTCCTCTGCCTGTAAAGCAAGCACTTCTATTCGAGTCATGATTTCTTTCAGATCCTAGCTGGAGATCTGCTCTTTGCATTAGCATGTGTGTGTGTGTGTGTGTGTGTGTGTGTGTGTGTGTGCATGTGTTGTATACACGTGCCCATGTGAGTCCAAGACAGAGAGGAGGGAGACAACTCTACTAGGATTTCTTCTATTTATGGAGGAAGAAACAATCCCATAAATATTGGTGCCAACAAAGCAGCCCAACGGGTCAACCGTGCCTAAGATTAGAATGTTGCTAAAAATTCTGGGAAGTGTAGGTGTGAGCAGTTCCAACTAAGCACCGCTGTTGATAAGGTGACAGCTGTTGACATAAATAAATAATACTTGGAGCCCATAAATACATAACTGGAAGAATGGAGAGACAATGGACAGCCTTCTCCACAGGCATAACAGCAAGTCTTAATGATTGTTCTCTGCAAACTGAAGGACAGGGATTATCAGGAATGAATTCACTTAAATGAATTCAAGGAAGTGACGAGAGTCTTGCCATGGCCAAGCCTTCCCTCTGCAGCCAGTGCCAACACAGCTGTGGCTCAGGCATCATTGGCCCCCAGCTGCCAAAAGCAAGTGATGTAAACACATATACTCTGATGACAACAACAGCTCCTTGTTTGTGGCTAAGGCACACGGATTCAGAGAATTTTTAATAATCAGGACCCTTTCAGTTTGGAAAGGAAGTCCTGAGAATACCACGAAGTTTGCCTCGAGTAAAGGCAATGTTAAGTGGGATTTAAGATTACCGTACCCATCACACACACACACACACACACACAGTATTTCTTGACATCTACACTGTTTACGACTCTCCTTTGAGTCAGATAATTCAGTTACTATGAAACTGTATTACCTTGAGGCTGAAATCCATCCTTCTATGTACATAGCGGTGGCCATTGACCTGGGAGCGTCTTTATTTGGTTAAGTTAATTTGGTTCACAATCGAAGTCAAATTCTGACACAATTCAACAAGTAACTGTAAAAACTGGTGCTGAAATTGAAATATTAGTAATGTTCATTTTAACCACTAACATAATTGAGGCTTATCACCCACCAGGTATTGTTTTGGTTAGTTTGTATGCAATAATGCATTCAACTCTCGTAAGAACTTCTGAATTATATACTATTTCCTCCATGTTATAGGTTAGTAAACTGAGGTACGGGAAGCCTGAGAAAATGTCAGAGGGCATCTACTTGATAATATCAAAGCTGGTAACTGAACCCTGGACAATTCAACTACAGTGCTTGTTTTGATCCATGTGCCTTGAGATACCATTTTCCCACCTTTGACTAGTTGGCAAATAGAGGATGCCCAGTTAAATTTGAATTTCAGACAAACAACGAATAATTCTGGACAATGAATCGTGTCCCAAATGTTGTATGGCACATACTTAACACTGAAACATTAGCCATTAGTTACCTGAAATCCAGTCTTCCAACTCTATCTAAGGAGGAGGTGTTTACACCAAGGGAGCAAAGAAAAAAATTTGATTAGTTTGAGCTTTGGTCCCAAGCCCCACATTAGAATTCAAATCACAGGGTTGGCCTTAGGGCAGAACTCCTTTTTCCTATCCCAGAACCAGTCTAGAATAATAACTCTCAAACCTGCCTGGAGGCCAGCATCTCTTGGTAACTTTAATAATGTACATGGCTGGGCCTAGCCTGTTTGAGATTTAGTACGCTTAGGGTGGGATGCAGACACTTGCATTTTCTAATGAGCTTCCCAGTGTTTTCTTTTCTCATCCGCTTCTTCTTTCCCCATCTTGTTTTATAGTCTAGCTATTCATGATTGGCCTACAGAGCGGTGACTGAGAATCACTGTTCTGAAGTCCTGACTGTAAGTGACAGTTTACCATTTCTAGCAAGTCCGAGGAGACAGCCTGGAATACACCCTCCACATGGGAGGAAGAGTGGATAAAGGGGCCAAAAGTATGAGAAAGAGTTTCCTTATGACGCCCAGGCTGTCATCTAGGCCTTATTGGGTTGGGTTTGCAGCCTCCAGTCTGGACAACATAGGTGAGAAAGAAGATTTTTCAGAGAGAGATTGAGAGGGAGAATTGAGAGAAAGACCCATATGAGGGCGAGCCTCCCACTGGGACACAGACCCTTGCACAAGGACAGGATAGATCACACCTTACAGGCACAGAGACTGGTTCCCTCTTTGAAATCTTCACCACTACAGACCGTGGTCCAAACAGTGCTCAGGAACTGACATTAAAATGTTTTCCCTGGAGGTGGAGAAAAAGTGAAAATGGGGTTGGAAAGAGCACAGGCTTCCTCTGCAATGTGGCTGCACTCCAAGAAGGTATTGGAACTATTGGGACTTTATCAAGATGAAAAGTTTCTGCATAGTGAAGGAAATAATCAACAAAACTAAAAGGTAGCCTATGGTATTAGAGAAGATATTTGCAAGTGACATATCTGATAGAAGTTAGTATCCAAAATCTGTAAAACAACTTAACGAACTCTACACTCAGGAAATGAATAATCCAATTAAAAAATGGACAGAAGACATGAATAGACATTTTTCCAAAGAAGACATTTGGGTGGCCAACACATACATGAAAAAATGCTCAACGTCACTCATCATTAGGGAAACACAAATAAAAATCACAATGAGATATCACCTCACATCTGTCAAAATGGCTAAAATCAACAACACAAGAAACAACAGGTGTTGACGAGGATGTGGAGAAAGGGGAACCCTCTTGAACTGTTGGTAAGAATGCAAACTGGTGCAGCCACTCTGGACAACAGTATGGAGATTCCTCAAAAAGTTCAAACTAGAACTACTTTACTACCCAAAAATTTTACTGCTAGGTATTTCCCTGAAGAATACAAAGGGATACATGCACCCTGATGTTTATAGCAGCATTAACTATAATAGCCAAGATATGGAAATAACCAACTGATGAATGGATAAAGATGTGGTATGTGTGTGTGCGTGTGCGTGCGTGTGTGTGTGTGTGTGTGTGTGTGTGTGTGTGTAATATTACTCAGCCATAAAAAAGAATGAAATCTTGCCATTTGTAATGACATGGGTAGAGTTGGACACTATTACACTAAATTGAAATATGTCAGTCAGAGAAAGACAAATAGCTTTCCACAAATGTGGAATTTAAGAAACAAAACAAATGAGAAAAGGGAAAAAGACAGAGAGAGAGAGAGATAAACCAAGACACTTTTAACTAAAGAGAACAAGGGGCGCCTGGGTGGCGCAGTCGGTTAAGCGTCCGACTTCAGCTCAGGTCACAATCTCGCGGTCTGTGAGTTCGAGCCCCGCGTCAGGCTCTGGGCTGATGGCTCAGAGCCTGGAGCCTGTTTCCGATTCTGTGTCTCCCTCTCTCTCTCTGCCCCTCCCCCGTTCATGCTCTGTCTCTCTCTGTCCCAAAAATAAATAAACGTTGAAAAAAAAATTAACTAAAGAGAACAAGCTGATGGTTAACCAGAGAGGAGGTAGGTGGGAGGATGGGTTAAATGGACAATGGAGACTAAGGAGGGCACTTGCTGTGATGAGCGCCAAGTGATGTATGGAAGTGTGAAATCACTATTTTGTACACCTGAAACTAATATTACACTGTATGTTAACTAACTGGAATTTGAATAAAAACAACAGCAACCACACACACAAAAAAACAAATAGAAATGTCCAAGGGCACGTCGCAGAAATTATTAAGTTCCATTTCACAGAATTGTTCTGTTACTTAACTATTCTGTTCTGTTATTTATACATACATACTCCTACATTTTATTATACGTGTGTCTATACATGCACATGTTATAAAATATATTTCTTTTTATCGAGCCTGGTCAAAATGTTTGAAAAACACTGCCCTAAGCACAAATACCCATCACTTTGAGAATGCACAGAGCAGGCCAGAGGAAATAGGACCCGAAGAAGATAAATTTTGAGAAGCAAGAATCTATAAGAACAATCTGGAGCATAGGCTGCTGCTCAAAGAAAGTTAAAAATCAGTAGATTTTGAAGGAGTTTTGGCAAGTGGGAAGGTAGCGACGGGAGAGGACCGAAATTCACCTAAGGGGAGAAGGTAAACACAAAAGTTGTATATGGTTCATTGCTTATTTTTCTTACTTCCCTAGAAAGCCCTGGAAAGGATCGCTGCTGACACGTAGGCCACGCCTGTGGTAGTCTTTATCCTGTCCCTAATGCCTTTTTTCTCTTCTTGTAGACCAGAGGGCAAAGTGTGGGGGCCTGTCAGGCATGTCAGGACTTGTGTGAGGGTTAAGGTACACCCAGGAAACAAGGTAAGAGCTGGAAGGCAGGGTCCAACTCTGCGTTTTCTGTGCTGCTGGTCAAGCACACTTATTCTAATGGTGGGTTATCGAGGCTAGGAATCCTATTTTTTCGTCGTTTCCTATGGCGATGTGAAAGAATGTTGCGAGCCCATTGCACTCCTTCATTTCTGTCGATGCTGTCCAATACCACTTTTCAAACATTGTGAGAAAAACCCCACGTAAAATGTGCCACCTTAACCATTTTTAAGTGTGTGGTTTCAGTAGTGTTAATTAAGTATATTCACATTGGTATACATCAGATCTCTGGAACTTTCTCATCTGGCAAAACTGAAACTTAGACCCATGAAATAGCAAGTCCCCATTTCCCCCTCCCCCAAGCCCTTGGCAACTGCCATTCTACTTTCCATTTCTATGAGCCTGACTACTTTAGATACTTTATACAAGTGGAATCATACAGGATTTGCCTTTTTGCAGTTGGCTTCTTTTTCTTAATATAATGCTCTTGAGGTTTACCCATATTGTATCATGGGACAGGATTTCCTTTTATTTTAAGGCTGAATACTATTCTGTGCCTAATAAAACTTTTGGCAATAACAGAAATGTCCTGTGTCTACACTGCCTAATATTGGTAGCTGCCAGCTACATGTGGTTATCGAATACCTGAAAAATGGCTGGTGTGACTGAGGTGTTGCATTGTTCATTTCATTTTATTGTAATTAAAATTAAAATTCAGACTGCCACATGTATCCCGTGGCTACTATATTGGACAGAACAATTCTAACTTATGGTGATTTTTTGTTGTTGACACCAAATAACCCGGGTATAAATGATGAATTTTGTGACCCTGACCATGTGCTGAATTTTGTCTCAATTCTTCTCACATAACCATAAGCTTGAGGATAATTCGTTGATAATTACGTCAACTATAAAGAAGGAAATTTGCTGCATTGCTTCATTATTTTATGCTTAAACACTGATTCCATATATATTCCAATATATATTCCATA
Organism: Herpailurus yagouaroundi; assembly: GCF_014898765.1. Classification (NCBI taxonomy): domain Eukaryota; kingdom Metazoa; phylum Chordata; class Mammalia; order Carnivora; family Felidae; genus Herpailurus; species Herpailurus yagouaroundi. The sequence goes on along the minus strand of NW_024412394.1, from coordinate 13,209,794 downwards.
TATATTAATGCTTCTAAGGATCATTGGTTATTTTAATGCTTGCTTTTACTGATAAAAGGGAAACCGTGAAATATAAAAAGGCTGGATGTTGAATGCATTTAGTCACAAAGTTAAGCAAGTCATAATTTTAAAATAGCCTGTGTTGGGGCGCCTGGGTGGCTCACTCGGTTGAGCGTCCGACTTCGGCTCAGGTCATGATCTCACAGTTCGTGGGTTCGAGCCCCACATCAGGCTCTGTGCTGACCACTTGCTCAGAGCCTGAAGCCTGCTTCAGATTCTGTGTCTCCTACTCTCTCTGCCCCTCCCCTGTTCACTCTTTGTCTCTGTTTCTCAAAAATAAATGTAAAAAAATTTTTTTTTAAATAAATAAATAAAATAAAATAGCCTGTGTTTAGGCAAATTTGAGTGCTCTTGAGCAATTTTCTGGGAAGTTTGGAAAGACAGAGACTTAATACCTTCTGCTCCTGGAGCGAAAGTAATGGTATCTCAGGCTACACACGTGAAATGGAAAAATCATCAAACACTCAGGGCTTCTGATCTGCTCATTTAGGCCCAACCACTGTGTGCATTTTTAAATTTTGGCTTGAACGACTTGTTTTTTTGTTTTTGTTTTTGGTGTTGGTGGTGGTTTTTTGTTGTTTGGTTTTTTGGGTTTTTTTTGGTTTTAGTTTTGGTTTTGTTCTTTTTTTTTTTTTGTTTTTTTTTTTTTTTGGTTTTTTTTGCATCAGCTTTGCAGCCTTGCATGGTACATCAATCGTCTGGCCACAGACCGTGAGCCCGGTTGAGTCCACGGTAAGGAGGGAGACCAGCTGAAGATGAAATTGCACATGCTCTGGCTCATCTCTTTCTTCACACTCACTGACGGCGGGGAAGGCTTCCTGGGGGTGAGTTGGCACATGCCCCATTTTTCCTCCTTACCGCCACTCTTCTCTCCCTCTGCACTTTGAGAACCTATCACTCCCTCAGCAACTGGAGCTATATAAGTTAGTAGACTTGGAATCAGAAGTCCTGGGCTCTTGTCTCAACATCACCAACATGAGCTGTGTAGCCTTGGACAAACAGTTTCATCTCCTCGAGCTTAGATGATCGAACTGCAAAATAAGGAACTCAGGCTGAACCATCTTGGAGATCTCTGCTAGCTCAGCACATTCCTTCCTATGGTTTCTTTGACCAAGAAGAGGCATACAGATTGGCATGGGCAATCCTTGGACTCTCTTCCCTCTCTACGCTCACTTTCTTGATGCTTTCATCTAGGATCATGGTTTTAATGTTCTCTGATGGCTCCCCAATTTACATCTACCTCTCAGCCTTTTCCCCTGAACTCTAACCCTGTGTATCTACTACCTACTTGCTATTTCCAGTTGGGTGTCCAATAGGCCCCTTAAGTTAATGAGTCCAAAATTAAATTCTTGAGTTTTTCCTTGCCAAGCTTGCTTCTCCTTTCTCATTTCAGCAAGTGGTGCCATTGTCCCTCTAGATGCCTGGGAAGAAAATTTATTTTCGTGCTTGACTCTCCTCATAATCCATATCTAAACCATTGGCTCTTGTTTTGTTTTGCTTTATCTTTATAACACACCCAGAATTCAAACATTTCTCATTACCTCTATGGCTACCACCTCAATCCACACCTTCAGTATCTCTCACCTGTGTTATTGCACTAACTCTTGAGATGCTCTCATTGCTTTTGTGCTTGTCTGTTCCTAACATGGCTGCGGGATTGAACCTTCTAAAAAGTAAAGTAGAGCATTCTCACGTCTGTTCAGAACTCTCCGGTGGGTTCCTATCTCACTGAAGTAAAAGCTAAACCATTGCTATAGCCTATAAAGATCTACACAGCCTGTCTCCTTGGAGATACTCTCTGATCTCACTTCCTGCCCCTCTCCCCTTACCCATTCCGCTGAGCTACTCTGGCCTCCTCATTCTGTCCTCCCATGCCAGGCATGTTCTCATCCCAAGGATATTGCATGTGCTGTTCCCTCTGCCTGGAAAGTTCTTTTCCAGGGATTCTCAGTTCCTCACCTCCTTCAGGGTTGTGCTCAAAAGTTGCCTCAGTGAGGTCTTCTCTGGCCACCTCTCCACCATCCCTGGCTTGGATTTTTAGATCCATAATTTCAATTGTTCTGGGAGTTCCAACAGCGCCTTATGAAGTACATCATTACAAGGCCATGTTGTAATTATTCTTTTGTTCCCCTCTTAAATAGAGAAATGAAGGCATGAAAACAAAAAGAGGACTCACTGTGAATAAGAAAAATCATCCAGGTGAGACTCCTGTAGAGTGTGGTGTGATAGACACTGGTGCCAAGGGACCAGGGTTCAAACCTCAGTAGTGCTTGTGACTGGTGGTATGACCCTAAATCTGTGAAATGAGAATAACAGCAATCCCTACTAGCAAAACATTTGTGAAGGTTAAATAACATACGAAGGCATAGCATCCTGCACCATACCTGACAAATAGCTCCCCCTTTCCTTCCTTATCTCAATCCTAACAAAGTCATTAGTGGGTACAACTCTCAGTCGAGAAATGGGTTGTGTTCTGAAATTCAATTTGTCGTTCTGACGTTTCAAGCACCGAATATATTTCTTGGAAATAATGATGTCCACAGATGGTTGTTCGGTTCCTGGGTCAGTCCACAAAAGCCTTTCACCAGTGCAGTGGTCTGTCATAAAACAGCGTTCTAATGGTGTCATTGAACTTACCACCATGCAAGGCTGGCTATGATTCTTCAGAAAGTGAAATAAAAATTCAATTTGGAATGCCATGGATACATTTTCCCTCAGAGTAAAAATACAGCTAGTATTTATTGAGCTGTTACTAGATGCCAGGCACTATTTTAAGTGCATTAGACGAATTAAATCCTCACATTGACCCTCTCATTTAGGAACAGTGGTCATCTTTATTTTATAGATAGTGAAATTAAAAACAGAGCTAGGGGCAAATGGAATGATTAAAACCCAGTCAACCTGACTCCAGAACCAGTGCCATTAACCTCTGACACTGACCATTCCCCCACCTCTTACCTGCTTGGGCAGTGGGAACAGGAGTCCCCTTAGCTCTCTCTACTTGGTGTGGCTCCCAAACCTGGGGCAGAGGCTCCAGCCTACAAAGGGAGGGGAGAGAAAGAGGCAGGGCTGAGGCTTTATGGAGTGAGATGGTGGAAGTTATGGCAGATAGGAAGCTCTTATAAATGTTCTGGAACATGTTAGCCTCAGCCAGCTTCCTGCCTTCTGAAAAGTCTAGGGGTTGATCTGCTGATTTTTTTCTCTACAAATTTCCTTTTTGCTTGGACATCCCCACCAGGTCCCTAAGAAATGGGACAGTCTCATAGAAGCTCCCAGCTCATCTGTCCCTGCAAAAAGCATGGATGTCCCGAGAAATCTAAGACTTCTAAGAGATTTCACTGCCAGTGGAAATCAAAGGAGACCCAGAATAAAAGGATGTTCACCTTTTCCCCCTTTTTCTCTAAGGTCCTTCACGTTCTCAATCTGGGATCCATAGATGAGCTTTGGAGGATCTTGAAACCCCATGAAATCGTGCACTAACTTTCACGTGAACGTGCCTAAATGAGTTCTGGGTGAGAGAATACTCACAGGACTCATATTCTTTCTGAGCCCAGAACGCTTAATGGCCTCTCCTTAGGGAAACAAAAGGTGCTGCTCCTCAGTGATAAGGCATTGATGAGACTTGAGTAGGGTCTGGTTTCGTTTGGCTTTTGCACATCACATAAGGTACTCAAACTTGGCTAATTGCTGGAACCTCTTCCCAGGAGAAAAAAGGGCTCTTTGCTAAGTGTGAGACTGGGGGTTTTATGCCAGAGATACTTCAAGGAGCCCAGAGCTGAGAGAGTAAGAAGGAAGAGTGACTCGGATTTTCTCCCATCTTCTCCCTTGGGTCTTGATCCCTGAAACGTGACCTTGGATGTCCTGAGGAACTGTGTAAAGTCAGCAGGGGGAGGCCAGGGTGGGTCAGGGAGAGTGGGAGCAGCTGCCTGAGCAGAAGTGGGGGGATAGACATATATCACTCACATGTGGGACTGCCTGCAAGTGTTTGCTCTGGACGCTCATTTGTACTTAATGTCTGGACGAGCAGATGTCAGTAACAAGCTTTGTGGCCCAGCCTGTGACCCCCCAGACTACATGTGATGGTTGCTTCATGGTGGCTTCCTTGACAATATTTGTCTCTCAGGCTGAAAGAGGAGACTCCTGACTCTCTTCCTGTCTTTAGGCTCAGTCCAGGAATATGAGCTGCTGCTTCAGGTGGCCTACAGAGATTCCAAGGAGAAGAGACACTTGAAGAATTTTCTGAAGCTTTTGAAGCCTCCATTGTTATGGTTACATGAACCAATGAAGATTATCAGCGCAAAGGCCACCACATGTAAATCTGCCCTCTGGGAACTGGGAGTAGAAATGGGGAAGGTGGGTGTATCAGTCAGGATAGGTTAGGTTATGCTATGGAGACAACCATCCCCACCATATCTGTGGCCGGAAAGGATACATGCGTTCTTCCTTCTTCACGCTATATCTCTACTGCAGTTTGGCAGCATGGTTGTGTTTGTGTCACTTGGGAATCCAGGCTAATCAATCAGAAACTACCTCAAATGTACCCAGTTTGAGCCAAAAAGAAATGGAAAAATAGAGGGTTTCACATTGGCAGTTGAATTCTCCACCTCAGAAGTGACACACATTAGTTCTGCTCACAATTTATTGACCAAAACTGGTTTCATGGTTCCATTCAACCTCGGGGAAGGGGAGGAGGTGGGGGCAAGATATGTAATCTTACTATGTGCTTGGAAAAGAGCAAGAACTAATTGACAAACAGCACTAATGACCACAATGCTGGGGTTCAGAGATGTTAAACGATTTGTCTAAAGCAGTAGTTGTCAAAGTATGGTGCCCAGATTAGCAGCAGCAGCATTATCAGGGAACTTAATAGAAATCCAAATCCTTGGCCCCATCCCAGACTTACTGAATCAGAAACTTTGGGATGAGACCCTCCAGGTGGTTCTGACATATGGCAAAATTAAAGAATCATTCACTGCATATCATGATGCATGTTTTCACAAGGATGTCTGGTGACTTTGTTCCAGTTTTTTGTCTATTATAAAGGAATGCCTTTTGATGGGGCATTTTTGGTCAGTTAGGAACTGAGACTACAGAATTGGCTGATGGAATTTTTCCTCATGACTCTCAAAAATGTCTCTCGGTGTTTGCCATCTTGCTTAAGGGGCCTACCTAAAAACGGTGTTAGGTAGATAAGAGGAGCCTGCAATGAAGTAGTGGAGAAATACCTTCTAGAACTCTTAAATAGCTATCAGGTTTGTATACCCTCTTTTGCTTCTCTTTGCCATTCCAAGGGCTATCTACTGGGCATTCATCCTTTCTTTGGATGCTTGACCCAGCCACTTGATTTTATGTTTGCCAAGCGTTTGATATCAGCCTCAGAATCTATTGAGTTGGACGTTTCCTTACCTTAAACACATCGCCATCCTAGTTTTATCCTTCTGGCTTTTGGTGGGAAACACTGGGTTCAGACTCTAAGTCAGAAACAAGGATGAGAACTCAACGCTAGTCAATTGATAAATCAGACCCCGCGAGACCAAGCTCTGTTTTCTGTGCAGACTGTGGGCACCAGAATGGGGTCCTGCAGTGTTCCTGTGAGGACGGCTATTCCTGGTTCCCTCCCTCATGCCTTGATCCCCAGAAATGCTACCTTCACACGGCCGGAGCCCTCCAGAGCTGTGACTGTTATCTCAACAACCTCACCCAGAGCCTCAGTTTCTGCGAGAGAGCAAGTAAGCACATCAGGGTGCTGGGAGGAGAGCTCCAGGCCTGCACCCCGGCACCCAACAAGCCATGGAGAGGGAACCCCAGCTCTTCACCCACGTATTCCACTAGCAGAGTTAGTGTTTGCAGGGTCATCAAAAGGTGGTAACAGTATACCCCACTAGGCTTAACTGCACACAGTGAGAACATCCTAATTGCAGAAAATTCAGACGTGCAAGTTGATATTTGAGCATCAATTCAACCCTGAGGTTCATCTAGCTGAGCTCTGCAATTCTCTGATTTTATTGAGATTTAGGGAGATGCACCGAAATCCCAAGTAGGGGAGCTGCTTGAGTAAATGATTTTCTTTCCTGCCTTCTTTCATTTCATTTGCCAACATCAGCTTTCAGAAAAGGGAAGTCTAGAGGTGTGAGAGCAGGGAGGAGCACATAGTGATTATATTGAAATACATGTTCAAAATTGCCAACAGGTAGGTGTACTGAATGCATTACCAAACAAAACAAGAAATTAAAAATCTATTTTAGGAAACCAGTGGAAGCTGAGTGAGCTGTCGCCTTAGGTTTATGTTCAGTGGGTGATGAGGCGAGCCAAATGACATGGGCTTCAGGGCTTGAAGGTCTTTAAAAAGTTTCCTCAGAGATTACTCCAGTTATCTTGAAGCTTTGGATTTGGGCAGAGCTGAGCAAAGAGTGAAGGAGAAACTGAAATAGCCCAGATCTTCTGGACATTTCTCGCTCCCCTTCCCAGGACGATGCCAATTCACGAAGGCAATGCATATTTATGAAACGCCATCTTTATACCCGGATCAGAGGCAAATTCTGGGAGGACACAATGAAGCACTTCTCTCTATGTATGAATTAGAAGGCTAGTTGGGGAGGTTAGGCTACAATACAAGAAAGAAGATAATATATTTTCCTCAACAAATTTGAATGAAAGTCTACCTTTTGAAGGGTGGTCTGTGTCTATTCCATCTTGAAGAGAGACAACCATGGATGAGACAGGGATTACACTCACAAAGGTCTTCCCAAAGTGGAGCAGGGACATATAAACGTGAGAAATGCTCACAAATAGATATGTCTGTACAAGAGGTTGTAAAGGGGGTATGAACAAAGGACTGTAGGAATTTAGAGGAAGGAAAGAATCTTTGCAACTGGGGATCAGGGGATGGCTTGCACAGGAAGTACATTTCACTAGGTCCTTAATGAAGGATAAATGGTATTTATCCATATAAAAATGGGCAACAACTTGTCCCTGAACAGAAAAGTACCAGCAATGGGTAAACAAGCATATGCTAGAGATAGCAAGTAGTGTTTTATTGTTTTGTTTTGTTTCTTAATTTTTAATGGGGACAGTATTTAAGTTCAATGTCTAGATGGGCATGTATTTCAGGGTTAAGTGACTGATTTTTTTTTTTTTTAACCACACATGGTGGCCACACGTTTACCTACTTATAAAGTTGTCTTGATCACCAGCACTTTCCTGTTACGTTACAAATTCACGGTTGAAAATCTAGTTTTATGTACACTTCCTATATTATTTTAGGTGAACAGTCATTACAAAAAGAAATTGAAATACTGCTGTTAAATAGATGGGCTCCAAATGTACTTCTGTAATTTTATGCTGTCATAAATTCAAGCGAATAATTTTTATATCTATCAACCTCTTTTTATTTCCCGTAGAGGTTTGGGGCACTTTCAAAATCAATGAACGATTTACCAAAGACCTTTTGAATTCATCTTCTCCTTCATATTCCAAGTATACAACTGGAATTGAAATTCAAGTAAGCACTTTCTGCTTATTACATAAGAAATTGTTGGCTAAACATAAGTTCAAGTGTTTTCAATTCCGCGTGTTTATTTAATGCATATTCTTAATCATTCACATTCAATGAGTTATTACAGAACAGTTAATCACATAGCTCACAACTGACGTACATTGAACATTCTCTTTCTGGGAGAGTTTTAGTAATTGACTTCGTTCCATTTCTCTTGTGTTCACTTTTGCTCATTTATGTGAGTCATATCCTACCGAGTCTTCTTGATTGTTTTCTGTTTTTTTATTTGTCAAAAGAAAATTTTCATGATCTAGGCTCAATTGTCAGCATCTGGGATTTGTTCTGGAAAGAAGCTTCTCTTGTTAGAGGCTAAATAGAATTATTGAGAAAAATTCTGGACTATATAACGAAGTCATCCAAAAATTCGGTTAGTGCCCGTCTGCCTCGGATGATGGTTCAGATGTGATTTTCACTGAAGACATACACAGATACTTTCCAATAGATTCAGTTTCAATGCATATGGAAATTTATGTCGTATTTTTATGAGGGAGAAAACATACATTTCGGGGGTAAAATTGTGTTATCTGGCACCCAATCCCCCCTTAAAACAAATTGGTTCTTCCATCTTTATTAGCAAACTAAAAAATAAATGGTGTGACTCGTGTGTGTGTGTGTGTGTGTGTGTGTGTGTGTGTGTGTAGATTCTCAAGTGCCATTTGAACTATATTTGTATAATAGCAACTACCTCTTGTGGTATCTCTTTGCTCAGTGGTTCTGTTGGTAAATTTATTATCTCCATCAGTTTTTTGCTTAAATATCTTCCTCGAATGGGGGCAAAGATCAACATGTCGCCCTTTTTTCTGTTTGTAAGCTTAAAGAAGCATTCAAAAGAATTCAAGATTTTGAGTCGGTTCATGTCACCCAATTTCGGTAAGTAACACAATGGCCTTAGAAGGGCATCCTCAGAATTGTGCACCCACCCTGAAGAATTCCTAGTGCTAGGTTCCCAAATGACCTTGACAGCAAATAGGGCAGAACTGGTCTTTCTAGTATTCTTACTAAAACTAGACAAAAGTCTGTAATGCTTAGCCAAAAGGCCGAGAAGCGATTCTGTAATGCTTTTAAATGTCAGAAGAGGAAACTTAAATATTGAATGGCCTTCTCCAAGCTATAGATTAGAGACTGGAACTGCAAACCCACAGTGGGAGAACTTGGGATGAAGCAGGAGATCGTGGTGTGCACGTATGGAACAGGATGAGGGGTGGAGATGAGGGTTATGGGTTGCAGAGGGATGGTTTTTCTCTGTCCTAAGCACAGGGCGATATGGTACAAAGCTGTATAACTGGGAGCTGTGGGGGCAGCCTACGGTGAACCATTATATTTTTCTGCAGGTATCATGTATGCACCATAACTCATAACCCAGTAGGCATTGTCTACAGCAAATAAAGAGATATTTAGTAAATTATCTTTTTGTTTATGCTTTCATTCCAAAAGTGATATGGTTAGTTAGCCATGTGTACATTGATTCCTAACTATTTATAATCTGCTGGATAGAGGAAGTGGCATAGAGGTCAGAGAACTTGACTTCATATATATATATATTTTTTTTCATAGTTAAAGAATAGCTATAGGAAATTTTCAACAGCATTTGCCATCAATATACTGTCCTGGATCTTATCCTTCCAGATATCCCTTGTTCTTATATACAGGCCCACGTGGATAATTTTCTTTAAAATTCAGCACTAAGAAGGACACTGCTTCTTTTTTCTTTCTTTCTTTTTTTAATGCTTATTTATTTCTGCGTTGTTATTTATTTTTGGGACAGAGAGAGACAGAGCATGAACGGGGGAGGGGCAGAGAGAGAGGGAGACACAGAATCGGAAACAGGCTCCAGGCTCTGAGCCATCAGCCCAGAGCCGACGCGGGGCTCGAACTCACGGACCGCGAGATCGTGACCTGGCTGAAGTCGGACGCTTAACCGACTGCGCCCCACCACCCAGGCGCCCCAATGTTTATTTATTTCTGAAGGAGAGAGAGACAGAGTGGGAGTGGGAGAGGGGCAGAGGAAGAGGGAGACACAGAATCCGAAGCAGGCTCCAGGCTCTGAGCTGTCAGCACAGAGCCTGATGCGGGGCTCGAACTCACAAACCGCGAGATCACGACCTGAGCTGAAGTTGGACGCTTAACTAAATGAGCCACCCAGGTGCCCCACTTCTTTTTTCTTATACTAAAGTCTATACAATGAATCATATTTTCCTTCTGACTTTGCAGTCACTGAATGCATAGACAAACTTGAAACTTAATCAGTAATTTTTGTCTTCAATATTCATATTTTTCTTTACCTTGGTCCTGGCTTTCCATTTATATTTCTTCAAAAAAAATTTGTTTTCAATTTTTATTTTTGAGAGACGGAGAGACAGAGTGTGAGTCAGGGAGGGGTAGAGAGAGAGAGGGAGACACAGAATACGTAGGCAGGCTCCAACCTCTGAGCTGTCACCACAGAGCCCGATGTGAGGCTTGAACTCATGAACTGTGAGATCATGACCTGAGCTGAAACTGGACGCTTAACTGACTGAACCACCCAGGTGCCCCTCCATTTTATATTTCCTATGTATATTCCATTCCAAATGTCTTATAAGCTGTCTCCAATAATTTGTAGAAAAAGTCAAAGCTAAAATAGGCATAAGTCTATAAAATAATATTATTTAGGTTTCACTCTTTATGTATATGATTTAAAGTAAATCTTAATTTCTTAGTGTCTCAATTTATTTCTCTGTTAAACAGTACTGTTAATACATGTGGAATCTGATTTAGCTTCATTAAATCAAATGAAATAATAGGCAGGAAAATATTTTGGAAACAATGTTTTCTTGATAGAAGAACTATGTTGATGCAAAGACATTGTGATTCTCACTACCTAAAAGAATATTTGGATTTATTCATACATTGTGAGTGGTAGTTCGGTGTAGTGATTAAGAATTTGATATTTGGAGTATCAGTTAATAACTAATAATTGCTTGACCCAACTTCTCTTTAGGATTCCAGCTCCCTCATCTACATAATGGGGCTAATACAATGTGTACCTCATGGAATTATTGCAGGATTAACTTAATATATGTGATCTCACTTGTTTTCATGACTTCGAACACCATGTGTATGCTGATGGCTTCTAAATTTATTACTTGAGCTTGGCTCCTCTCATAAAGTCCAAACCCAAATATCCAACAACCTGTGAGCATCTCCACTTGGTGTTCTAGCAGGCACGTCACATATAATGTGTCCAAAACAGGGGTCCTCCAACTTTTCTTCTCAGAACCTTTAACCTACTTCTCCTGCTATCATGCCCATCTCAGTTACAGCGGTGCTAGTCTTCTAGTTGCAGAGACCCAAACTTGGAGTCATCCTTTGTGATCATTTTTTACTGAGATATAATTATGTACAGTGATATGCTCAAACCTCATGTGTGCGGTTTAATAAGCTTTGACAAATGCTTGCATCAGCCACCTTTTAATAAGACAGAACATTTTCATCACCCCGAAAGTTCCCTTGTGCCTCTTTCTAGCCAATTCGATGCCTTACCTGCCACTAGAAATAACCACTGCTCATTTTTCTATCATCATAGGCTAGTTTTGTCTATTCTAGAACTTCATACAAATGGAATCACCCAATGTGTAATTGTTTTGTGTGTCTGACTTCTTTCCCTCAGCATAATGTCTTCGAGGGTCATTCTTGTTTTTCTCAGTGTCAGGGGCTGCCTCCTTTTTATTGCCAAGTGCTATTCCATTGTATGAATATACCGCAATTTGTTTTTTCTATCCCTTGGAGTCATTCTTGACCGGTTCTTTTCTCCATTCCCAGCATCCTTAGCAATTCCAGTGGCTCAGTCTTCAAGTACAACCTGGCCATTTCTCTCCACATACACTGCCCCCAAGTTCAAGCCACCATCACCTCTTTCCTAATGGGTCCTCCTGTTTCCCCGTATTTCCCTCTCTTCAGTCCATTCTATGCAGCAGCCAGAGTGATGCTCTTCAGCAATAAACCTGAGCATACCACTGACTTTTACTAAAGAATAAAACCTTTTAATAAAAAATAAAATTCAAACTCTAAGGCCCTATTCGATCTGGCTCTTGGCTGCTTATCTAATATAATCTTCTACCATTTCTCTCCTGCTCATTGAAAACTTAGTTATGCTAGAATTCTTCAACGCAGTTGAAGAATTTGCACATTGAGAAGCAACTTCGGTTCTTGACCTGGCAGCTAGACTTTATCTTTTTTTTATTGTTTTTAATGTTTATTTATTTTTGAGAGAGAGAGAGAGAGAGAGAGAGAGAGAGAGCAAGCGGGGGAAGAGCAGAGAGAGAGGTAGACACAGAATCTGAAACAGGCTCCAGGCTCTGAGCTGTCAACACAAAGTCTGACGCAGGGCTCGACCCTGGGACCAGCGAGATCATGACCTGAGCCGAAGTCAGATGCTTAACTGACTGAGCCACCCAGCCACCCCTGGAAGCTAGTCTTTCAACTTGTCCCACTCATAGACATTTTCCTGCATGCGGGCCTTCACACGTGCTGACACGCTACATCGATGTTCTTTGCAATACTAGCTTTTCTTCTTATCATTTGGGCCTCAGCTTCAGAGACTCTCTGCACAGAAAAGCCTTTCTATCCAGCCTTATTTAAAGTGAGCCTCATCTCTACCTGCTATTCTTATTTTTTAAAGCTATTTTATTTTATTTTATTTTATTTTATTTTATTTTATTCTGGAAAGAGAGAGAACACACGAGCAGGGGAGAGGGGCAGAGGGAGAGAGAGCATCTCAAGCAAGCTCCATACTCAGCATGAAGCCAGCTTCAGGGCTTGATCCCACGACCCGGGGATCATGACCTGAGCTGAAATCAAGAGTCAGACCCTCAGTCAGCTGAGCACCCAGGTGCCCCTCCACCTGCTATTCTTATTATTGCACCTGTCTGTCATAACACTTAACTAAATGTATATATTATATATATATGTATATTTTATGTTATATAAATTATATATAATTGTTTATGTATGCTGGTCACTTGTTCCCTATTTGCCTTGTCTTCTCCACTAGAATGTAAGCTTCATGAAGGCAGGGACCAAATCTATTTGATGTGTTCCTGTGGACCCAATGCCGTGCATACACACGGCAGGCCCCGCGTGACTGAATGAATCTCATTTTTCTTTCCACATAGTCATTATAGGGATGGAAGCATCATTGCTGGGTTTGAAGTTGTGGGTTCCAGCAGCACATCTGAGCTGCTGTCAGCCATCGAACAGGTGGCTGAGAAGGTGAAGGCAGGCCTTCGCAAGCTGTTCCCACTAGAAGACGGCTCTTTCAGAGTATTTGGAAAAGGTACTACCCAATTCCCTTCCCTGGCTCAGGTTACGGGAGTCCTTTAATTAGTCGCCTCCTTGTGTCTTCGGGGAGTAGACTGGAAATGTTTCTGATACAGGATTGTTCTAAGACTGACTTTCCATAGACACAGTCAGCCTTTCCCCCCTCACCATGATGAAACTCAGCTTCAGTGGACTATTTCGGTGCGATCTGGTCTCCAGTTCCCAGGGCAGACACTGTGGAAGATGGGCTTTTCAGCAGGCTGTGGTGGAAACGACTCAAACTCATTACTGGTCACAATGTGAGAAGCTTTCAAAGGAACACACGTGCCACCCTGCCACGGCAACTGCTCCTCTTTTAACCGTATCATTACTACTTTGTTCCCTCGCTCCTGGAAGAGTTTCTGATTTTCTGACACTTCCTTGCAGAGTGAAACTCTTTCCTGAGAGTGATTGCACCCTGTCTTATTTCCACCTGCGGCTTACTAGCTGATAGCCCATCAAAAGCAAGAGTGCTGGCACAGATCAGACACGAGCCAGCCTTGGGGAAGGCGCCAGACAGGACAAAAGGGTACTGACAAGGCTGAAGCTGGGCATCAAGGACAGATTTCTACTCCTGAATTTTGCCTGGGTTATGTCTCTGAAAACATGACTTCTAAAGCACTGCCGTATGGTTTATACGGCATGCCAGAATATTTAGACACTTTTCCTCTTTGTTTCCATTTTTTTTCCCAGCCCAGTGTAACAGCATTGTCTTTGGATTTGGGTCCAGGAATGATGAGTACACTCTTCCCTGTAGCAGCGGTTACACTGGAAACATTACAGCCAGGTGCCAGCCCTCTGGGTGGCAGGTCCTCAAGGAGACATGTGTACACTCTCAGCTGGGCGAACTGAAGAAGGTGAAGCGTGTCTGTCTCGTATTTTGAATTTCACGGTGGGCATCCCCCAGTGAGCGTGGGCTAGGCGGTAGATAATATATCAATTTGTCTCAGTGGTTAGTGCACAGAGGTTGAGGGTGTTATCAGAGCCTGGCAACCCCAGGTTGTGTGGGCATGGGTAGCAGAGTCCAGGTGGAAGCCGAGAGAGTCAGAACAAGTCAGAGTTGATGTTTCTAGTGGGGAGGGTGCTACAGAGGAATGAGTCAATGCTGAAGAGTTCTAAGATAGTAAAACAGCAACTAAGCTGCCCTTAGAAGTCCAGAAAGCCGGGGAATCAAAGATCTAAGTGAAGGTGTGAGTCAGAAGCTGTAAACTCAGTACAAGTGAGAGGATCACACATCAGAAACCTGGGCAGGGACTGGGTCAGCCAGGGGTGAACCATATACAATGACAGAGCTGCAATGGATCTCAAGGGCCATCTGGCTTATCAACCCGTTTTTGTTGATCAGGAATTGAAAGACTAAGAGGCTAATGGTCCCTCTGGTAGCAATAGCACTGAACTAAAAACGTGATCACTTGATATCCAGTCCTGGACTATGACTTCCACATGATGTTTCCTTAGAAAGCTTCAGGTCCTTAAGGCAAGGTGGATAGAAAGATGGAAGCAAATGGTGAGGGATTAGAACTCAAGGAAAAGAAAGAAGGGACTCTGAGATCAGTTCACAGACACTATTTTGCAAATAGATGTCCATATTGAGCAGAACTTATCTCCCAGCCAGAGACCCTGCTATTGTAGATGAAACTCAGAATGATCTTTCTCAGAAGACTATAGAAAGTTTACTGCTTCCTTTCTGAGTTTTCTCATCTGCAAACTGGGGAGGGAGATTGGACCACATGGCTTCTGGAGCCTATCCTTGTTCTTGCCTTCTCTACATCGGTTCCAGACAGGGACCATAGCTGGGACTAGTCCCCTCCAAGTGTGAGGGCAGGCAGATCCCAGGTGCTTTGAGTAGAGAACAGCACTGTCAGTTGAGGAGAGCAAAAAGGAAAACAGATGGGATCTGATTCCTGGGTTGACTTTGAACGGAAAGGAATATCCCTTCTTGGCTGCCTTTCGAGCTAGCTCAGTGTAGCGAAGGCAGAGGGGAGCCTGAAGGAAGGAGCAAAACTCCTGATCCAATGAAAAGTGTAGTCCTATCTCCACATATGCCCTTTTGCCTTCTCATCCCACAAGGATTTCTTGGCATTGTATGGTGGATATAACATAGGACTTAGTGCCAGTAGAGCCTACCTTTCCACTTCCCGCTGTGTAGTTTGGAAAGTCACCAAATCTCACTGAATATCAGTTTCTGTATAATCAGGGTAAAAATGTATATGAAACACAAGCATTTTGTTGTTCTCTAGAACCTAACCATTTTTATTCCTAGAATTTCAGTGTGATCGCAGGCAATGCCACTGAGGCAGCTGTGTCATCCTTGGTGCGAAATCTTTCAGTCGTCATTCGGCAAAACCCATCAACTACAGCTGGCAATCTGGCTTCAGTGGTGTCCATTCTGGACAACATCTTGTCTCTGTCACTGTCAAGTCATTTCAAGGTGTCCAATTCCACCATGGAGGTATGGTCTGCCTGTGCTAGAAGAACCCACTGTATTTTTTTTTTTTTAAGTTTATTTATTTAACCCGAGAGGTTGGGGAGGGGGAGAAAGAGAGAGAGAGAGGGAAAGAAAGAATCCCTAATGTGGGGCATGGTCTCCTTAACTGTGAGATCATGACCTGAGCCTAAACCAAGAATGGGACACTTAACTGACGGAGTCACCTAGGCATCCTAAGAATTCACCTTAGGTGTGCTCCGTCTCTTAGGAAGAATGATAAAAGCCTGAGTTGAAGACCCACCATTGAAAAAGACCAAAGAGGGGCGTCTGGGTAACTCAGTCAGTTAAGCGTGGATTCTTGATTCTGGCTCAGGTCACTGTCCCTCAGGCCCCACATCAGGCTCTGTGCTGACGGTGTGGAGCCTGCTTGAAATTTCCTCTCTCCTCTCTCTCTGCCCTTTCCCCACTCGTGTTCTCTCTCTCTCTCCCTCTCTCTCTCTCTCTCAAAATAACCTTTGGGAAAAAAAGACTGAAGAGTCATGTAACAGTCTTTGTATGAGCTTTACTGCTTCCTCCACAGTGTACAATGAAGTCACGGGATTGATTATGTGAGTTCAAAGAGGGGCTGCCTCTAGGCAGGCTTAGAGGAAGGAATGAGCTTCTCCACCGTGTGGCACAGGTGCCAACTTTCTCCTGTCTTTGCAGTTATCTTTCCTGTGGCTAAAAGCTCTAATTTTAGTAGTATATATTTTAAGAACTCCGTCATTTTGACCGGGGAATTCAAGGTTTAGTTTGGATATTTAATTTTTTTTTAACATTTATTTATTTATTTATTTATTAAAATTTTTTTAACATTTATTTATTTTTGAGACAGAGAGAGACAGTGCATGAATGGGGGAGAGGCAGAGAGAGAGGGAGACACAGAATCGGAAGCAGGCTCCAGGCTCTGAGCCATCAGCCCAGAGCCCCATGCGGGCTCGAACTCACGGACCGCGAGATCCTGACCTGAGCTGAAGTCGGACGCTTAACCGACTGAGCCACCCAGGCGCCCCTGGTTTGGATATTTAAAAATTAGTTTAAGGGCACCTGGGAGGCTCAGTCGGTTAAGTGTCTGACCCTTGATTTGGCTCAGGTCATGATCTCATGGTTGTGAGATCGAGCCCCATATCAAGCACTAGGCTGGGCATGGAACCTGCCTAGGTTCTCTCTCTCTTCCTCTCCTTCTGCGCCTCCCCTTCGAGTGTGCACATGCTCTCTCTCTCTCAAAAACAAACAAACAAACAAATAAAAATTAGCTTAAAATTTATGCAAGTAAAACTTGCTTACTAAGAAATGCAAATGGACAAAAAATAATAATAAAGATATGTAATCTGGTCACCCTAGAATAGCCATTGCTTACATTTTAGGTATCACCTCAGTGCCTAGAAAATGACAAAATGACAAGTAGCACATAGAAGGTACTCAATAAATATTTCTTAACTAAATGTCCTTCCAACCATTTTGGATACATGCATTGTGTATGTTAAAGTACATAATATTTTACACAACTGGATTATAGAATGGATATGTCAGAGATGACATTAAATATAAATAGGTTAAACTCCCTGAATCAAAGGAAAGATGCTCAAAAAAATTGTTTTTAAAGCCTGGCTTTGTGCTGTTTACTAGAAGCCAGCTAAAACAAAATGACATAAAAAATTTAAAAATAAACTGAAGAGCACAGAGCAGGCAAACAGAAACCAAAAGAAGGCAGAGGTTCCAAGGGGCAGTACAAGAAGCGTGCTATGGGACTCAGGGCCAGAAGCCACAGAGGGCCCATTTAGGGTGAGACTCAGTCAGAGTGACAACACCTGGGGCGTTGACAATGCCTGGGAACCTGAGCCATAAGCCAGAGACACGGTCCACCTTTCAAGGGCTTGTTAGGAAAAGGAATCTCTTAAACTAAGACTGACACTTAAAACCCACAATAATTCCATGCTTCCTGGTTGCTTGTCCAGTTTTTAAGGATTTTTACTTTATATTCTCTTCTATTAAATGGTCATAAACACACATGGATTAAAACTTGAACGTCCATGACATGAATTTAGAACTTCTGATGTTAGCAAAAGAGACATAATGTTGGAGAGCAGTTCAAAATAACATCTTACTCCTTGAGCCTCAGCTGAACTATTAATAAGGCAGCCATGTTGGTCATCTCTGAGGACAGAAATGGGCCCTGCTGCAACCCACATCACAGGATTCTTTTTCAGCCGTGCTGGATCCCCAGTGTGCATATGAATGCCCTGGGGAGATCACTCTGAGACTTATATGATTCTGCTGACCCAAGTTTCTTAACCCAAAGCTTCCACCGTGCAGAGCAACTAAGCTGATTATTGCTGATGAATTTGAATGTGGTCCTCAACCAAGTCAACTCTCTGGGCATTTGTACTATACTTTTTGAAAAAAAAAAAAAATTTTTTTTTTTTTGCATTATTTATTTTTGAGAGACAGAAAGAGGCAGAGCACGAGTGGGGGAGGGGCAGAGAGAGAAGGTGACACAGAATCTGAAGCAGGCTCCGGGCTCTGAGCTGACAGCACAGAGCCCGAGGCAGGGCTCGAACTCACAAGCCATGAGATCATGACCTGAGCCGAAGTTGGATGCTCAACCGACTGAGCCACCCAGGCGCCCCCGCAATTGTAGTATACCTAATATTCTAATGACTCTCTGCTCTTAGTCCTCTGAACTGCTTATTCAAAATGCAAACCGACTTTCATCCTTGTATTTCAGGATGTCATCAGTATTGCTGACCACATCCTTAATTCAGCATCAGTAACCAACTGGACGGTGTTACTGCAGGAAGAACAGCATGCCAGCTCACGATTACTGGAGACACTGGAAAACATCAGCAGCCTTGTACCTTCGACAGCTCTGCCCCTGAGTTTCTCTCGGGAATTCATTCACTGGAGAGGGATTCCAGGGTCCCAAAGCCAACTTGAGATGGGTTACAGCTATGAGGCTAAAATATCGCCCCCAAATACTTCCATTCCCATCAGAGGCCATGTGTTAATTGGGTCAGACCAATTCCAGGGGTCCTTTCCAGAAACTATTATCAGCATGGCCTCGTTGACCCTGGGGAATATTCTATCCATTGCCAAAAATGGAAATGCTCATGTCAATGGGCCAGTGATATCCACGGTTATCCAAAACTATTCCATAAATGAAATTTTCCTGGTTTTTCCCAAGACAGAGTCAAATCTGAGCCAGCCTCACTGTGTGTTTTGGGATTTCAGGCATTTGCAATGGAACAATGCGGGCTGCCACCTAGTGAATGAAACTCCAGACACGGTGACGTGCCAATGTACTCACCTGACCTCCTTCTCCATACTGATGTCACCCTTGGTCCCCCCTGCCATCATCCCCTTTGTGAAATGGATCACTTTTGTGGGACTGGGCATCTCCATCGGAAGTCTCACCTTATGCCTAATCATTGAAGCTCTGTTTTGGAAGCAGGTCAAGAAAAACCAAACTTCCTACACGCGCCATATTTGCATGGTGAACATAGCCTTGTGCCTCCTGATTGCTGATGTTTGGTTTATCGTTGCTGCCACTGCAGACTCCACAGTAAGCTTTTCTGGAGTCTGCATAGCTGCAGTGTTTTTTATGCACTTTTTCTACCTCTCCTTGTTCTTTTGGATGCTCATGCTTGGCATCCTGCTAGCTTATCGGATCCTCTTTGTGTTCCATCACATGGGCCTGCATTTGATGATGGCTTTCGGGTTCTGCCTGGGCTATGGGTGCCCTCTCATCATATCTGTCATCACCATTGCCGTCACGCAACCTGGCAATGGCTACGAAAGGAAAGACGTGTGTTGGCTTAATTGGTCTGATAAGAGCAAACCCCTCTTGGCCTTTGCTGTTCCTGCACTGACTATTGTGGCTGTGAATTTGGTTGTGGTGCTATTAGTTCTCACAAAGCTCTGGAGGCCCACTGTTGGAGAAAGGCTGAGTCAGGACAACAAGGCCACTATTGTCCGCATGGGGAAGAGCCTCCTCATCCTGACCCCTCTGCTGGGGCTCACCTGGGGCTTTGGCATAGGAACAATGGTGGACAACCGGAATCTGGCTTGGCATGTTATTTTTGCATTACTCAATGCATTCCAGGTAAGAACAATAAGAATAACTTCTTATATCATCAGGTGATGGGAATAATTATAGAGAACTGAGGTTGGTGATACCACTCTGGAGGCTATCTCCTCTCCTGGCCCCACCAGGTCTGTAAACCAACAATGCCTGGCAACAGTGAATAGAAAACAAACAAACAAAAGGATCCATATTTTCCAAGAGTTATTCTTATACTGAAGCGGACTATTAGACTTCTTCAGTAATCCATCCCAGGATTTTAATTTTTGAGAGAGAGACAGAGCGTGAGTGGCAGAGGAGCAGAGAGAGAGGGAGACACAGAATCTGAAGCAGCTTCCAGGCTCTGAGCCGTCAGCACAGAGCCCGATGCGGGGCTTGAACTCATGAACCATGAGATCACACCCCGAGCCAAAGTCGGACGCAACCGACTGAAGTCACCCAGGCACCCCTCCATCCCAGGATTTTAAATCTGTTTGAGTTCATATAGCTAACGTTAATCCCTCTTGCTGCTGAGTCAGTCCCCTTTCTCTTGGGCAGACCTCTCTGCAAAAGCACACAGGGAAAGGGAAAGAAATCAAGAGTGTTTGTTGACTCTGCATGGTGCAAAGGAAGTCTCTAGAGCATGACAGAGCAGGACCTGGCAAACTGTAGCCAGCTCTGTTTTTGTAAATAAAGTTTTATTGGAAGACAGCCACACCAGTTTGTTTAGATACGGTCTGCGGCTGCTTTCTTTACACTGGCAAAGCTGAGCAGTTGCGATAGTATGACCTGCAAAGCCCAAAACATGTCCTCTCTGGCTTTTTCTAGAAAAAGTTGGCCTACCCCTGCTGCAAAGCATGGGTTTTACATTCCACAACCAGAGAGTGGTCAGAGAGTAGGTAGACAAAGTAATCTTTAGGATTTGATGAGTCTGGAAGAGAGCCTTTAATCCTGGTTTGACGAAAATTTGCTGGTCCCCTCTGGACAATGATTCGGGAAGGTGGTGGTTAAACATTTGAGCTCTGTACTTAAATAGGTCTCAGCTCAAATATGTCACGTTATCAACTGTGACCAATAAAAAATTATTTAATCTCTCTTTCAATTCTTTCATCTGTTAAATGGATAATATCATTACCTGTATCATAAAGTAGATGTGAAGATTAAATGGCATAAGTTAGCTCTTAGCACAGTGCCTGGCACATAGCAGATGCTAATACGTCTTCTAAAAGCGAGTGGTTTTCCACCTATGTTAGCATACTGGTGAATGTTTTCAGTGGTGGGACAGATGGCAAACCTCGAAAGCACGGACCTAATGGTGACGGGCTTAGGGAGCTTCTGTTGAGGGCAGACCCATGGTGATATGCTGTGTGAACAGGCACCAGTTGAGGGTGCTCTGACAGGGAAGAGGATTCCAAGGTACAAGAAAGCCTCTTCCAGGGGTTCCCCAAGGGTGGACTTGATGGAAAGGGTGCAGATAAAGGTCCTCCGTTTGATCTTAGGGTTGGACCTCAATGCCCACTGCCGTCATAAATGTTTAGTCAATGTTTATTTAATGCCTATTCTAAAGAAAGACTAAGATATAGAGGCAAATGGAAGTGATTTGTATTGGGTTTAGGATGACACAAGGGGGAAAAGAAATCTCGGCACGCATTTAAAACTTTATTCACTCACTTCTTTATACATTTGACACAAATATTTTTGAGGGCTTGTGTTATGCCAGGCATTGGGGAGTGACCCAGGGTCCTTGCCTTCAAGGAGCCCACTGTCTAGTAGGAAGACAGACAAGAAAACAACTTCCATGTTGGGTAATAGAATAGTATTACGTATCAGTGCTTCATTTTTCTGGAAAAGATAAGACCATGCACGTGATCTATTCTTTTTTTTTTTTTTTTTTTTTTTTAGGGTTTTTTCATCTTATGTTTTGGAATGCTCTGGGATAGTAAGGTATGTGTGTTCATTTCTCTCTTTATCTCTTTCTTCTTCTAATCCAGGCATCCAACCCAATAAGATTTCTGGGCTCTTATTCACAATAGAGGTGAGACCCTGGGTAGTTTTGTAATCAAATTCTATAATTTTATAAAAGGTAGACTCAGGAAGACTCAGTGGAAATACTCACCTCTGATAATAAAACTATATAGAACTAATCACAACATACAATGTGAACATTGTAGACAAAAAAGGGAAATTGTTTTTACTTTTCATTTTGCTGCTTTTATCCACCGTTTGGCAGTCATTGAAGAGCCAAAGTACTTTCAGGAAGGTTGAATTTTCTGTTTCTCCTCGATTAAATGTATGCATTTACTTAGAACATGCTGAAAGAAGTATCTCCTCCCATATTTCTAGAGTTTTAATATGGTAAATATTAAATAGCCTTTAACATTAAATAAAATCTCTAATGAAGGACAACCAATGTGAGCAAAAGATTATGGAAAAAATTTTATATCAACTTGTTTCATTATTTTGCCCAAGCTTTGAGCAAGTCTGTTGAGAGACGTAAAGACAGTAAGCTAAGCGATACGGACTTTGTTTTAATAAGAAGATAAGAATATTTTATAATTAGCACAATTTTAGCACATACACAAAATCCCTGTTTACAGAGAAGCAATTTGCTGTTCTTGAGGAGACTAAATCATTCTCTTAATGGCATCATTCACATGGTCAGGAAAGTCTTTACTTCAAAGATAAATTTCAACTTAGCAATTATTATAAATTACTATTGCCTAGGATCTGAATTATGACAGCTTTTGGTACTGTTGTTCTTTGTTGAATCTTAGATTTGTTTATAGGTAAAGCAAACAAATATAACAAATCCTTTCATCAGATAGCCATGGTTAAGGTCTATTAAGCGCTTCCGGGAAATACCTCTAGTAAACAACAATTCCAATCTGTAGTTTTGTTCTGGATTTGTCTTTTATGATTGAATATGTGCCTGTCTTCAATATTTCTTTGTTGCCTTATAGCTGCGACAATTGCTGTTCAACAAATTGTCCCCTTTAAGCTCTCAGAAGCAAGCATCAAAGGTAATCATCTGCTGCCATGAGTCCAATGCCTGAAGTTCCGGTTTCATGCTTTTCTCTGTGTGCCGTTTTACAGCAAGCCCACTTTTGCATAACCCCTTGAGTTTCTGGCACCATTATATTTCTGTTATCTGGCATGGTTCCTAGCACAGCGTCAATACTCATAAAGTTGAGTGAGTGAGACAATGAATGAGTGAATGAATGAATGAGTGTATAGATGAGTGAATGAGAAGGCAGGGAAAGTTACAAAGATGTTCAAGCCCTGAGGTCTGTGGGTGTTCTTGTGGGCAACTACCTTTGAGCAACCATTTGCTTTAGTCTGACTTGTCTGCCAATATCTTGAGTCAGTGAGACCCTCTTCTCTGAATGACTTTCTGGACCTCCTGCAGACCATTTTGCTTTCATAAAAGTAAACGGTGAAGTCCTTGATTAACTTCTAATATGTGAAATGTCCTCTCTGAGTTTTCCCTCTTAAGTGGGTATAACTGTCCCTTGCAACTGTAGCTCTTACATCTACAAACGGAGACATTTGTATGGCAACAGAGGATTCCTGTTTCATTCTTTGCCATGATAGTGCAATCCATTTAAGGAGAATATAGTAGAAACAAACCCCTTTGTGTTCATATTTTGTATTTTTGAAGTCAATTTAGTCTTTTGCTTTTCAGCAAAACACTGAAGGCCTTTCAGAACGAGCTCTAAAGCAGAGATTTTTGTGTTTGATAGAAGTCAACTGACTTAAGTCGATGTAAACCTACATGGTGTTTAGAGATTTTTATAAGGGACAAGATAATCTTTTGAAATAATAATAGTAAAAAAAAAAAAAAAAGCCCAACTGTGAAGAAATTAACCTTTGACCTTAAAATTTTTCCCTGGCTCTGCATTTCCTAGTACCGGAAATTGTTGTGAGTTAGGGATCGGTGGCCCGTGAGAGCATACCTGCCCTGTATTTTTGACTCAGTAACCAATTGGCTGAATGACTTTAGGAAAGTCACATGGTACCTTTTGGTTTTAATTTTTGTTTCAACTGTTAATATTAACTGTTGGGCTGGTCACTCAAAGCAGAAGTTCTGACTTTCTGTGATTTTGAGTTTATGTCTTGAAGAACCAAACTCTTCAACCAGAAAATGTGAAACTAATAAATCACTCACTATTCTTCAGAAAAGGAGGGAGCTACAGCATATGTGACTGCATTATAGAAAGACCTGAAGTTAACAAGGTAACACAGGACACCCCCCACCCCACCAAGCAGGAAGTCAGAATTTTTCTCATTTGAAAACCAAAGAGAGAAAAACACCCCAACATAAATTAAAACAAAAACAAAAGTAAGGATGCCTGACAGTGTTTTTTCTCCCTGTTTCTAATGTAAAGTGTTGACACTGGTCAGCAGGCAGCTGTGGTCACTGAGGCATCTTGTGGATTTGTACTCCTTTTCAAATGTCATTTTTTTTAAATTTTTTTTTTTACGTTTTATTTTATTTTTGAGAGAGGGAGAGACAGAGCATGAACAGGGGAGGGTCAGAGAGAGGGAGACACAGAATCTGAAACAGGCTCCAGGCTCTGAGCTGTCAGCCCAGAGCCTGACGC
This sequence comes from Herpailurus yagouaroundi, assembly GCF_014898765.1. Taxonomy (NCBI): domain Eukaryota; kingdom Metazoa; phylum Chordata; class Mammalia; order Carnivora; family Felidae; genus Herpailurus; species Herpailurus yagouaroundi. The sequence continues at coordinate 13,185,717 of NW_024412394.1, read as the reverse complement.
GGGGCTCGAACTCACGGACCGCGAGATCATGACCTGAGCCGAAGTCGGCCGCTTAACCGACTGAGCCACCCAGGTGCCCCTCCAATGTCATTTTTAAATCAGATGACAAAAGTGGGACTTTGTTTTCGGGTTAGGTGGCTCACTTGCTTTAAAATAAATGTATATTTGACAGAATACAAGATGGGTGTTCGTAATTTCCCAAGGCTCATGGAGACCCATGGTGTCCCTTTGAAATTTCATCACAAATTTCATCACAAATTACCACCATTTCCTCACTTAGACATTATGTAAATTGATGACATTGATCACTGGGGTCATGGGGTGCAGGAGTGTGCTTAGATGAACACCAATTTTGTCCTTACCGGAGAGTCACTCCCCTTGTGTCAGCAACTGAGCAGTGGGCATGGGCCAGGTATTAGCTATCCCCTCCCTCTAAAATGTCCTTGCAAAGGGAGAAGCCACCACTTGCTGTGGGTGAGAAAGCACTGCCCCCTCCACCTGTGACATGCATTGTCTTTACCCTCATCTATTGGCTGTTGCTAAAGTCAATGACATTCAGCTACAGGAAGACTGATATGTATGCCTTGCAAAGAGTTGCAATATGCCTGGAGAAGAGTGGATCAAGAGGGATGAGGAAGAGGTATTGTGTTACAAGTTAAGCTGAAGTCACATTTAAATGCTGAGGAAGTTTGAATGTAAAACAGGAACCCAGATTACCCCGGTTGAGGAGTGAGAAGGGGAGGGAAAGATACCTCTGTGGGAATGTTCCTGCAAGAAACTCGTTGTGAGAGAAAAGAGAGTGAGGGTGGAAAGCAGACGCAGACTCAGGACAGCAGTGATGGTAGAGCTGAGTCACGAGGATGTGAGCAAGTCCATATGCTGGGAGGGATGAGCCAGCAAAGATAGTCTGAAGACAAATGGGGGTTGGGAAGGATGACTGAAGGAAGAAGATTCTTGGGAAGGCACATGGAATAGCTCGACTTAAGACAGAGGGGTCAGACTCTTCCCTGGACACAGGAAGCATCAGTTTGATGCAGATAGAGCAACGTGTGTAGATTGGGCCAGGGGGTGAGAGAATTCAGACCTGTATACTTTTTTGTTTTGTTTTGTTTTTACAGTAGGAGAAAAGGCTGTCCAATAAGAGATGGGAAAATCAATGGCAAAATAGGAGTCTTAAAAGGGCAGTGAAATTTGGGTTGTTGGCTGAAAGGAATGAAAGTAGCCCACAGTGTTCTCCACAAGGACCATCCCTCAAGCCGCCATGACACCGTGTGGACCCATGGTGCAGTTTCTCTCAAGTCCTTGCTGAGGGCTCAGGGACCCTTCTTGGCCCTTCCATCGTCTCTAGCCATGTTCTCTGCAGCTCTTCACCAAGAGGCAGACACTGGTGGCCTCTACAGAATTTCCCTCCAGAAAGAAGATATTTAATTATTTATGGTTCCAATGATTCAGGTCCTTTTATTTGACCAAGAGCTTAGCCCCATATATTCACATGTCTGAAGAGGCTGCTTTACCTCAGACCATGTAGAATCTCTGAGTGTGTTGAAATCTAAGCAATCTAAGATTCTTCTCTCTCTATGGGGCAGGATGCAGTTTTAAAAGCAATGATAATGACCGTAGAATTTTTCTTTAGTATATGTTTACTAAGTCCTGAATCTAGAAAATCAATTATTTTGCTTTGGAACTTTCAGACATTTCTCATTCCTCTCTCTATGATAATTTTTTTTTTCCAGAGCTCAATGTGGGGTAGCAGCTTCTATATTTCCATGAAAATCAGGAGCTATCACTGGGTTGCCCACTGCATATAACAAGAACCTTTTTTCTTCCATCTTGATTTAGCTTCCTCATGATATGGACAGTGATAGAAAATGGATCTTATTCTTTCTAATATTCCTGTTGCCTAACATAGTGTCTAGCATACAGTGGTACTCAATAGGAGATGTTAAACTGATGAATAAATCAACTGGTGAGTGGAAAAGGATACAGTGTATCTTAACACATTTACCTTTCACCATAAGAACATATTCTTCATTTTAAAAATTTGATTTCAGTGAGATAATTCAGTTTTCAAACTTTTGAACTCTATTTAGCCTCTGCAGCAGTTGCTAAAGGATTATTCACAAAGGGATTTGAATGCTAAGATGAGTGAGAATAAGGCAAAGTTTTATTTGAGACCATTTTTATAGAACTATTGCTTTTCTCTCCTGGGGTTTCTTTCCTAGTGATACATGTGTGAACCAAAGAAACGTAAACATAGACATGAAAAAAGATAATGCCTTCTTTATTTTATTTATTTATTTTAATGTTTATTTTTGATAGAGAGAGATAGAGTATGAGCAGGAGAGGTGCCGAGAGAGAGGGAGACACAAAATCTGAAGCAGGTTCCAGGCCCTGAGCTGTCAGCACAGAGCCCAACATGGGGACCCACGAGCTGTGAGATCATGACCCAAGCTGAAGTTGGGCACTTAACCGACTGAGCCACCCAGGCACCCCAATAATGCCCTCTTTAAAACTTCTTTCTGGTCTGGGGCGCCTGGGTGGCTCAGTCAGTTGAGCGACCAACTTCGGCTCAGGTCATGATCTCACAGCTCGTGAGTTCGAGCCCCACCTCGGGCTCTGTGCTGACAGCTCGGAGCCTGGAGCCTGCTTCGGATTCTGTGTCTCCCTCTCTCTCTGCCCCTAACCCACTCGCATTCTGTCTCTTTCAAAAACAAACATTAAAAAAAATTAAACAAAAAAAAAAAAACCCTTCTTTCTGGTTTGTTGTTAGAAGTTGTGAGAATATACAGGAACACAAGATTCACTTAGAAATAAGTCCTTAGGCATTTTAAAAAGATTAAAGCAGGAGAAAGCGTAAGAAAGGAGTACTCTAATAAAACAGAATAGTGCACCATGTAAATGGAGTAAAGGTTCACTAATGACATTAAGATGTCGGAAATGCAGAGCATCACTAAACGAATAGAATTAATTTCCGAATGACTTGTTTTTCTTTTATGCAGCAGAACTCAACAGATGTATCTGCCAAACCCAAATTCCCAAAGCCTTTCAACCCACTGCAACACAAAGGTGAGTTAACAATAAGCCAAAGGTTAATAAAAAATAGAAGAAAGAATATGAATATATCACATGAGGAAAATTGAAGGGTACTTTTAAAAACCTCAGGTGGGATGTATAGGAATATGAGCTGGTCATATGTCTGAAGTTCATCTGGATGGTGCTCAGGGCTGACCGAACATTGTTAGGGATTTGAGGGTCATGGAGACCCATGGTGTCCCTTTTAATTTCATCACAAATTACCACCATTTCCTCACTTAGACATTATGTAAATTGATGACATTGATCACTGGGGTCATGGGGTGCAGGAGTGTGCTTAGATGAACACCAATTTTGTCCTTACCGGAGAGTCACTCCCCTTGTGTCAGCAACTGAGCAGTGGGCATGGGCCAGGTATTAGGCATCACCTCCCCTCTAAAATGTTCCTGCAAAGGGAGAAGCCACCACTTGCTATGGGTGAGAAAGCACTGCCCCCTCCAGCTGTGACATGCACTGTTTTTACCCTCATCTATTGGCTGTTGCTAAAGTCAATGACATTCAGCTACAGGAAGACTGATATGTATGCCTTGCAAATAGTTGCAATATGCCTGGAGGAGAAGAGTGGCTCAAGAGGGATGAGGAAGAGGTATTGTGTTACAAGTTAAGCTGAAGTCACATTTAAATGCCCAAGTCTCACTACATGTTAAATTAGGTTAATATCTTTATGAGGGCAGAGAAATGGGCCACTCACGTTAGCTTCTAAGAAAAATTATTTGAATTCCAAATAAAGTTCAGGTGTTTGAACTTGAAAAGGCTTCCCTCCCCAAATGTCCAGTGTGCCCACCCAGAAACCTTGGGTCCTGTTATCACTGTCACCAACCAGCCTGCGTGTTGTTTACAAATCTCTTAACCTTTTTGGATGTTTGTCCCTCGTCAGTAATATGAAAAACCTAAGAGATCACAAAGTTTCCTTCTAGCAATTACATTTGATGATCTCACACCTACTTTATCTCATCTCTGAGCCGTATCTGAAAGCTGTGGTTCTTCTCTTCTTCAATGAGAGATGTCTGATGAACGTCACGTCTCTTGGGAATTAATGAAAATGTGGCTGCCTATCAGCCAACTACATTCTATAGCTTTCCCTATCATCTTTCCGGAGCTGTCCAGAGTTGTAAGGACCTGGCTAGGCATATTTTCATTTTGGTCTCATGCTTGATTCCGACATAGAAGCAGTAACTCTTATTGTCTCTTTCCTCTCCTAGGCATTTATGCTTTTTCCCATACGGGAGAATCGTCAAATGACATCATGCTAACCCAGTTTTTATCAACTGAGTAAGGCTGCGAACCATAAAATCAAGGGAAATTTTTGGTGCAACTTGACATTTAGAACTAAATGTCAGTGAAAAAATTAGCACAATATTAGATGGAATTTTCTGATGTGGGCATCTGGAATAAAATCAGAAGATTTCACCAGCTCTATCCCTGCTCTTTTTATCTTCATTTATTTTTTTTTAATTTTTTTTTTCAACATTTATTTATTTTTGGGACAGAGAGAGACAGAGCATGAACGGGGGAGGGGCAGAGAGAGAGGGAGACACAGAATCGGAAACAGGCTCCAGGCTCCGAGCCATCAGCCCAGAGCCCGACGCGGGGCTCGAACTCACGGAGCGCGAGATCGTGACCTGGCTGAAGTCGGACGCTTAACCGACTGCGCCACCCAGGCGCCCCTCTTTTTATCTTCATTTAAACGGAACCGTTTATTTCCATGTGGTTTGACTCAAAGGAATTGCTTCATAAACGTAGGAAAGTAGGTTTTATTAGAAGCTGCGTCCGTTGTACCAGCTTTTCACTGCCACAGACTGCAGTTTCCTTTTTCATGAAATAGCATTATTCTTGTCACATTCCCAGGCATCTGAACTGCAGTCAGAAACCGTCACGAAATCACCTGAGGTAAATGGATGGCCCACGTTCGCTTCCTATCAAAAAGTCATTGGCGCAAATTTCCTAGAGAAGAGGCATTTCCCTCCCAAATTTTCCAGTTGGATTTTATCCTTTTTTTTTTTTCTTTTTTAGGATCAGCCACTTACCTTTGCAACTCATTCAGAAATAAAATGAAAAAATTCTATTTCACACAGCTTTGTAGCCATTAGTTGGGAAGTATAATGATATGATTTTATACGTAAGGCAGTGTTTTCCAGTCTACACCTTGTAATTTCATCTGGCCCCCAGTCCAGTGAAGTGAGATGTCCAGGAAGATCTAAAGCAGAGATGAGGAAACACATGTTCAACGAGGTGGAGATTGTGTAGCCAGTAAAGGGGTACTGAGGGCTTTTAGGACTTTTGGTTCCTAGTCCAGTTCTATGGCCCATAACAGCCTTAGAAATGACCTTCAACCTTAACAATACTTATAAGGTCAGATATGAGTTTCATTACTCCCAGAATTCTTTCGATGTAAGAGGCAAATTGAGGGAGAGTTTGGTTGTCACCTTCCGGGGAGATACCCTAACACATCCTGGTTTTCTTTTTTTTTTTTTTTCCTGGTTTTCTTTCATAACCACTGTGAGTACTTTGGGGGTTGTTTACATGTACAGCCAATGCCACTTTCAGATGAGACAGAGAGCAGCAGGTGGACAGGCACCACACAAAGTGACATTTCCTTTCCATACTTTCACCCCCTGGGCTCGCCAGTGTTTCAACCCTGGCCACTGGGCCCAGAAAGACTGAGCCTTATCTGACTCGTCCCTGCTTCTAGAAATCTTAGACATCCTAAAAATCTGCAAGGGCAGATTTCTTTCAACAATAATTGTGATGACGATGGTGATGGCGACGATAATGGTAAGAGGTCAAAGAAGAAGAAGCAACATTCATAGACTGCTCACTCCCTACCAGGCACTAAGTGCCTTGCATATGTTAACTCTTAATCTTCACAAGAAGCTTGGGAGTGGGGAACCTTACTGTCCCTGGTTTACAGCAGCAGAAACGAAGGCACAAAGGGGAAATAATGTGAGCAGGGCAACACGGATGATGAATAGCCGTTATGCATATAATAGTCGTGGATGTTAATTTTAACAGGAAGTGGGTTTTATAAGTCAGACTAGAAGGCAAGGGCACTGCTTATTTAATTGTAATTAGAATCTTACACTCTCTGGTCTGTGAGGGATCTCAAGCATCATCTAGTCCTTATTTTACATGTAGTCCTCATGTCCCGAATCTCAGCAGACCATGATTACAAGATGAAGTCATGTCCACTTTTAATGGCTATCTATAGTAGTATATTAACTCAGACTGCTATAACAACATATCACAAACTGGGTAGTTTAAACAACAGAAATCCATGTTTTTCACAGTTCCGGAAGCTAGGACTTCCAAGATCAAGCTGTCTTTAGGGTTATTTTCTGATGAGACCACTCTTCCCGTCTCATAGACAGCCACCTTCTTGCTATGTCCCCACATGGTCTCTTCTCATTGCATGCTAATAGAGGTCTCTGGTGTCTCTTCTTCTTTAAGAGCGCCCATCCTATCAGATGGGGATCCCACTCTGATCACCTCACTGAACCTTAATCACCTCCTAAATGGCCTCGTCTCCACATACAGTCATATTGGAGGTTAGAGCTTCAAAATATGAATTTTGCAGACACGCAGTTCAATTCCTAACAAGCAGCTAGGGTTCTTATCTGTCTGTTTAATTGAACTTAGGGTCTTTCAACATATCCTCTCAGTTATTTCTTGAAGTCCCCAAGGGAATGATGAAGGACAATCTCAGGTGCAATGACCATAGTTTTCCAGGGTCACCACATATGGCTTTACAGGCCGTGTACTCAAAAGGGTGCCATTCTCACACCTGTGATATTAATGGTGCCAACTAAAGTGGTTTAGGCCATAATCTGCGTAGTCACTTGTGGTAACCCTAATTAGGTCCACCCGCCTTGGCCTCCCTTTCTTGTTCTGCCTCTCACTCATCCACAGTTGCTGCTTACAGAATCTCTTTGGTGAAGCCTCGCCGCCACGCCCTACCTCTCATGGACGTGTCAGTGCTCATGCCAAGAGTTTGATCCTAGAGGTCTCTAAGGCTCCCGTTGCTCATGGCATCAGAGTGGGTTGGGGTAGCTTCCTCCCAGTCTCCACCTCATATTGCCTGGATATACCCACTGTCAACAGTTCTGTCTGGCAAGCTAGAGAGGTCAGATGTGAGTGCCAGTACTTAGTGAAGAGTGAGCCCGTAAAAATCAAACTCCAGGTTGGACAGTCGCTGCCCCACATTCTTCCACCTTTCTACTGACAAGGGAGGAGATGTGGATGCATTTTTATTATGGCCATTGGAGTCATTGATGGAAGAAGGCAATAGAGCATGTGAATTTGTGCCAACCATTTGGTTCTTAGACCAGGCTCTCTACTGCAATAGGTCCCACTTAGGGCAGTGCATCTGAATTCAGCCCCATGGACACAATGAACATTCATTAGGCATGTTCAAGTAGGACACAGAACAGTTTTCTGAATGGGCTATTTTGAGATTTACAGAGTCTTTTTAAAATTATTTTTGTATTTAATTTTTTAAATGTCTATTTATTTTTGAGAGAGAGAGACAGAGTGTGAGTGGGGAAGGGCAGAGAGAGAGGGAGACACAGAATCTAAAGCAGGCTCCAAACTCCGAGCTGCCAGCACAGAGCCCGATGCAGGGCATGAACTCACAAACCACAAGATCATGACCTGAGCTGAACTCAGATGCTTAACCAACTGAGGCCCCCAGGCGCCCCGAGAGTTACAAAGTCTTAAGAGTATCTGTTAGCCTTCTGACATGAATAGCCTTCATAATATACAAATAAAGAGAGCAAGGGGACCTTCCAGTTAATGGTGGTGGATTGAATAGGCATGCATACAGCAAATGAAGATGTAAGGCTCCATGTGGCACCAAGATGGAGTACACATGAGATACCAAAGTGAGATGTTCAAAAGAAATGATCAGAGACCAGTAGATGTTCCATACTCCCCAGAGATATACAGATGAGAATTTTGTGAGAATTTCCTTGGAGAAAGCTGCTTCGTGAACCTCCTCATCTACCCCAAGAGGTGAGAGAAGAAGAGATACTTGTCCCCTGACCTCAAACTTAATGAAGGATTTCTTAGCCTTCTATGGCTGACCAGTTGGGTGGGGGAAGACGAGGTTCTTATTCTTGCCTGGGACTGTGGCCACAGCCCTGGTCTGGGGCCCTGAATGGACTCTGTGTTGAGACCAGCCTACATGCTTACAGTTTGTCAGAGTGAAGCATGTGTGTGTGTTTCTTACGGAGAATGGTGAGACAAGCAAGCAAGAGAGACAATACGGGGTTGTCTTGGGTGCTGTGTGAGGGGGCCACCCAAAGTGGTGGAGATCGAGCAGAAAGAAGTTGGAGGTGAAGCCAGATTAGGGGATGAGCACCTGGAATATAGATGAATTTGTATGAGCTAAAGGAATTGCACGTGAGAGAGGTCAGGGATACGATATTTCAGAAGAGTTCCCGAACACTACCTCCCTTACATCCAGAGACCTGGCACCATATGAAGGCAACCCCATCTTGTAATACAAATCTTTCTTCCTGGACTTGAGGGAAAGGAGGTCAGAAACCTGATTGCCCAAGGTGGGGCGGGTAGAAGGAGAGGAAGAAAAGTTAAGCAAAACTGTCCATCAGCAAAGATGTGCCAGTGCAAAGAGCCAACCCAGAGTAAGACTCAGTTGGAGAGGGAGTTGGGGGAGAATAGAAATTTAAGCCAAATTATTTGTAGTTATTATTATTACATGAGACTGAGCATCTTAATAACCAAACTGAGAGTGTGTGAACTATCCAAAGTGACCACAAAGCTGCTATTATTGGAGCATGTTGGAGTAATTTCTGGAACATATCTGGTGGGAAAGAAAAGCTTTTACTCTTGAATAAATTTTATAAGGATAATGAGAGACAAAAAAAAAAAAAGGGTGTTTGATCACATGTCATAAGCCACGTTTGTCTAATCCACTGATTACACACACGTTCACCTCAGATACTTCCCAAAATGCTACTAAAAACGATAAAAGAGTCAGAAAAAGAGTAAAACATTGCAAAAGTTCCTATTGCTGAACTTAAAAATTGCCACAAACAGGGGCTTAAAGCAACACACGTTTATTATCTCATAGCTTCTGAGTCAGGAGTCCAGACACAGTTAACTGTGTCCTCTGCTCAGTTTCACAAGACTGTAATCAAGGGCTGCATTTTCAGCTGGAGGCTTGACTGGGGAACTCCACCTCCTTCAAGTTATTGGCAGAATTCATTTCTCTGCAGTTGTGGGAATGAGAACCTTGACTTTTTGCTGACTTATTGGTTAGAGGTTACCCTGACACCCCAGAGGCTGCCTATACTTCCCTGACACAAGAGATTCTCTAACATGGCCACTTATGCCTGTAAGTCTGCCAGAACAGTCTGTTACTCCAGTGGGCTTTTATGACAAAGTATAACATAATCAGGTGAGTGACATCTCACAACTTTTACCATATTCAATTACTGGAAGTAGGTCACAGGTCCTGGCCACACTCAAGGAGATGATAGGTGAAAATAGACCCACAGTTAGGTTTGTGCCCCTCCAAATGCATATGTTAATACCTAACCCCCAAGTGATAGTAGTAGGAAGTGGGGCTTTTGGGAAGTAGTTAGATCGTGAAGGTGGAATCTTTGTAAATGGCATTGGTGCTCTTACAAAAGACTCCATAGGGCTCTCTTGCCCTTTCTACCAAGTTGGAAGTTGGCAGTCTGTATCTCAGAAGAGGGTCTTGCCAGAAACCGACAGTATTGGCATTCTGATCTTGAACTTCCAGCCTCCAGAACTATGGGAAATAAATGTTTATAAGGAACCCAGTCTATGGTATTTGGTTATAGCAGCTTGAACCAACTGAGATGACAGCATTGTGAAATTTCTTCTATGATACTCTGTGACAGAAGAAAAAAAAGAAGAACAAAACGTTTTCAGAGGGGAAAAAAAAGGTTTTACGTAAAAGGTCAAAATCAGAATATTATCAGACTCCTCGCAGTAACATTGTAAGCTAGATAATGATGGAGAATGGTTTCAAAACGTTGAGAAGAAATTATTGCAACCCAGAAGCAGTTAAGTGTGAGGAAGAATAAAGATAACTTCAGCCACAGAAATTCTCCATAAATTTTCCTGCAAAGCTTCCCTTCCCAAAAGCTGTTGGGAAATAGTATCAAACGTGGCAATCGAGCTAGAAAGGAAAAGGCTTAGGACCCCAAAAACAAAAGATGCTATGAAAGAGAGAGCAGAGGGACTATCTAGGGTGGGCTTAAAAGGAGTTTGTACCCAGACAACAACCTGGGGCAGATCCAGGCTAGATCTGCAACAAAGATTGCTCAAGAAGATGAAAGCGAGAGTAGGATACCTAACAGATCTGAGTGTTGTTACTTTTTTAAGTTATCTATTTTATTTTATTAATTATTTTTTTTAGAGAGACACAGAGCACGTGAGCAGGGGAGGGGCAGAGAAGGAGAGAGAGAATCTCAAGCACACTCCATGCTCAGCGTGGAGCCCAATGCAGGGTTCGATCCCACAAACCTGGGATCATGACCTGAGCCGAAATCAAGAGTTGGACGCTCAACCGACTGAACCGGCCAAGCACCCCTGAGTGTTATCTAGAAGAGATTTACATACCCTGGGGTGGGTTGGGATAAATTTTTGATATGAACACAGAAATCCAAACAAGTTAAAAAAAAAAAAAAGCGTTACCTCTAACAGAAACAAAATGCTGTGCTGAAAAGAAAAAGTACTTACACATACTACCTAACACAGCTATGAATAGAGTATACAGAGTACCAATAATGAAAAGTGATTTTGATATAAGCAAGACAATAACATCATAAGTGTTTGGGAAAGTGGAGAATAGGAAGCCTATTTTGAGGGATGGCAGAAGAGCTCTAAATCTTTCTTTGTGTTTGGAAATCGATAAAACTGAGAAACCAAGAAGCAACATTATAATCAAGATATTTGGAAATATGGAAATAACTATCAAAGGAATAAAACAGTTAACAGAGATTTTCTCTGGGAAGCAGGATATTAAAGGTTTTTTTCTTTTTTTTTTTTTTTTGTCTTGAAACCATATCCCTGTAACTGTGGTTAAACATAAATAAATGTGGAATGTGTGTGTATGAATTGAAGAAGGCATGGGCTATCTTAAAGTTGTAAGTCCCCTTGATTCATTTCCTTGAACTCAGAAGTCACAGGGCTCTCCAAGCTTATGTGGCTTTGGCCAGCTGCTTCAGGTTTTTGAGATGCCTATGAGAGCTCCAATTTGAGATGTCAAGTAGGCCACTGGGTATAATAGTCTATTGTCAAAGGAAGAGCGGGGCTAGAGATGTTGCTTAAAGCCATGGGGCCAGACGAGATCACCTAGTGAGTACAGGGCAAAAGTGAAGAGGTCCAAGCACTAAGCCAGGGCACCCCAGCATCTAGAAATAGGGAGAGGAAAAAGATCCTGGAAAGGGGAATGAGCAAGAGCAGCCTGTGAAGCAGGAGGGAAACCAAGAGACTGTGGCATCCCAGAAGGTAAGAAAAGCTTTCAAGAAAGATTTCAAGGATAGCAACCGGGTTAAATACCGCTGAGAGTCAAGACACTGACTTGCTTATTCCCATATTGTATCAAGATATAGGAATATAATAGGCACTCAGAATAAGAAATCCCACTGTTGGGAAGTTTCATACTGAATATATAGCATGGAATTATGTTTAGACTTTGCTCGGCCTTGTATTGGATAACCTCTTCCAGATCCGGAACTAGCTATTTTAGAAAGATTAATTTTCTCCAGGGTTTTCTGACGTTTTCAGAATAAATAAAGGGGCTGAGGAATAGTCATTCTGTAGCACCTAGAATGTTTCTCAGACTGATAAAGATTTTGGTAAAAGCCCCAAAGCTATGTCCTTTCAGAGGACTCTTAAATGGAAAGACGATTTACCTTTTGTTAAGAAGGCAGCAGGGCTGTGCTGCACTTACCTTTATCAAACTTCAGGGGGCGGACTCTGACCAAGAAATAGATCTGAACAAATTGCTCAAAGCTTAAACACACCTGAAATACACTTTGGAATTTGGGGGAATAAAAGGCGTTTTAATCCAGCTACTCTAATTAGGAACAATTTACAGTGTTTCTGTGGTGTTTTGTACAGTAAAAGAGATTAGGAAGCTAAGAACATAATTGCTGTTCTGGGACAGCAAACAATACCTCTGTTTCCTGGGTTTGTGCCCAAGGGTGCTGGTGAATAGCGAAGGCTGCCTGCTTCTAAGCCAAGCAGGAATTAGGCACGGTCGACTCGAGATTTCCACCTGCTAGAAAGGCAGTGTTTTATTTAAATTTGGGCTGCATCAACAGGATGTCCTTGGGTACTTTGGACTAATACAGAGTTAATTCAAGCACGTGGTACAAATTAGATTGGGGATATCCTGAGGTTTTTGGATTCATCTCTTCCTTTGGGAGGAAGGAGTTTAGCAAATTTTAGAGTTTTGTCGGCCAGGAGCCACATACTCCATGACCGTGCTATCCAAACTCTTTATAGATTCCATTTTGTACCCAAGGTCTTAGGGGTGGACAAAGTAATACAAGTGAACATAAAACTGTATTTAGGCCCTCACAGTTTCCTCCGGAAGGATCAAGGTGCTTGAAGCATACTCCTCAGCCCTCCCCTTACTGCCAGAGCTTGCCTTAGCACACAGTGTGGTATGAAGAAAGGGTGGGAGAGGGAACAGAGACCACGGAGCCTTCAATATCCCAGTTTCTGTTGTAGACTCAGCATAGATTACATCTTTTGGTCCTCAAAACAGCACAGCATGCTGTATATCATTTTCCCCTCTGTAGAAGGATGTGGGGACTCAGGGATCAGATGAGAACAAACACGGAAGCAAAGAGATCCGGCACCAAGGTGCCCCACTCTGCCTCAACTTCTCGTGTTCAGAAAGCCTCTGGCCTCAGTTCACACGAGCAACCGCAGCGCTTGGCATGTTCTGAACAGAGATTGGCCCTTGGGGGATAAATAGGGGATCCCCGAGGCTGTCTTTTTAAAGTGATATCACGGTCCTAAGATACCATGATGTAATTTTTCCAGATACTTTACTCCGGATTCTCCTGAGAACTTGAGGGAGGCTAGGGGGGAGGGCTGGGACTTGAGAAACAACGGAAGCCAGAAGCGATGGGGGAAGAGTCCCCTGTGTGCAGATGACAACAGATCTTCCCAGAATGGGTGTACATTTCACCTGGCTTAATCCCAGCCAGATATGCCTAGTGACATTTCCCTGATGGCCTCCTGGGGTGGACGTGGAGGGTTCTTTCTGGGAAGGAGTCCCGGTGAAGCCTGGCTTTCAGGAGTGCCAGGCATTTCTCTGCCTTGCGGTTTCCCATCAGTGCGATGCACAGATCTGCCCTCATTAGATAAGCCTAGAGAACCCTGCCAGTCCCGACTTTCTCTGATCCCATGTCCCCTCATAGGTAACATGCTGAGAGAAGAGAAATTTATCACCAACGAGAACCAGCCCAAGTGGGTGTGGCGGGACCTTATCTTGCTGGGTAGGAATCCTAGATAAAGCACCGCCAACAGCTACATTTGTGCCAACCAGATGGGAGGCAACGCCCCTTTGGAATTCTGATCCGATGCTTGAAGCCGGAGTGCCCCAGGGTGGCGTGGCACCAAGAGACACAGTGCTTTTGTGGATAAGGTTTCCTGGTTCTTAGATGTCAGCCATGTCCCCCAACAGGGAGTGGGCAAGGCAGCTGTGAATTCCATGACAATGTGCTGCTGGACATTGCCAAGGACAACTCTCCGAGGCACGAACGGCCCGCCTGGCGCTGGTGATGATGTGAATTTGTTTTCCCGACGTTGGCTGGCTGGGTGAGCCGGTCCCACCTGTCGGCTGTTTCACCCGCTTGTGGGGGATGTCATACGGCCTGCACCCTCACCAATTTTAAAAAGGAATAGAAGGAAGTCACACTCACGGAATCATTTCCAGAATTTATATCGACAATTATTTACACATTAAAGTCTGCCACAACATGAAGTGCCCACGCCCTGCTTTCTCTCAGGCCAGAGCAACGATTCTCCAAGTGTATCTCCAACCAGCAGCATCGGACCTGGAACTTGTTAGACATGCCAATTCTTGGATGTACCCCAGACCTCCTAAAGCAGAAACTCTGGAGTGGAGCCCAGGGACTTATGTTCTAACA